>NC_142673.1:7061112-7383612 GCF_964200805.1 Pocillopora damicornis
TAGTGGACTTAAATGTTGAGCTGTACTCTGGGTGGTCTGATTCCACCTAAAATTGACATCAAAAGCAGTAAGTAAACCTTCACACACTAACAATAGCATACATATTCTCCACACTGATCTCTTTACATTTCCTGAGACGCTGTCTTTGTTCATCAATCAAGAGCCTGTGACCTTACAATGCGATTCTGGGGTGGTACTGAAGGGGAAAATTTGACGCTACTCTTTCATTAGGGTTCAAGGTTTAATACTCCAATTATAAACAGATATAGTGCTGCAGATGTAGACCTTTACACCGTGAAAGCACGGAACTGATATCCAGAAACAATAACTCTCCCGTCAACTATTTAACTACTCCAAAGACAGAAAAAAAAACTTGTTTCTACCATCTGCATGCTGATGAGGAAAATACAGAGTATCGTTCCTATAAATTTGAAAACAAAAACATCCTCAAATTACCAAAACACTGAATGCTTCTGGCTCAGGATAACATTTTATTTTCTTAAGCATGTGTAAAAATATTTCCCAAGTATAAAGATTAGTAATTTAACCAATTCCAAGATAAACCGTACTCCCTTCTACGACCTCAAATGAATCTTTAAAATGCCATGAACTTCCAGGCTTACTATGACTTATCAAAAGCCCACATCATTAGAGACCCAGTAAGCATTGCGTGCCACTTTTTTCGCAATGCTTTTCACGGGAGCGAGGCTTGTATTGTTTTATCGAAGCTTGTCCCATAATCAACATCGAGTTAATGGACGCCCATGGCCAACGCCGCGCGTAATGCATACTGCTCAAACCTGGGTCTTTAATAAACGCACCACACCTCACAACATAAGGTGTTTTACCATAACAAATTTAACTGAGAGCAGCTCTGTCCCAACAGGCGTCTGCACAAGATAAAGAGGACCTCTAACAGTTCCATGGATCATCTCCGCTATGGTCAGAGAAGCCAAGGATGCACTCGCTGAGATATCCCAAGGATGCATGACAATATCGATACCCAGGCCTTTGACATGCAGCGCAAGAAAAGGCGTCAATTTCCCTCCACTATCCACAGTGCTAAAGTCAACGAATATCTATAACACAACATAAAAAGTTCAAGATCAGTTGCTTTAATTGGGGGCTGTTATCCTAAAGGAGGACAAAATCCAACAGTCCTTATTCAAATTCGACTTAGAATCGGCAGACAAATAACTTCTCCATGGCTCTGTTACTCATGGATATATCAATATCCATCAAGAGCGCTTTTTGGTTGGGCGAGGCAAGACACATATCTCAAGATTAAAAAAAAAATTTCAGTTGAAAACAAGTAAACTGTTTGAAGCGCGGGAAAACATGCGTAACAAGACGTGGTTGATTTAAGTTTTGAAACTGATTCGTTGAGTTTTCTAGACAGTTCACAGAACGAAGTGAAACAAGCCCTAACAATCCTGTTTTACTCTCGACACATTCAAAAGTTGCTCTCGTAATTTTCCTTCTGTTGTAAACTTTTAAAATATTCAGACCCATAAGAAGATCACTCTAATGAAAAATACTCAAACACACCTCTTCTATTTCAAACTTGAGCGAAACTTTAACTTGTTTCGCCATAGCCTCTTTTTCCTCTCTCCTAGCTCGCTGAAGGTTGGATTCCCTACGGGAAAAAAGAAGGAATATATTATATCTGAAAAATATTATAACAACAATTCCTGATCGGCCAAATTTCAAAATCATAAATTAAGGGGTGCCGGACGCAAAACACATTTGGAAAAGTAATATAAGAGAGTTTGAGGGGTTTACACCCAAAGTTTTCTAGTGTTGTCTATTTTCCTATGCCGTGTTTTTAACCATCACATTTGGGCTCTTGCGTAAAAATCTTTCAGAAACCCTTTTTTCCCCTTTAGCCAACCGAAAAACAAGTCTAGAAAACGAAACAATACCCGGTTGTAGTTTCAGGTGGTATCTGGCACATTTCATCCATTTTCTCAGCTTCATCATCCTCTTCTCCTGTACCACTTCTCAAAACACCCAGTTGAGTTACGTCTGTGCGAGATGTGACTCCTTCACTGAGATTCTTCAACAAGATCCCTAGCATAGTTCTTATTTCATCTTCACCAGCGCGTAACTGTACAGAGACAGAACTCACACAGCTGTTGTTACAAGTGACATGTAAATATCTGGTAAAAGTCTGTAGTAATATCTAAACTCTCTAATTTTTGACGAAGCTATATGTAATTTAGACAAAGTTAGAACGAGGAAGATTCACACCAATCTGCTTCTAGGAAGATTCAGGGAGGTTTTCCCGGGCACTACCATGTGCTTGTGCTCAGTTTACTTTGCTTCTTTTCTTGCTCTGTTTCCTTGCTCCCACCCTGCCCTTCCCTCGCATTCCCCCACACGGCAGTTAGTCGATTTTATGTTTAAAGATGTGTTGACTTATGCGAACTAACCGCACGTACTCTCCCAAAAAAACATTTTATCTTGAATTTCTGGTCATAAGAAATATGGGCAGCCACACTGTACTTTGATTTTCTTCCCACAATAAGTCTCACCTAAAATCTCAATCTAAGTACCTTGATAAAAAAAGAACATTTTCTTTTGAAACATGGCGAGTTATCTAGCGGTCCAAGCTGAATTATTCAAAAGGCCACCATATGACTGAAGGGATGTCTACCGAGTTAAAGAATGTATATCGAGATTGAAATTATTCAATAGTAGGAATAAATTAAGAAAAGCAAACCATTCTGTTTGCAATTTGTACAATTGTTTATTCCCCTTTTAAGTTCTGTTCGTCAATAAACTAACCTTAACTACATGAAGCTTTCCCTTCACATCGATATCAGGCACATCGCGATACCAAGGAGACAAGTTTCGAGCCACATGAACTGTCACATTCACTGGTTCAAGGACCAGTTGGGTAGGTCCTATGGTTTCTCCATCAGTCATCACAGCTCTTATTGTACAAAGGAAAAAAGGATTATTTCATCAGACACGAGCGTGGCACACATTTTTAACCTCTTCGCCTTCACCTAGCAGCAAACTTTCCGTTTATTTTTGGAGTTCTTTTTTCCGAGTGTGCCTATGTCATTCACTGCATAACATCATCTTTCACCAGGCTTAAAATTTACCATCTTCAGTTATATCATCGTGCAAAAGTATCTCAAATCGATTGCAGGAAATTTGTTACCCTGGATTTAGTTCCACGAGTCTCCTAGAGCTCAACCTGAGTGGCAGAGTATCTCAGGTACTAATCGGAAGGTCGTTGGTTCGACTCCTTTGGGGAGCACTCGAAATTCATTTTTGAAATATGGCTGAGTCATTCACTGAATAACATCATCATTCACAATTTATTTCTTGATTGCATGGATTTACCAAGGCAACACGGAATCCTGGTAACGTGTAGTTGAGTTTACAGTTCTAAGGTCATGAATTTAAAAGGAAAACTAACACCACTGTCTTAACCAGTCAGTTAATTCTTTAACTAGACAACCAATTAGTGCAAACAACAAAAATACAAAGAAACTTGAGTAAATAATTTGTTCATACGCTTATTTGAGACAATTCCCAGGAGGAGTTTGCTATTATCTTGGACACCCCATACATGGGGTGCTTACACGTATTTCCTGAGAACATGAACTTTATTGAATTTAAGCCTGTCTCCTAATGTTTGGAATGCCTTAAACTAAATCTAAACAAAGCGGCCCAACGCCTGCGCAAATGCGAACACTGAAATGGCTATGAGGAGTGGTCTCTGGCTGAAGGTACACATAGCTGTAAAAGCCATTAAGTCAACCGTGTTTCAAAAGCGCTGGAATAAATGATGAATTCTATACCTCAACAGTTTTACAAAACTAAGTTCCACCACCATGTTGTCAATAACAACAGTATCACTTCCTTCAGGATCCTTCCCATTATGTGCAAGGTTGAAGGTGTTTGACACACTAAGGTGACCAAGATTTGCAACAATTGCATCGTGAGACGTCGAACTCACAGGGATGATAACCAGAGGTGCTTGGATAGAAACTTTCAAGCTTATTCTTGAGCTTTGGATTTGCAAACTCTGAATCTAAAAGTCAGAAAAACACATATTTGTCTCTAATAAAGTGCGTCAACCACACGGCTTGCCTAACGGTGTCACCCTTCAGTTACCAACAGTGAATACTGCTGTTAACCCTTTACTCCCGTAAGTGACCAAGATAGAGTTTCTGCTTACAAATCAGTTCAATGTCAAGCAGACAAGTGATGAGAATAAAGAAACATATCAATTCCGGGAATTATTACTTGATCTTACACCAAACTCTCTCACACAACATCGTAAGAATTCCATAGCACATAGTAAGGACAATTACCAATGAGATCTGGAAGTGGAATGGGTTAATATGTAAAGGTTTAAATAACGGCTAATGACTCACTGTTGCACTGGCTGACTCAGCTGCAGTTTTTCTGGCATACTCCATGGCATCCTTTGCCCGCTGAAACTTGTTCAAAAAGTCCTGAAATAACACGGCGATTCATATCTGAGCTTGCAATGATTTCATCCTCCGAAAGATAAAGTAATCATAATTGCTCAGGAAAAATTAACCGTACTAGTTACATGTAACTCGCATTCAGTAACAAAAAAAAAATGCCATTTCATTGCTCTTTGCCGTTTCGCACTAACTATCACTACAACGAATAGCATTTCATTCAAATGGAAGGCAGAAATTTCCAAAAAAATATACCACAAAAAATACTAAAGCTTTACTACCTTCAATTTCTGCAACTGTAAAGAATCACAAATGCTAAATATAAATATATTGACGCTAATAAAGTTTACTGACCAGCAGCTTCATCACAAATTTGTTTAGGAAGATGACACGGATACAACCGATTGCCATCTCGAATTTCAGATCTACAGCTTCCATGTCTCTAAACTTGATGCCGACAGTTGCATCATTGTGTGCAATAACCTAAGAACATGAGGTATGGATTAAAATTAGAAAGTTTTACTCTTAACTCAAGTTAATAACAGCACTGGTTAAAACAGCAATGTCGATCATGAAAGAACCCTTATACATTGATTGTCGTACAACCAAAATCAAAGTTATCTCAATTAATGGCCAATTAGAACAGAGCAAAATATTACTACGAGCCAATGAGAACTCAGAGCAAAACCAAGCAAACCGCTTAAGGCGCAAAAAGACGTGAGAAATCAGGTTGAGAGTGGTTAATTACTTTACACGAGATTGGTTAAAGAATTAGCGTGACGTTTCTTTACCAGTCTTGGAGGACGCTTGGAAAAATTTTTCTCTGGTGGCAGTAGACAAGGTGCAGAACACAACTTAAACTAAATTGGTATATGACCTTGTTGTTACTCAGTTCCAAGTCTAAAATAAACATTCCTCATTTTACACACCTGAAGGCTAAACACCTCCTCGTTCACGATGGATACTATCTTCGGATATACCGCCCCAGGAGTAGAATCCATCACTGACAAAGTTTTCATACTGAAATGAAAAAAGGACACTTAGAGGGCTTTTCGATCGAGTGTCGTAAAAACCAAAGCCAAAGCAAGCACAACAGCCAATCATAGCCAGAAATATCACAAGGAGCCAAATGAGAACTCGAAGTGAAAACATGCAAACCGCCCAAAGCGCGGGAAAAACGCGGGTAACCAGGGTTTAGTTTTGAATCTAATTGGTTGAGTGAGTGGCACGAGTTTCTGGACCAATCACATAGCGAAATAAAGCGAACTCAAAGCAAACCTGGATTACTTTCGACACTCAACTGGAAATTTCTCTATCAAAAGATAAATTTTTAGACCTGGAAAGTTTGAGTGATTTTGATCACGATCATAGGAAAAAAAGCTTTGACTAGGACAATTAAGTCATACATACCTGGCCGTAACGTCTGTTCTGCTTTCTCTAACAACACTACCAGCGGACAAATCTTTGTGCGAAGAAAAATATTGAACTCGTCAAACATAAAGTACAAAAACTAAACTGAACAGTGGCTGAAAAGATTCTTCTTAGTGCCAATTCTTTGACGGATTAAAACTACATCAATTGCTCTTTGGCTTCCTTCAAAATAGTTTTGATCAAAAGCCCATCAAAATCGTATCATAGATTGAGGTGGAGCCTCTTATTAGCCCACTGGCCTTGTTTGATTTACAGTGAGAGTGGACAGTGGGGGGGAGGGGGCGGGAAAGGGGTAATTTTTATTGCCCCACCCCCTCCCCTCTAAAAACTGTAACACGGTGATAAGGAATTCGCAACATTTCATTTATGCATCACTAAATTATGGTTTTTGAGCCGAATCAAATGCAAACAACCCCTTAGCTTTCTACAACACCGCGTTAAAAGACAACTAAATAATCCCTCACCTCCAATAAATACATGCGTCAAATCACCCTCGACAGATGTCACTGTAACATCGATTCCTCCCAGCTTTGCAGTCACCTCAATCTGTATTTCATCTTTACCATCTCTCTTCTTTTTGCCTTTGGGCGTAACTAGCTCAGACGTTTTATTTACATATTGGCCTTTCGTTTTTATACTGTCCGCAGACACAGGTAGCGGAGCTGGAGTCTCTTCACTGACAAAAGAGAAAAAGACACGTTTCTTCCACAGAAGATTGGTGGAAAGAGAGTTGTCACATAAAGTTATCGATATGTTTATTAGAATAATGCTTTGCAGTTGAAAAGCTGAATTGCGTGTATACAGAAGGGGTGTGATAAATAGATAGATAAACATTAAAAACGTCATTTCCAGAAAATAATATAAAATCTGTGTACATCTAATCTATATAATCTATATATGTATGTATATAATATATGTATGTATGTATATATATATATATATATTATGAGAGGAAAAAAGGACGTAACTACAATTTAACTATAATTTTTTCCTCTCATAATATTTATTCTGCTCTGCTTCAACGTATTGAGCACTGTTCCACGCGAAAATCGACTCGCAAACTTCCTATATATATATATATATATATATAACTGCATATATATATATATATATATATATATCATATTAAATATAAAATATATTATATCTTTAAGTCTGTTGCAAAATGCACATTACAATTTATGTGTGTCAGGATTGGATATAAACTCCAAAAAAGAGAAAAAACGACTGAAAATTTTCCTTATACGATAAATATAATTTTTTCGGCTTGATGGTTACGGTAACTTCCACGTTTTGATAGGTATGGGGCTTCGCACTGCGATCTCCGCTCTCAGTTACCAAACAATGGATTATTGGAATTGCCTGTTTCCAAAAGCCACACGTCTTAACCACTCTTAAGCTACATCAAAAGTACAGCACCTTGGTTGCAGCATTTTGGTTGAAACATCGATGATGTTGAGCAGAGCTTCTTGATGCAGTTTTACTTGCAGTGAAGAAAATTCCAAAGCAACAGACTGCTTAGTGGACTTAAATGTTGAGCTGTACTCTGGGTGGTCTGATTCCACCTAAAATTGACATCAAAAGCAGTAAGTAAACCTTTAAACACTAACAACAGCATACAAATTCTCCAAACTGTTCTCTATACATTTCCTAGGACGCTAACAAGGAGACTCTGTTCAACAATCAAGAGCCTGTGACCTTAAAATGCGATTCTGGAGTGGTACTGAAGGGAGAAATTTGACGCAAGTCTTTCTTTAGGGTCCAAGGTTTAATACTTCAATTATAAACAGATATAGTGCTGCAGATATAAACCTCTACACCGTGAAAGCACGGAAGTGATAACCACAAACAATAACTCTCCTGTCAACTATTTCTCTTCTTCTTTCTACTATCTGCATACTGACGATGAAAATACAAAGTATCGTTTCTATAAATTTGAAAACAACAAAAAAAAACTTAAATTACCAAAACACTGAATGCCTCTGGCTCAGGATTATTTTTATTTTTCACTCTATACTTAAGCACGTAGAAAAAAATTTCCCAAATATAAAGATTAGTTATTTAACTAATTCCGAGATTACTCGTACTCCCTTCAACGACCTCAAATAAATCTGTAAAATGCCATGAATTTCTAGACTTACTATGACTTATCAAAAGCCCACATCATTAAAGGCCTAATATGCATTGCGCACCTCTGTTTTCGTAATGCTTTTCACGAGAGAGAGGCTTGTGTTGTGTTACCGAAGCTTGTCGCATAATCAACATTGAGTTAATAGCCGCCCATGGTCAACGCCGCGCGTAATGCATACTGCTCAAAACTGGGTCTTTAATAAACGCAGTACACCTCACAGAATAAGGTCTTTTACCATGACAAATTTAACTGAGAGCAGCTCTGCCCCAGCAGGTGTCTGCACAAGATAAAGAGGACCTCCTCCAGTTCCATGGATCATCTCCATTATGGCCAGAGAAGACAAGGAAGCACTCGCTGAGAGATCCCAAGGATGCATGACAACATCAGTACCCAGGCCTTTGACATGCAGCGCAAGAAAAGGCGTCAATTTCCCTCCATTATCCACAGTGCTAAAATCAACGAATATCTATAACACAACATAAAAAGTTCACGATCAGTTGGTTTAATTGAGGGCTGTTATCCTAAAAGAGGACAAAATCCAACAGTCCTCATTCAAATTTGACTTTCAATCGGCAGACGAATAATTTTCCCATGCCTTTGTTACTAGTCAATAAATCAATATCCATCAAGAACGCTTTTCAGTTGGGCGTGGGAAGACACACATCTCGAAAGAAAAACAAGAATTTCAGTTGAAAACAAGCAAACTGTCTGTCTGAAAACAAGCCCTTAGAATCCTGTATTACTCTTGACACATCTTAAAATTGCTATCAAAATTTTCCCTTTGCTATTAATTAAAAAAAATTAAGAGCAATGGGTAGAATAAGAAGATTAATCCAATGAAAAATACTCAAACATACCTCTTGTATCTCAAACTTAAGCGAAACTTTAACTTGTTTTGCCATAGCCTCGTTTTCCTCACTTTTAGCTCGTTCATGGTTCGATTCTCTACGGGAAAAAAACAAAGGAAAATATTATACCCGAAAAATACTGTTATAACAATTTCTGATCGGCCAAATTTCGAAATTATAAATTAAAAGGTAGCCGGACTTCGGAAAAACACATTAAGAAATGAAATACTACAGGGTTTGAGGGGTTTGCATCCAAAGTCTTCTAGTGTTGTTACTTGTTCTAAGTCGTATTTTTAGCCATCAAATTTGGGCTCTACAGGAAAAATCTTTCAGAAACTCTCCACTTTTTTCCCTTAGCCAAACGAAAAAAGAGTGTATAAAACCGAACAATACCCGGTTAGAGTTTCAGCCGGTATCTGGCACATTTCATCCATTTCCTCCGCTTGTTCTCCTGTACCACTTCCCAAAAAACCCAATTGTGTTACGTCTGTGCGAGATGTGACTCCTTCATTGAGATTCTTCAACAAGATCCCTAGTATAGTTCTTATTTCATCTTCACCAGCACGTAACTGTATAAAGGCAGAACTCACTCAGCTGTTATTTCAAGTGACATGTAAATATCTGGTAAATATCTGTAATACTATTTAAACTCTCTAATTTTTGACGAGGCGATATTATGAGAAGGCTAAATGTAATTTAGACAAAGTTAGAACGACGAAGACTCACACCAATCTACTTCTTGGAGGACTCAAGGAGGGTTAGCAAGGCACTGCCATGTGCTTGTGCTCAGTTTACTCTGCTTCATTTCTAGCTCTGTTTCTTTGCCCCCCCCCCCCCCCCTCGCATTTTTTGGGTAATTTTTTACCCCACACGGCAGTTAGTCGATGTTTTGTTTAAAGTTACGTTGACTTACGCAAACTAACCGCACGTACCCTCCCCAAAAAACATTTTGATTTGAATTTCTAGTCATAAGAAATATGGGCAGCCGCACTGTACTTTGATTTTTCTTTCCCTGATGGAAAAGATATTTTCTTTTTGGAACATGGCAAGTTATCTAGAGGTCCAAGCTGATTATTCAAAAGGCCACCATATTAGTGAAGAGATATCTACCGAGTTTGGGAATGTATACCGAGATTAAAATTATTCAGTAGTAAATAAACTACAAAAAGCAAACCATTCTGATTGCAATTTGTTCAATTATTTATTCCCCTTTCAAGTGCTGTTCGTCAATAAACTAACCTTAACTGTATGAAGCTTTCCCTTCACATCAATATCAGGCACATCGTGATACCAAGGAGACAAGTTTCGAGCCACATGAACCGTCACATTCGCTGGTTCAAGGACCAGTTGGGTGGGTCCTATGGTTTCCCCATCAGTCATCACAGCTCTTATTGTACAAAGGAAAACGATTATTTCATCAGACACGAGTGTGGCACATATTTTTAACTTCTTCGCCTTCAACTAGCTGCAAACTTTGCATTTATTTTTGGAGTTCTTTTTTCCGAGTATGCCTATGTCATTCACTGCATAACATCTTTCACCAGGCTTAAAAATTTACCATCCTCAGCTATATCATCGCGCAATAGTTCCACCAATTTCCACGAGTCTCTTATAGCTCCTATGGCTCAACCAGAGTAATCCAAGTACTAATCGGAAGGTCGTATGTTCGATTCTTTTTGGGAGCACTTAGTATTCTTTTCCGAGATATGCCTGTGTCATTCACTGAATAACATCATCTTCCACAATCTATTTCTTGATTGCATGTATTTACCAAGGTCAACACGGAATCCCGGTAACTTGAATTTGAGTTTTACAGTTCTAAGTTCATGAATTTAACAGGAAAACTAACTCCACGTTCTCAACTAGTCACATGATTCTTTAGCTAGACAACCAATTAGTGCAAACAAAAATCTAAATCTAAAAATCCTAAAATCAAAAATCGCACCACGAAACAATAGCGAGTTTAAATTGGAACCGGAGACTTATCGTGGACACCTAATACATAGGGTGCTTACTCCCATCTCGTGAGAACATGAACTCTATTGAATTTAAGCCTGTCTCCTAATGTTTGGAATGCCTTAAACGATATCTAAACAAAGCAGCTCAACGCCTGCCCAAATGGCTACGAGGAGTGACTTCAGGCTGAAGGTATACACAGCCGCACAAGCCATTAAATCAACCGTGTTTCAAAAGCGCTGGAATAAATGATGAAATCAATACCTCGACAGTTTTACAGAACTAAGTTCCACCACCATGTTGTCAATAACAACAGTATCGCTTCCTTCAGGATCCTTCCCATCATGTGCAAGGTTGAAGGTGTTTGACACACTAAGGTGACCAAGATTTGCAACAAGTGCATCGCGAGACGTCGAACTCACAGGGATGATAACCAGAGGTGCTTGGATAGAAACTTTCATGCTTATTCTTGAGCTTTGAGTTTGCAAACTCTGAATCTAAAAGTCAGAAAAACACATATTTACACCTGCTAAAGTGCGTCAACCACACGGCTTGTTATAACGGCGTCACCCTTTTGTTCCTAACAGTGAATAGCGTTTAATTTTATCTTACAGTATTTCCCTTTTATCAAACATGAGGACCAAATTAGAAATCTCTTGATTTTGAACAAATTCTCCTTGTCAAAACAATAAAAATAGTATGTAGAGCAGTGTGAACAACATAAATACCGCTGCTAACCCTTTAGTTGCAAGTGACCAAGACAGAGTTTCTCCTCACAAATCAGTACAATATCAAGCATACAAGGGACGAGAATACAGAAATATATCAATTACGGGAATTATTACTTGATCTAACACCAAACTCCCCAAATACGTCATAAGAACTAAATAGGAAACACTGAGTAATGAAAATTACTAATTAGATCTGGGAGTGGAATGAGTCAAGATGTAAAGGTTTAATAACGACTGGTGACTCACTGTTGCACTGGCTGACTCAGCTGCAGTTTTTCTGGCATACTCCATGGCATCCTTTGCCCGCTGAAACTTGTTCAAAAAGTCCTGAAATAACACGGAGATTCATATCTGAGCTTGCAATGATTTCATCCTTCGAAAGATAAAATGATCATATTTGCTCAGATAAAATTAACCGTACTAGTTACATGTAACTCGCAGTCTGTAAAAAAAGTAAAAGCCATTTCATTGCTCTTGGATGAGGCAAACTAAATATCAGTACAATGAATAGCATTTTATTAAAATTGAAGGCCGAAAAATTTCCATGAAAAGATACAACAAAAAATCCTAGAGCTTTACTAACTTCAATCTCTGCAATTGTAAGGAATCACAAATGCTAATCAAATTGACGCTAATAAAGTTAACTGACCAGCAGCTTCATCACAAATTTGTTTAGGAAGATGACACGGATACAACCGATTGCCATCTCGAATTTCAGATCTACAGCTTCCATGTCTCTAAACTTGATGCCGGCAGTTGCATCATTGTGTGCAATAACCTAAGAACATGAGGTATGGACCAACATTAGATAGTTTTACTCTTATGTTAAGTTAATAACAGCACTGGTTATAAAAGCGATGATGATCATGAAAGAACCCTTATACATTGATTGTCATACATCCAAAATCAAAGTTACCACAATTAATGGCCAATCAGAACAGAGCAAAATATTACTACGAGCCAATGAGAACTCAGAGCAAAAACAAGCAAACTGCCACAGGCGCCAAAAAACTAAACACGAGTATTCACGTTGCGAGTGGTTAATCACTTTTCACGAGATTGGTTAAAGAATTGGCGTGAGGTTTCTTTATCAGTCTTAGGGGACACTTAGAGGAAATTTACACTGGTGGCAGTACACAAGGCGCAGAACGGAACTCAAACTAAATTGGTATATGACCTTGTGACATTGCTGTCACTCAGTTCCAAGTCTGAAATAAACATTCCTCGTTTTACACACCTGAAGGCTAAACAACTCCTCGTCCACGATGGATACTATCTTAGGATATACCACCTCAGGAGTAGAATCCAAAACTGACAAAGTTTTCATACTGAAATTAAACAAAGACTCTTAGAAGGCTTTTCGATTGAGTGTCGTAAAACCAAAACCAAAGCCACCACAACAGCCAATCATAGCCAGAAATATCACAAGGAGCCGATGAGAACTCGAAGTGAAAGCAAGCAAGCCGCCTAAGGCGCGGACAACACGCGAGTGACCAGGTCGCAACTAGTTTTAGTTTTGAATCTGATTGGTTGAGGGAGTGGCGCGAGTTTCTGGACCAATCACATAACGAAATAAAGCGAAACCAAAGCAATCCTGGATTACTTTCGACACTCAATTGGAAATGAAACGATAATTTGGAAAGTTTCAGTGATTTTGATCACGATCATAGGAACAGGGAAATTGACTAGGACAACTCAGTCATACATACCTGGCCGTAACGTCTGTTCTGCTGTCTCTAACAACACAGCCAGCGGATAACTCTTTGTGTGAAGAAAAATATTGAACTCGTCAAACATAAAGTACATAAAGTAAACTCAAGACTGGCTGACAAGATTACGTTTAATATCAATTGTTTGACGGATTAAAACTATCACAATTGCTCATTTGCTTCCTTCAAAAAAGTATTGAACAAAAGCCCAACATATCGTATCATAGCTTGCAGTGCAGCGTCCTATTACTGCCCATGTTCGATTTAAGTTAGAGTTGACGGAGGGGGGAGGGGGCGGGAAAGGTGTAACTTTTATTGCCCTACCCTCTCCTCTCTAAAAATAGTGAAATGACAATGGGGAATTTGCAACATCTCATTTATGCATCACGAAATTATGGTAGTTGAGCCGACTCAAACGCAAACAACTCTTAGCTTTCTGCAACACTGTATTAAAAGACAAATAAATAATCCCTCACCTCCAATAAATGCATGCGTCAAATCACCCTCGACAGATGTCACTGTAACACCGATTCCTCCCAGCTTAGCAGTCACCTCAATCTGTATTTCATCTTTACCATCTTTCTTCTTTTTGCCTTTAGGCACAACTAGCTCAGACGTTTTATTTACATATTGGCCTTTCGTTTTTGTACTCGCAGCAGACACAAGTAGCAGAGCTGGAGTCTCTTCACTGGCAAAAGAGAAAAACGCTCCTTCAATTGACGATTGGTGGAAAGAGAGTTGTCACAAAGAGATATAGATATGTTTATCAGAATAATGCTTTGCAGCTGAAAAGCTCAATTGCGTGTATACAAAAGGGGTGTGATAAATAGATAGATAAACATTGAATACGTTATTTACAGAAAATTATATAAAATCTGTGTACATGTAATCTATACAATCTATAAATATATACATAAATACATTCAATAAAAAATACATTATATCTGTAAGTCATTCTGTTGTAAATGCACATTACTATGTACGTGTCAGGATTGGATATAAACTTCAACCGAAGACGGTATAAAGGTGTTCAAGAAAAAAACGACCGATAATTTTCCTTACATGATGAATAAATTGTTTTCGGCTTCATAGGTTACAGTAACTTCCATTTTTGATAGGTATGGGGCATCGCTACGCGCGCTGCGAGCTCCGCTCTCAGGTAACACATTATGGGTTATTTGAACTGCCTGTTTCCAAAAGCCAAACATCTCCTTTAATTACAATTGTCTCTACGTAAGAGCATGCGAAAGGCTTCAGGCCAAAACAGAGTAGGCCTGAGCTGTTGTTAAGCTACATGAAAATTACAGCACCTAGGTGGAAGCATTTTGGTTGAAACATCGATGATGTTGAGCAGAGCTTCTTGATGCAGTTTTACGTGCAGTGAAGAAAATTCCACAGTAACAGACTGCTTAGTGGACTTGAATGTTGAGCTGTACTCTGGGTGGTCTGATTCCACCTAAAATTGACATCAAAAGCAGTAAGTAAACCTTTACACACTAAGAATAGCATAAATATTCTCCACACTGATCTCATTTCCTGAGACGCTGTCTTTGTTCATCAATCAAGAGCCTGTGACCTTACAATGCGATTCTGGGGTGGTACTGAAGGGGGAAATTTGACGCTACTCTTTCTTTAGGGTTCAAGGTTTAATACTCCAATTAGAACCAGATATAGTGCTATAGTGCTGCAGATATAGACCTCTACACCGTGAAAGTACGGAATTGATATCCAGAAACAACTCTCCAGTCAACCATTTAACTAGTTCTCGAAAGACAGAAAAAAACTTATTTCTACCATCTGCAGTTGATGAGGAAAATACAGAGTATCGTTCCTATAAATTTGAAAACAAAAACATCCTCAAATCAAGAAAACACTGATTGCCTCTGGCTCAGGATAACATTTTATTTTTCCCTTTATACTTAAGCATATATAAAAATATTTCCCAATTATAAAGATTAGTAATTTAGCTAATTTTAAGATTAACCGTACTCCCTTCTACGACCTCAAATGAATCTGTGAAATGCCATGAATTTCCAGGCTTACTATGACTTATCAAAAGCCCACATCATTAGAGACCCAATATGCATTAAGCGCCTCTGTTTTCGCAATGCTTTTCACGGGAGCGAGGGTTGTATTTTTTTTACCGAAGCTTGTCCCATAATCAACATCGAGTTAATGGCCGCCCATGGCTAACGCTGCGCGTAATGCATACTGCTCAAAACTGGGTCTTTAATAAACGCACTACACATCACAACATAGGGTATTTTACCATAACAAATTTAACTGAGAGCAGCTCTTCCCCAGCAGGCGTCTGCACAAGATAAAGAGGACCTCCTCCAGTTCCATGAATCATCTCCGCTATGGTAAGAGAAGACAAGGAAGCACTCGCTGAGATATCCCAAGGATGCATGACAACATCGGTACCCAGGCCTTTAACATGCAGCGCAAGAAAAGGCGTCAATTTCCCTCCACTATCCACAGTGCTAAAGTCAACGAATATCTATAACACAACATAAAAAGTTCAAGATCAGTTGCTTTAATTGGGGGCTGTTATCCTAAAGGAGGACAAAATCCAACAGTCCTCATTCAAATTCGACTTAGAATCGGCAGACGAATAACTTCTCCATGGCTCTGTTACTAATGGATAAATCAATAGCCATCAAGAGCGCTTTTTGGTTGGGCGAGGCAAGACACATATCCCAAGATAAAAATAAAAATTTCAGTTGAAAACAAGTAAACTGTTTGAAGCGCGGGAACACATGCGTAACAAGACGTGGTTGATTTTAGTTTTGAAACTGATTCGTTGAGTTTTCTGGACAATTCACAGAACGAAATGAAACAAGCCCTAACAATTCTGTATTACTCTCGACACATCCAAAAACTTCTCTCGTAATTTTCCTTCTGCTGTAAACTTTTAAAAAATTCAGACCCATAAGAAGATCACTCTAATGAAAAATACTCAAACACACCTCTTCTATTTCAAACTTGAGCGAAACTTTAACTTGTTTCGCCATAGCCTCTTTTTCCTTACTCTTAGCTCGTTGAAGGTTGGATTCTCTACGGGAAAAAAGAAGGAATATATTATATCTGAAAAATACTGTAATAACAATTCCTGATCGGCCAAATTTCAAAATCATAAATTAAGGGCTAGCCGGACTTCCGCAAAAAACATTCGGAAATGAAACATAAGAGAGCTTGAGGGGTTTACACCCAAAGTCTTCTAGTGTTATCTATTTTTCTATGCCGTATTTTTAACCATCACATTTAGGCTCTTGAGGAAAAATCTTTCAGAAACCCTTTAGCCAACCGAAAAACAAGTCTAGAAAACGAAACAATACCCGGTTGTAGTTTCAGGTGGTATCTGGCACATTTCTTCTATTTCGTCAGCTTCATCATCCTCTTCTCCTGTACCACTTCCCAAAACACCCAGTTGTGTTACGTCTGTGCGAGATGTGACTCCTTCACTGAGATTCTTCAACAAGATCCCAAGTATAGTTCTTATTTCATCTTCACCAGCGCGTAACTGTACAGAGACAGAACTCATACAGCTGTTGTTACAAGTGACATGTAAATATCTGGTAAAAGTCTGTAGTAATATCTAAACACTCTAATTTTTGACGAGGCTATATGTAATTTAGACAAAGTTAGAACGAGGAAGATTCACACCAATTTGCTTCTAGGAGGATTCAGGGAAGTTTGCCCGGGCACTACCACGTGCTTGTGCTCAGTTTACTTTGCTTCTTTTCTGGCTCTGTTTCCTTGCTCCCACCCTCCCCTTCCCTCGTATTCCCTCACACGGCAGTTAGTCGATGTTATGTTTAAATTTGCGTTGACTTACGCTAACTAACCGCACGTACCCTCCGAAAAAAAAACACTTTATCTTGAATTTCTGGTCATGAGAAATATGGGCAGCCACACTGTACTTTGATTTTCTTCCCACAATAAGCCTCAACTAAAATCGCAATATAATTACCTTAATGAAAAAAAACATTTTCTTTTGGAACATGGCGAGTTATCTAGAAGTCCAAGTTGATTTATTCAAAAGGCCACCATATGACTGAAGGGATGTCTACCGAGTTAAGGAATGTATACCGAGACTGAAATTATTCAGTGGTGGGAACAAATCATTTGCAAACAGAATGGTTTACTTTTCGTAGTACGAAAAGTAAACCATTCTGTTTTGAATTTGTTCAATTGTTTACTCCCCTTTCAAGTGCTGTTCGTCAATAAACTAACCTTAACCACATGAAGCTTTCCCTTCACATCGATATCAGGCACATCACGATACCAAGGAGACAAGTTTCGAGCCACATGAACCGTCACATTCGCTGGTTCAAGGACCAGTTGGGTAGGTCCTATGGTTTCCCCATCGGTCATCACAGCTCTTATTGTACAAAGGAAAACGATTTTTTCATCAGACACGAGTGTGGCACACATTTTTAACCTCTTCGTCTTCACCTAGCAGGAAACTTTCCGTTTATTTTTGGAGTTCTTTTTCCGATTATGCCTGTGCCATTCACTGCATAACATCATCTTTCACCAGGCTTAAAATTTACCATCCTCAGTTATATCATCGTGCAAAAGTATCTCATATCGATTGCAAGGAATTTGTTACCATGGATTTCCACGAGTCTCCTAGAGCTCAACCTGAGTGGCAGAGTATCTCAAGTACTAATCGGAAGGTCGTATGTTCGACTCCTTTCGGGAGCACTTGGAATTCATTTTCGAAATATGCCTGTGTCATTCACTGAATAACATCATCTTTCACAATCTATTTCTTGATTGCATGGATTTAACAAGGCAACACGGAATCCTGGTAACGTGTGGTTGAGTTTACAGTTCTAAGGTAATTAATTTAAAAGGAGAACTAACACCACTGTCTTAACCGGTTAGATTATTCCTTTAGCTAGATAATTATATTGTGCAAACAACAAAAATCAAAAGACACTTGAGTAAATAATTTGTTCATGCGCTCATTTGAGACAATTCCCACCACGAAACAATAGCGAGTAAGCGAAATCCTAACGAGTGTGCAGTGTGTGGTAGAAAACGCCAGTTTTGTGCATTTCTTCCTTATTTTTGTGAACTGGTTAAGATACTTAAATTTGGTTTTAAAGGAGTTTGCTATGAGGTTTAAATAGGAACTGAAGACTTATCCTGGACACCCCATACATGGGGTGCTTACATGCATTTCGTGAGAACGTGAACTTTATTGAATTTAAGCCTGTCTCCTAATATTTGGAATGCCTGAAACTACATCTAAACAAAGTGGCCCAACGCCTGCGCAAATGGGAACACTGAAATGGCTATAAGGAGTGGCCTTAAGCTGAAGGTATACACAGCTGTAAAAGCCACTAAGTCAACCGTGTTTCAAAAGCACTGGAATAAATGATGAAATCTATACCTCAACAGTTTTACAGAATTAAGTTCCAACACCATGTTGTCAATGACAACAGTATCACTTCCTTCAGGATCCTTCCCATTATGTGCAAGGTTGAAGGTGTTTGACACATTAAGTTGACCAAGATTTGCAACAATTGCATCGCGAGACGTCGAACTCACAGGGATGATAACCAGAGGTGCTTGGATAGAAACGTTCATGCTTATTCTTGAGCTCTGGATTTGCAAACTCTGAATCTAAAAGTCAGAAAAACACACATTTATACCTTATTAAGGGCGTCAATCACACAGCTTGTTATGACGGCGTCACCCTTCAGTTACTAACAGTGAATACTGCTGTTAACCCTTTACTTCCGTGAGTGACCAAGATAGAGTTTCTCCTCACAAATCAGTACAATATCAAGCAGACAAGTGGTGAGAATAAAGAAAAATATCAATTAGGGGTATTATTACTTGATCTAACACCAAAATCTCTCAAACAACATCATAAGAATTGCATAGCACGCAGTAAGGACAATTACTAATGAGATCTGGGTGTGGAATGGGTCAAGATGTAAAGGTTTTAATAACGGCTAGTGACTCACTATTGCACTGGCTGACTCAGCTGCAGTTTTTCTGGCATACTCCATGGCATCCTTTGCCCGCTGAAACTTGTTCAAAAAGTCCTGAAAAATACAGAGATTCATATCTGAGCTTGCAATCATCTCATCCTCCGAAAGATGAAGTAATCATATTTACTCAGGCAAAATTAGCCGTAATTGTTACATGTGACTCCCACTCAGTAAAAAAAAATAAATGCCATTTCATTGCTCTTGGCCGAGGCGCACTAACAATCAGCACAATGAATAGCATTTCATTCAAATGAAAGGCCGAAAATTTCCAAAAATATATACAACACAAAATACTAAAGTTCTACTAACTTCAATTTCAGTCACTGTAAAGAGTTACAAATGCTAACTATATTGACGCTAATAAAGTTAACTGACCAGCAGCTTCATCACAAATTTGTTTAGGAAGATGACACGGATACAACCGATTGCCATCTCGAATTTCAGATCTACAGCTTCCATGTCTCTAAACTTGATGCCGGCAGTTGCACCATTGTGTGCAATAACCTAAGAACATGAGGCATGGACTAAAATTAGAAAGTTTTACTCATAACTCAAGTTAATAACAGCACTGGTTATAAAAGCAATGATGATCATGAAAGAACCCTTATACATTGATTGTCGTACAACCAAAATCAAAGTTATCTCAATTAATGGCCAATTAGAACAAAGCAAAATATTACTACGAGCCAATGAGAACTCAGAGCAAAAACAAGCAAACTGCCACAGGCGCAAGGAAATGTTATCAGTAATCAGGTTGAGAGTGGTTAATCATTTCTAATGAGATTGGTTACAGAATTTGTGTGAGGTTTCTTTACCAGTCTTAGAGGACACTTGGAGGAAATTTTCTCTGGTGGCAGTACGAAAGGTGCAGAACAACACTCAAACTAAATTGATATATGACCTTGTTGTCACTCAGTTCCAAGTCTAAAATAAACACTCCTCATTTTACGCACCTGAAGGCTAAACACCTCCTCGTTCACGATGGATACTATCTTCGGATATATCGCCCCAGTTGTAGAATCCATCACTGACAAAGTTTTCATACTGAAATGGAACAAAGACACTTAGAGGGCTTTTCGATTGAGTGTCGTAAAACCAAAACCAAAGCAGCCACAACAGCTAATCATAGCCAGGAAAATAACACAAGGAGCCGACAAGAACTCGAAGTGAAAACAAGCAAGCCGCCTAAGGCGCGGGAAAAAACCGAGTGACCAGGTCGCAACTGGTTTTAGTTTTGAGTATGACCGGTTTAGGAAATGGCGCGAGTTTCTGGACAAATCATATAAACGAAATAAAGCGAAACCAAGCAATCCTGGATAAATTTTGACACTCAATTGGAAATTTCTCTAACAAACTATAATTTTTTAGATCTGGAAAGTTTGAGTGATTTTGATCACGATAATGGGAACAGGGAAATTGACTAAGACAATTAAGTCATACATACCTGGCCGTAACGTCTGTTCTGCTGTCTCTAACAACACAGCCAGCGGATAACTCTTTATGTGAAGAAAAAAATGAACTCATGAAACATAAAGTACATAATGTAGACTCAAGAGTGGCTGAAAATATTACGTTTAATACCAATTCTTTGACGGATTAAAACTATCACAATTGCTCATTTGCTTCCTTCAAAAAAGTATTGAACAAAAGCCCAACATATGGCATCACAGCTTGCAGTGTAGCGTCCTATTAATCGACTGGCTATGTTCAATTCAGAGTTAGAGTGGACGGAGGGGAGAGGGGGCGGGAGAGGTGTAATTTTTATTGCCCTACCCTCTCCCCTCTAAAAATAGTGAAATAACGATGTGGAATTTGCAACATCTCATTAAAGCATCACGAAATTATGGTGGTTGAGCCGACTCAAATGCAAACAACCCTTAGCTTTCTGCAACACTGTATTAAAAGACAAGTAAAAAACTCCTCACCTCCAATAATTACATGCGTCAAATCACCCTCAGCAGATGTCGCTGTAACATCGATTCCTCCCAGCTTAGCCGTTACCTCAATCTGTATTTCATCTTTACTATCTTTCTTCTTTTTGCCTTTTGGCGCAACTAGCTCAGACGTTTTATTTTCATCTTGAGCTTTCGTTTTTGTTCTGTCAGCAGACACAAGTGGCAGAGCTGGAGTCTCTTCACTGGCAAAAGAGAAAAAAAGGTTCCTTCAATTAACGATTGGTGGAAAGAGAATTGTCGCATAAAGATAAAGATATGTTTAACAGAATAATTCTTTGCAGCTGAAAAGCTGAATTCGTGTATACAAAAGGGGTGTGATAAATAGATAGATAAACATTAAAAATGTCACTTAAAGAAAATAATATAAAATCTGTGCACATGTAATCTATATAATCAATAAATATATACTCATATACATTCCATGAAAAATACATTATATCTGTCATTCTGTTGTAAATGCACATAATAATTTACGTGTCAGGATTGGATTTAAACTCCAACCAAAGACGGTATAAAGGTGTTCGAGAAAAAAACGACTGATAATTTTCCTTATATGATGAATACATTATTTTCAGCTTCATAGGTTACATCAACTTCCATTTTTTGATAGGTATGGGGCATCGCTACGCGCGCTGCGAGCTCCGCTCTCAGTTACCAAATCATGGGTTATTTGAACTGCATGTTTCCAAAAGCCAAACGTCTCGTTTAAAGACAAATGTCTCTACATAAGAGGATGCGAAAGGCTTCGGGCCAAAACACAGTAGGCCTGAACTGTTGTTAAGCTACATTAAAATTAAAGCACCTAGGTGGAAGCATTTTGGTTGAAACATCGATAATGTCGAGCAGAGCTTCTTGATGCAGTTTTACGTGCAGTGAAGAAAATTCCACAGTAACAGACTTCTTAGTGGACTTAAATGTTGAGCTGTACTCTGGATGGTCTGATTCCACCTAAAATTGACATCAAAAGCAGTAAGTAAACCTTTACACACTAACAATAGCATAAATATTCTCCACACTGATCTCTATACATTTCCTGAGACGCTGTCTTTGTTCAACAATCAAGAGCCTGTGGCCTTACAATGCGATTCTGGGGTGGTACTGAAGGGGGAAATTTGACGCTACTCTTTCATTAGGGTTCAAGGTTTAATACTCCAATTATAAACAGATAAAGTGCTGCAGATATAGACCTTTACACCGTGAAAGCACGGAACTGATATCCAGAACCAATAACTCTCCCGTCAACTATTTAACTACTCCAAAGACAGAAAAAAAAACTTGTTTCTACCATCTGCATGCTGATGAGGAAAATAAAGAGTATCGTTCCTATAAATTTGAAAACAAAAACATCCTCAAATTACCAAAACACTGAATGCTTCTGGCTCAGGATAACATTTTATTTTTCTCAAGCATGTATAAAAATATTTCCCAAGTATAAAGATTAGTAATTTAACCAATTCCAAGATTAACCGTACTCCCTTCTACGACCTCAAATGAATCTTTAAAATGCCATGAACTTCCAGGCTTACTATGACTTATCAAAAGCCCACATTATTAGAGACCCAGTAAGCATTGCGCGCCACTTTTTTCGCAATGCTTTTCACGGGAGCAAGGCTTGTATTGTTTTACCGAAGCTTGTCCCATAATCAACATCGAGTTCATGGACGCCCATGCATACTGCTCAAACCTGGGTCTTTAATAAACGCACCACACCTCACAACATAAGGTGTTTTACCATAACAAATTTAACTGAGAGCAGCTCTGTCCCAACAGGCGTCTGCACAAGATAAAGAGGACCTCTTCCAGTTCCATGGATCATCTCCGCTATGGTCAGAGAAGACAAGGATGCACTCGCTGAGATATCCGAAGGTTGCATGACAATATCGGTACCCAGGCCTTTGACATGCAGCGCAAGAAAAGGCGTCAATTTCCCTCCACTATCCACAGTGCTAAAGTCAACGAATATCTATAACACAACATAAAAAGTTCAATATCAGTTGCTTTAATTGGGGGCTGTTATCCTAAAGGAGGACAAAATCCAACAGTCCTTATTCAAATTCGACTTAGAATCGGCAGACGAATAACTTCTCCATGGCTCTGTTACTAATGGATATATCAATATCCATCAAGAGCACTTTTTGGTTGGGCGAGGCAAGACACATACCTCAAGATAAAAATAAAATTTTCAGTTGAAAACAAGTAAACTGTTTGAAGCGCGGGAAAACATGCGTAACAAGACGTGGTTGATTTAAGTTTTGAAACTGATTCGTTGAGTTTACTAGACAGTTCACAGAACGAAGTGAAACAAGCCCTAACAATCCTGTTTTACTCTCGACACATTCAAAAGTTGCTCTCGTAATTTTCCTTCTGTTGTAAACTTTAATAAAACCCATAAGAAGATCACTCTAATGAAAAATACTCAAACACACCTCTTCTATTTCAAAGTTAAGCGAAACTTTAACTTGTTTCGCCATAGCCTCTTTTTCCTCTCTCCTAGCTCGCTGAAGGTTGGATTCCCTACGGGAAAAAAGAAGGAATATATTGTATCTGAAAAATATTGTAACAACAATTCCTGATCGGCCAAATTTCAAAATCATAAAATTAAGGGGTAGCCGGACGCAAAACACATTTGGAAAAGAAATATAAGAGGGTTTGAGGGGTTTACACCCAAAGTTTTCTAGTGTTGTCTATTTTCCTTTGCCGTGTTTTTAACCATCACATTTAGGCTCTTGAGTAAAAATCTTTCAGAAACCCCTTTTTCCTCCTTAGCCAACCGAAAAACAAGTCTAGAAAACGAAACAATACCCGGTTGTAGTTTCAGGTGGTATCTGGCACATTTCATCCATTTCCTCAGCTTCATCATCCTCTTCTCCTGTACCACTTCTCAAAACACCCAGTTGTGTTACGTCTGTGCGAGATGTGACACCTTCACTGAGATTCTTCAACAAGATCCCTAGTATAGTTCTTATTTCATCTTCACCAGCGCGTAACTGTACAGAGATAGAACTCACTCAGCTGTTGTTACAAGTGACATGTAAATATCTGACGAAGCTATATGTAATTTAGACAAAGTTAGAACGAGGAAGATTCACACCAATCTGCTTCTAGGAAGATTCAAGGAGGTTTGCCAAGGCACCATGTGCTTGTGCTCAGTTTACTTTGCTTCTTTTCTGGCTCTGTTTCCTTGCTCCCACCCTCCCCTTCCCTCGCATTCCCCCACACGGCAGTTAGTCGATTTTATGTTTAAAGATGTGTTGACTTACGCTAACTAACCGCACGTACTCTCCCACAAAAACATTTTATCTTGAATTTCTGGTTATAAGAAATATGGGCAGCCACACTGTACTTTGATTTTCTTCCCACAATAAGTCTCACCTAAAATCTCAATCTAAGTACCTTGATAAAAAAAGAACATTTTCTTTTGAAACATGGCGAGTTATCTAGCGGTCCAAGCTGATTTATTCAAAAGGCCACCATGTGACTGAAGGGATGTCTACCGAGTTAAAGAATGTATATCGAGATTGAAATTATTTAATGGTGGGAATAAATTACGAAAAGCAAACCATTCTGTTTGCAATTTGTACAATTGTTTATTCCCCTTTTAAGTGCTGATCGTCAATAAACTAACCTTAACTACGTGAAGCTTTCCCTTCACATCGATATCAGGCACATCGCGATACCAAGGAGACAAGTTTCGAGCCACATGAACTGTCACATTCACTGGTTCAAGGACCAGTTGGGTAGGTCCTATGGTTTCTCCATCAGTCATCACAGCTCTTATTGTACAAAGGAAAAAGGATTATTTCATCAGACACGAGTGTGGCACACATTTTTAACCTCTTCGCCTTCACCTAGCAGCAAACTTTCCGTTTATTTTTGGAGTTCTTTTTTCCGAGTGTGCCTATGTCATTCACTGCATAACATCATCTTTCACCAGGCTTAAAATTTACCATCCTCAGTTATATCACCGTGCAAAAGTATCTCAAATCGATTGCAGGAAATTTGTTACCCTGGATTTAGTTCTCCTAGAGCTCAACCTGAGTGGCAGAGTATCTCAGGTACTAATCGGAAGGTCGTTGGTTCGACTCCTTTGGGGAGCACTCGAAATTCATTTTCGAAATATGGCTGTGTCATTCACTGAATAACATCATCTTTCACAATTTATTGCTTGATTGCATGGATTTACCAAGGCAACACGGAATCCTGGTAACGTGTAGTTGAGTTTACAGTTCTAAGGTCATGAATTTAAAAGGAAAACTAACACCACTGTCTTAACCAGTCAGTTAATTCTTTAACTAGACAACTAATTAGTGCAAACAACAAAAATACAAAGAAACTTGAGTAAATAATTTGTTCATACGCTTATTTGAGACAATTCCCAGGAGGAGTTTGCTATTATCTTGGACACCCCATACATGGGGTGCTTACACGCATTTCCTGAGAACATGAACTTTATTGAATTTAAGCCTGTCTCCTAATGTTTGGAATGCCTTAAACTAAATCTAAACAAAGCGGCCCAACGCCTGCGCAAATGCGAACATTGAAATGGCTACGAGGAGTGGCCTCTGGCTGAAGGTACACACAGCTGTAAAAGCCATTAAGTCAACCGTGTTT
Source organism: Pocillopora damicornis (assembly GCF_964200805.1). Lineage (NCBI taxonomy): Eukaryota > Metazoa > Cnidaria > Anthozoa > Scleractinia > Pocilloporidae > Pocillopora > Pocillopora damicornis. The sequence goes on from NC_142673.1 coordinate 7,086,944, forward strand.
CAAAAGCGCTGGAATAAATGATGAATTCTATACCTCAACAGTTTTACAAAACTAAGTTCCACCACCATGTTGTCAATAACAACAGTATCACTTCCTTCAGGATCCTTCCCATTATGTGCAAGGTTGAAGGTGTTTGACACACTAAGTTGACCAAGATTTGCAACAATCGCATCGCGAGACCTCGAACTCACAGGGATGATAACCAGAGGTGCTTGGATAGAAACTTTCATGCTTATTCTTGAGCTTTGGATTTGCAAACTCTGAATCTAAAAGCCGGAAAAACACATATTTATACCTAATCAAGGGCGTCAATCACACGGTTTGTTACGACGGCGTCACCCTTCAGGTACTAACAAGGAATACTGCTGTTAACCCTTTACTTCCGTGAATGACCAAGATAGAGCTTCTCCTCATAAATCAGTACAATATCAAGCAGACAAGTGGTGAGAATAAAGAAAAATATCAATGAGGGGTATTATTACTTAATCTAACATCAAAATCTCTAAAACAACATCATAAGAATTGTATAGCACACAGTAAGGACAATTACTAATGAGATCTGGGTGTGGAATGGGTCAAGATGTAAAGGTTTTTATAACGGCTAGTGACTCACTGTTGCACTGGCTGACTCAGTTGCAGTTTTTCTGGCATACTCCATGGCATCCTTTGCCCGCTGAAACTTGTTCAAAAAGTCCTGAAAAATACAGAGATTCGTATCTGAGCTTAAAATGATCTTATCCTCCGAAAGATGAAGTAATCATATTAACTCAAGCAAAATTAGCCGTACTACTTACATGTAACTCCCACTCAGTAAAAATAATAAATGCCATTTTATTGATCTTGGCCGAGGTACACTAACAATCTGCACAATGAATAGCATTTCATTCAAATGGAATGCCGAAAATTTCCATGAAAATATACAACAAAAAATCCTAGAGCTTTATTAACTTCAATCTCTGCAACTGTAAGGAAACACAAATGCTAATCAAATTGACGCTAATAAAGTTAACTGACCAGCAGCTTCATCACAAATTTGTTTAGGAAGATGACACGGATACAACCGATTGCCATCTCGAATTTCAGATCTACAGCTTCCATGTCTCTAAACTTGGTGCCGGCAGTTGCATCATTGAGTGCAATAACCTAAGAACATGAGGTATGGACTAAAATTAGAAAGTTTTACTCTTAACTCAAGTTAATAACAGCACTGGTTAAAAAAGCAATAACAATCATGAAAGAACTCTTATATATTGATTTTCGTACAACCAAAATCAAAGTTATCTCAATTAATGGCCAATCAGAAAAGAGCAAAGTATTACCACGAGCCAATGAGAACTCAGATCAAAACAAGCAAACTGCTACAGGCGTAAAAACCGTGAGGTATAAGGTTGAGAGTTGTTAGTCACTTCACATGAGATTGGTTGAAGAATTAGCGCAAGGTTTCTTTATCAGTCTAAGAGGACACTTAAAGGAAGTTTTCTCTGGTGGCAGTACAAAAGGTGCAGAACAACACTCAAACTTAATTGGTATATGACCTTGTGACATTGTTGTCACTCAGTTCCAAGTCTGAAATAAACATTCCTCATTTTGCACACCTGAAGGCTAAACAACTCCTCGTTTACGATGGATACTATCTTCGGATATACCGCCCCAGGAGTAGAATCCATCACTGACAAAGTTTTCATACTGAAATGAAACAAAGATACTTAGAGGACTTTTCGATTGAGTGTCGTAAAACCAAAACCAAAGCAACCACAACAGCCAACCATAGCCAGGAAAACTTCACAAGGAGCCAATAAGAACTCGAAGTAAAGACAAGCAAACCGCCTGCAACTAATTGTAGTTTTGAATCTAATTAGTTGAAGAAGTGGCGCGAGTTTCTGGACCAATCAAACCAAAGCAATCCTGGATTATTTTCGACACTCAACTGAAAATTTCTCTATCAAACGATAATTTTTTAGATCTGGAAAGTTTGGGTGATTTTGATCACAATCATAGGAACAGGGAAATTGACCCAGACAACTAAGTCATACATACCTGGCCGTAACGTCTGTTCTGCTGTCTCTAACAGCACAGCCAGCGGATAACTCTTTGTGTGAAGAAAAATATTGAACTCGTCAAACATAAAGTAGATAAGGTAAACTCAAGAGTGACTGAAAAGATTACTTTTAATACCATTTCAAGACGGATTAAAACTGACATAATTGCTCATTTGCTTCCTTCAAAAAAGTATTGCACAAAAGCCCAACATATCGTATCATAGCTTGCAGTGCAACGTCCTATTGGCCGACTGGCCATGTTCGATTTAGGGTTAGAGTGGACGGAGGGGGAAGGGGGCGTGAAAGGTGTAGTTCTTATTGCCCCACCCTCTCCCCTCTAAAAATTGTTTTTGGAGGGGAGGCATATTCATTTATGCATCACTAAATTACGGTTTTTGAGCCAACTCAAATGCAAACAACCCTTAGCTTTCTGTAACACCGTATTAAAAGACAACTAAATAATCCTTCACCTCCAATAAATACATGTGTCAAATCACCCTCAACAGATGTCACTGTAACATCGATTCCTCCCAGCTTAGCAGTCACCTCAATCTGTATTTCATCTTTACTATCTTTCTTCGTTTTGCCTTTTGGCGCAACTAGCTTAGACGTTTTATTTTCATCTTGAGCTTTCGTTTTTGTACTGTCAGCAGACACAAGTGGCAGAGCTGATGTCCCTTCACTAGCAAAAGAAAGAAAAACGTTCCTTCAATTGACGATTGGTGGAATGAGAGTTGTCACACAGAGATATAGATATGTTTATCAGAATAATGCTTTGCAGCTGAAAAGCTCAATTGCGTGTATACAGAAGGGGTGTGATAAATAAATAGATAAACATTAAAAACGTTATTTAAAGAAAATCATATAAAATCTATGTACATGTAATCTATATAATTTATAAATATATACATATGTAAATTCAATGAAAAATACATTATATCTGTCAGTCTGTTGTAAAATGCTCATTAAAATTTACTTGTCAGGACTGGATATAAACTCCAACCGAAGACGGAAAAAGGTGTTCCTTTTCCAAAAGCCAAAGATCTCATTTTAATACAAATGTCTCTAAGTAAGAGGATGCAAAAGGCTTTAGGGCAAAACAGAGTAGACCTGAGCCGTTCTAAAGCTAGATTAAATTACAGCACCTAGGTGGCAGTATTTTGGTTGAAACATCGATGATGTTAAGCAGAGCTTCTTGGTGCAGTTTTACTTGTAGTGAAGAAAATTCCACAGCGACGGACTGCTTAGTGGACTTAAATGTTGAGCTGTACTCCGGGTGGTCTGATTCCACCTTAATTTGACATCAAAAGCAGTAAGTAACCTCTTTAACACTAACAACAGTACACATATCCTCCACACTGTTCTCTGTATATTTCCTAAGATCCTGACAAGGAGAATCTGTTTAACAATCAAGAGCTTCTCGAATTGGTAATCAATCCCTCTATGTTCTTGACCTTACGTACAATACGATTCTGAGGTGGTCCTGCAGATATAGACCTCTACACCGTGTAAGCACAGAAGTGATAACCACAAACAATAAATCTCCTGTCAACTATTTAACTACTTCTCAAAAGACAAAAAGAACTAATTTCTACCATCTGCATACAGACGATGAAAATACAGAGTATCGTTTGTATAAATTTGAAAACAGAAACATCCTCAAATTACACTGAATGCCTCTGACTCAGGATAACATGCTATTTTTCACTTTATTCTTGAGCATGTATAACAATATTTCCCAAGTATAAAGATTATTTATTTAACTAATTCCAAGATTTGCCTATGATCCATGGAACTGGAGGAGGTCCTCTTTATCTTGTGCTTGATCATTTGCCGACAACCTCATATCAATCTTTAAAATGCCACGAATTTCCAGGCTTACTATGGCTTGTCAAAAGCCCACATCATTAGAGACCCAGTATGCATTGAGCGCCTCCGTTTTTGTAATAATTTTCACGAGAGCGAGACTTGTATTGTTTTCCCGAAGCCTGTGGTATAATCAACATCGAGTTAGTGGCCACCGATGGCCAATGCCGCACGTAATGCACACTGGTCAAAACTGGGTCTTTAATACACGTAGTACACCTCACAAGATAAGGTCTTTTACCATAACAAATTTAACTGAGAGCAGCTCTGCACCAACAGGCGTCTGCACAAGATAAAGAGGACCTCCTCCAGTTCCATGGATCATCTCCGCTACGGCCAGAGAAGACAAGGAAGCACTCGCTGAGAGATCCCAAGGATGCATGACAACATCGGTACCCAGGCCTTTGGCATGCAGCACAAGACAAGGCGTCAATTTCCCTCCACTATCCACAGTGCTAAAGTCAACGAATATCTATAACACAATATACAAAGTTCAAGATCAGTTGGTTTAATTGGGTGCTGTTATCCTAAAGGAGGACAAAATCCAACAGTCTTCATTCAAATTCGACTTAGAATCGGCAGACGAATAACTTCACCATGGCTCTGTTACATGTGGACATATCAATATCCATCGAGAGCGCTTTACGGTTGGGTAAGGGAAGACAAATATATCAAGGAAAAAAATAAGAATTCCAGTTGAAAACAAGCAAACTGTCTGAAGCGCGGGAAAAAATGCGTAACAAAGACGAGGTTGATTTTAGTTTTGTAACTAATTGGTCGAGTTTCTGGACCAATCACAGAACGAAGTGAAACAACCCCAAAGAATTCTGTATCAGTGGCGAATCCAGACCTTGAGCTAAATGGGGGGGGGGGAGTTTTTTTTGTCGCTCGCCCTGCCGGCTTTTCTCTTTTTTTTCCCCAAACTAAGGGGGGGGGAGAAACTGGACCCCCCGGGCCCTCCCCTAGATCCGCCACTGTGTATTACTATTTACACAGTCGAAAATTGCTCTCATAATTTTCCTTCTGCTGTAAACTTTCAAGAAATTCAGACCCATAGGGAGAATAAGTAGATTACTGGAATGAAAAATACTCAAACACACCTCTTCAATCTCAAACTTAAGAGAAACTTTAACTTGTTTAGCCATAGCCTCTTTTTCTTCACTTTTAGCCCCTTCAAGGTCGGTTTCTCTACGGGAAAAAAAAGGAAAATATTATACCTGAAAAATATTATAATAACAATTCCTGATCGGCCAAATTTCGAAATTATAAATTAAGGGATAGCCGGACTTCGGCAAAACACATTGGGAAATGAAATATTAGAGAGTCTGTGGGGTTAACACCCAAAGTCTATGCCGCATTTTTAACCATCAAATTTAGGGCTCTTGAGGAACAAATATTTCAGAACCACTCCCCTTTTTACCTCTTAGCCAACCTAAAAAAAAAGTGTATAGAACTAAACGATACCCGGTTAGTGTTTCAGATGGCGTCTGGAACATTTCATCCATTTCCTCAGCTTCTTCATCTTGTTCTCCTGTAGCACCTTCCAAAACACCCAATTGTGGTACGTCACCACCAGTCCTTGCAGTTGTATACCGGCGATTTTCACAAGGAACATCCTTAAACAAGAAAAAGTGAATGTTGTCTTAGGCTTCGGCATAAGTAGTTTAAAGTGTGTTTTGAAGGAATTTCCGCCAAATCATCTTGGGTCGTTTTTTATCAAAGGACACGTAGTAGTTGAAAAACGACCACTATGTATTTAGTAATTTCTAACATACCATTGGTTTTTTATCCGTTTGGTCCAAAGCTATTTCACCTCCTGGTATTGGGATACTGTTAGCAAGCTGAAACCGAAAAGACAACAAAAGAGTTGGAGAAAATTGTTTTCCGATTATACCAGTCTCACATGAGAATATCAGGGTTGTTCTGTGCTGTTCTTGTTGCTATTTTAATGTCACAAAGCCGTAAGCGAGACTACAATGTTGATTGTAATCACGCACCCTGGTGAAATAAAGTCGTTGTGGTTATGGTTGTCGTTATCGTGTATTATCACATGCGGGGCAAAATTACTGAGTGCTGATTGGCTGAAACAAAGGACATGATTACTTGATGCTGATTGAGCCATTTTGCTATTTGCGTCAACGATTTAATGATTTCAATTTAATCAAATGATGCCGTGTAATGTTGTTAACTGTATTTTGAAAATAAAATGTTCATTGAATCTATTGGTCAATGACGTTTGTTTTGAAATATGTGGCAGCATTGAAAGGGCTTCACCGCGCAGACATCGTGCTTGAATGCAATTCCCTCAAAAATTTTTCCCTTCATGAGATAAACAAGTTTCGCAACTCGGGCAATTTTGGGAAAACTTTGAAAATGCGCGTGAAATTAATCCTTAATTGTCCTCGGCCCATGCAATTATATATACAAAGCCTCCAGGTGGCAGTAATTTAAAACGCAATGGTTTGTACGTTTGCATGTAGCAAACCATTTAAAATATAATTGCCCTCACGCATTGGATGTTGTCCTTGAGTAGCATAGTGTTTTAAAGTCAGACGAGTAAATCAAGTGAGGCCAGGTATGCTACGATAATTTAGTTTTCCGAGCTTTCGCCAATCTACGGCATCATCAGAGAATGTAGATGGAATCTTTGAAGTGAAGAGTATATCGGGCCAGGTGTAAGGCTAGATAATAGGGGTAGACAGACAACAGGACAGGACAATGACAGGTATGTAAATACGGTAGAAATATTTAATATTTAGAATAAAAGGTCTTTGAATTAATAATTCATATATAATTATTAATTGCCCTGTTTTGTGTGGATATGACAGCCATAATAAATATATCCATTATTTAAGAATGTGATTGGGTTCCAAAGTGAGGGGAAGTGGTTGGGAGGGGAGAGTCAGGAAATAATGTCCTTGGGAAGGAAACCCATTTTTACAAAAATGCAAAGGCCTGAAGAAAAATGTTATTTGTTATGATAGTGGGACGAAGAAAAGTCCCCCACGCGATTTGAACCTCAGACGTTCCCGCTGACCCCTTAACGTTAAGCTTTTTCAAGCGCCCCAGTTTACTCGTTGCCAATATTGACAAGGGGAAGAGGGCATATGTTTTAAAAGTATTTGTATATTTTTATTACAGTATCATTGTTGAATCAAACAGTGAGGCCATGATTATAAGGGAAATGATCACCCACCACAGAAGCCCTTGACTGTTGAACAAATTCTCCATTAAAGTACCATAGGCAATGTATACAGAACAGTATGAAGAATACGAATACCGATCTTAGAGTTCAAAGGGTAAAATAGTGGTAGAGCCTGAGACCGCGAGTTCTGATGGTCTTCGGATCGATTCCTTGTGGGAATCAAAATTTGTCTTTATTCCATGTTCATAACAAATGAACAACACCTTTCTTTATCTCACAACCAAGCTAAAAAAAAAAAACTACTTTCATTCGTTATCTGTTTAGATACTAAGGTCTACTCCTTATTAAGCTATTCCACCACACCTTAATAACCTGAAGAAGCTTCTCATCAGAGGCATGGACTTTCACAGTTGGAAGGGTTCCAGAGAGTGTGATCCTGTTTCAGAAATAGCAGTCAAACATACATTCACGAGGAACATGAGTAGTTTGCTCGGCGCACATCAAACATATCTGCATCTCAAACACACCGATTCAACGATCAGCGGTCACCAAAGCCGATCTTAGGAAAGAAAATACAAGGAGAAGAACCAGAATAACACAATTCTTACTGTGCAAGCCTGATATCGTCAGGATTTAATGCTTTCTGAAGCTTCATGTCAATTCCCATCGGATCTAGAATATGCATCTTAGAGTTGACCTGCTTCTTTGCGGCCTGCCAGTCTTCATCTATCACAAAAAATAAAATAAAATGGCTTTTCATCAAAAATCCATACTCGTTAACGTTCTATCCCCTAAGAGTGACTGGCATCTAAGTTCTTCTTACAGCATCACACCAGAATCAAACAATCAAACAGTAAGGTCACGAGAATAGAGGAAATAATCACCAACTAAAGAAGTAGCTGGTTGTTAAACAAATTCTCCTCGTCAGCACCTTACGATATACAAAGAGAACAGTATGGAGAATACGCCTAATGATGTTAAGGTGTAAAAGGGTTCCTGCATGGAGCAAGTTTGAAGAACATTCAATGTTAGATAGTCTCGTCTGTACCTGTGTGACCAAGTATATCTGGCATGCAGGCAATTAATATTCCTGCAATAGCCACTTTTTAAAAGCTGTTTTCACTCTGTTTCCTAAAAAACGTTACAAAAAAGTTCTGCTGGACGGGATACACTGTCAAGTGCACAGAATTTTGTGCAGACCCAGTCACCATTACCTGCTTTTGCGATGAGAATTTGAAGGTCTTCCAGTTTAAAATCAAACTTATCGTAACACTTCGATTCCAACTCCTCCACGCTTAGATCCTAGTAAAAATAATCAAGCCAATTAAATGTGTGACATCAAAAGTAGCATCTGGACATTTCTGAAGTGAAAGTCTTAATTTCAATGACTCTTTGCCATCAATGGTACAGTAATGGGGTATGCAAATCTACCAATCTGCGTTTTTTCCCTTTTCCCTTTGTTTCCATGCCTCTCCAAAACATCCTGAGTGTAAATATGATGCATATTTTAGTTGTTGTTGTTTTTTAAGGTAAATTCCACAAATCTGCAAATTGATTTGACCCTCTCTTAATGGTGCATTTTTACAATCTACATTTCATATGATAGCATCTCCTTATAATACAATAATTATTCTTTGAACCTGATATAAAGCCCAAGTTTTTCAGTGGAATAGTGAAGGCGAGTCACAAATTTTAATAATCTTTGACAACATTTTATAAATAAAAGTGGTCCAAAAATTATCTGATTAGTATCACCTTTGTGGATACAACCCTCTCTTGCTCTGGATCACTGGTGATCTTCACATGTCCAAGATCAATGACAAGCACATTGCTTGACCTGTTAATAAAGTGTAACTTTAAAATGGTCACTAAATCCACGTTACGTTGAAAGCAATATGGGAACAATGTAGGATTACCATAGGAACAATATAGGGCCACTAAAGGAACACTATAAGACCCCTATCAGCCAATATAGAACCAATGTAGCATCATCAGCAGTAGAGAATACACCTAAATGTTTGTAATTAGAAACCGAGAGTTCAAAATGTCATTTCATCAATAAACAGTTTGTAAGTTTGATAGACCAGAAAACTAGGCTTGGAATGGCTGGTGGTCCATACATGTCGGCATATTATTCCAGTGGAGGGGAGGAGGAATCCTATACTTATATATACTTACTGTATGTCATACTAACATTTGAAGGATAACGTGACTGTTGTATCAATACATTCACCTTATCCTAAAAAGGTTGGGGATCACATAACCATAAAACCACAAGTTGGAAAGTACTTCGCATCCACTTCCGAGTGAATGCACCCCACAAGCCAACAACTTACTTCTTAAAGGTGCCTCCCTCTGGTATAATGATAAATGGAGACTTCACATCCACATCCACATTTGTTATCTGCAAAAAATATAGTTGATTATAAATTTTTGAGTTTACCTTGCACAACAAGAACCAAGTGAACATAAGAAAACCAAACCATATTGACCTTAGAAGGTAATTTGGTATTATCTTCGCTCTGACGATGGGCTAGCGCTCGAAACGTCAACTTTGAAACTCTTAACGATGGCCAATTTACGTTATCAACTCAGTTGATAATACCAAATTACCTTGCTATACCCTCTCACCGACGCAGTACCACAGCTTCTTTAGAAACTTAGCCCCTATATTGACCAAGGGTATACACAATCTTTAACACTTTGAACAAAATTCAACATGGTCACATCAAAAGAACACTTTTCAAGACCATACATGGCTGAGTCACGAGTTATACTTGTCTCTGAGGAGACTTAGTGTGCCCCTGTACCTCTGAAGGCTTTCTGTTACCCAAAGCCTGGATCCATTCTCCTGGGTGGATAGAATACTCTGAGAGTTCACTGTCTAGCCTATGATTATAACACCATGGAGGACAACTGAGCTTTAGCGCAGACCTGCACTCATTAATATGCCACAGATCTCCCATGGACGCCATGAGGGTGGGACGGAGAAAAAATTCCCTCTAAGGATTATATCTTTGTTACTTATGACTGACGTCTGCAGTAACAATTCACTAGTATCTGTTTTCTCGTTCAATCCTTAGGTAGGAATTTTTGTGGTAAGCAAAAACAGAAAAATATTACCTTGTGGTGTTCAATTACATAATACAGACTTGCTTTGGATACTGACTTCAGATCTTCTAGTCTTGAGTATGCCTCGGCTGACAACCTGAAATGAAACATCAAATCTCCTTACTTCTCATAACTAGTTAAACACTACAAACAGAGGATTTGTGTATTAAGTGTGACATCAAGATATCTTGAATGGGTCATCTACATATGAATATTTTTCTTACTCTAAGCATAGATTTCTATTGAACAATCATGTAATTTCAAGTCATTGTTGAAGAGCAAATGTAAAACAAATCTACAAAAATTTTACCTATTAAACAACAGTATAGCACTTACTCCTGGAGATGGACATCTTTTGGAGGTTTAAAGAAAGTGACAATATGATCCACTGTGTTCTGCAAATAAAATTGAAAACGCAAAAAAATATTTAACATCTACTTCTACAAAAGGAAAGAGCCATAATATGTCTACTTATGATGAAGATATTCTTTCAAAACCGTTCTGGCAGAAAAAATCGGATTTTTAACCACTAGGCTTCTTTTCATAGGCATCAGGTGTAATTATTAACTGAAGCTTACTTATGCAATGCTCTACCTCACTGCACAGCACAGTCCTTTTTCCACAAGACAGAATCATACACCATTGCGATGGTGTTTGCTGGCTTAAGGTCACAGAACTCCATCTGCAAACTAGGTTTTCAAGTTTTGGGGGTACGTATACTCTAAAATATTTTGCTACTTACGGCATCATACACAACTTTAACAGGTTGAGATTTCACTGTAACTCTCTGGTCACACTTCCCGTCCAATGGGTTGGTCTCAAACGATGCAGTAAAAAGAGCAAGTTGGCTTGCTATCCAAGATATAAAAGATAACATCCATGTTTGTTGCAACAACCTGGTTGCTTACAATAGATAAAGATAATGCCATACTGCTTATTAAGGCAGATAATTCTGACTACACTCACACGTGACATTCAGTTTGAAAAGTTTATTCAGGATGAGTCAGTCAGTCTTCTAGTATACCCATCCTGATACAATCTTAACATGTGCACCCTGGAACTTGGGGTTCTACAAAAAGAACCTGTGCTATGGCAGATCGAAAAAAGCACTAAAGAACCTCTCTTTAGATGTGGCCAAAAAATGTGTGAAAACGTATTCCTCATCTAGTTAAGCAGTACAATACCCTGAGGAAATGGGTAAGCTAACCTGGTTGCACAACTAATCACAAAGAAAAATCAATAATTGTAATGATATTTTAGTTGGAAAACCAAAATTACAACAAATACAAAAAGGAAAGTGGTCAAACATAAGACTGACCGACCTAGAATGACTTAATTTTCCCGCGAAATACTTTAATAATCCGAAACTTCCATGATGCCACACGAACCTCTTCAACGTGCCGACAGAATGTTAATTTCTAATTAATTCGTTCCCATGTCACTCAAACGTCAGAAATTACGTTTATCTGATTTTAGAAACACAACTTGTTTGTTCAGTAATATTTGGTTTTCCGTTAAAAGTAAAAGTGAACACAATACTATAAACAGTAAAGAGTAGATATAACCTTTCTTCTTTGGTGATCAAAATACTTTTCCAAACATAATTTACAATCCTTATATAAAGACCAAAAGAAAAAATGAATAAAAAAAATTATTTCTCAGATTATCCTAGAGTACGACTGAATTAAGAGATTATATTGGAAAGGTCACCTTGTTAACATTAAAAATGTTTATTGCAACATGTAAAGTGATGTACCTAGTTTATCATCTTGAGAGGTTATCATGAGTGGCATTTTTCCATCTACAGCATTAGCTGAACCGAACATCTTCATCTGCTCGACCTTCGCTGACAGCCTAAACAAGAAATTCATCATTAGGAGAGACCTGCCACACAGTGTCACCATCATTAATATCCTTAGAACTCCCATTAATCAATTTAGCATCATATCCTAATCCTACGTTTCTGTAATTGTACCTCCTTTTAACTTTTCTCTGTGGGGACCCTTGAGCGACCTTATAAGCTATGCTGCACTAGGGAGGCCTTACAAGGTTAGGACAGCTGTCTAAGGCTGCAAACTTGATGACTTACTTTTTCACCTTTTCTGATAGTTAAGATCAAGTCACCTTGGGTAATCTCCCATTAAAGCAAGCTTTAGAAATAAAAAATTCAAATTTATGCACTCTGGCCCAATAGGTCTGATGTCAAAAATTCTCATAAAAAAAAAAATGAAAATAAAAAAGATGTGAAAGTGAAAATTTTTCCTGTAACTGTACCATGAATCATAGAGGTTTGGAAAAAACCTTTCAAATCCTTAGAATGCAAATTAATTGCCTTATGAATTCCTATTTGACATTTTTTGGTTTCTCACTGCTGTTAAGACAAAATCATCCCTAGATGTTGAATATGTTCAACTTACTTGATTGCTTGTGCCGATGGTCTTTGGGAGAGCTCTGCAGAAAGATCCTGGAAACTTAGTTTGGCAACAGCAACTGACCTAAATGGGAGACAGGTCCCTCATCATATTCTAGCTTCATGTTAGCTTGGGAAAACTCCCCATAAAGATCTAAACATTTTCCAAAGCAACCTACAAATTATGGAGGAGTGATAGTTTGCATAATGTTTGAGATATTCTTCTACCATAGGAAATACAAAATAACAAAACTCACAGAAGCTATCATCAGTCCTTTGAAATGGGATTGCATTAAGAGATTTCAATTGAGTGCTAACAGTAATCTAAGACTGCTTAAACAATGCTTTACTATGCTGTGTGATTGGTAAAAAAAAACTCATTCCATCCTGTCAACCAATTAGATACAAAGCTAAGACCAAACTTATCACTACTTTCCCCAGGTTTCTCACATGTTAAGTCATTTCACCTTGGGTTAAAATATATACAACATTTTATCTTATTAGCTTTATGATAAAAAATAACCATGATGGCAAAAGCAACTCATATTTTCATGGCTACATCAGTTCTGAGAAAATCAAATCAATTTTCTATTAAGTTTGCCTTAAGAAACAGTTTTATTCAACACTCACTTGGCAGCTGCATCATCTCTTAAAGCCACACTAATCTGCTTCAAAATCACCTCAACTTTATTTTCCACATACTGCAGAATAATCCAGGTAAAAACCAAAAATACTGCTAGATAATAATACAATCAGGATGCTTTGAGTACTCAAAGTTATAGGGGTGACAGCATTTTTCGATGAGTAAAATAAAGTCAAAGAGACAATAAGCATCAAAGTTAGTTGAAACATTGTGTCACTTTGAAAAATTATTTTAATGTGTAGAAAAACACTACTGTTTGGTCTAACTCTAAATTCTTGACAAAAATCCCCTCCCCAATTCAATGTTGCCTGTTGTACAGGGCCCCACGTAGCTAAAAGATACTGGAAGCAAGATAAGACATTGTTTTGGGGGAAAGGAGCAAATAGGTTAACAAAGACAAGACAAAGGAAATAACAATGAAGAAATGGGAGATTGAAAGTGTCACTGTGTCAATAACTTTGTGGGCAGTTGGAGCTACTGTATATTTTTGGGCCAAACAAACAGTAGAGACAACAGAATTGGCTTTTTTTTTTCTTCAAAGGCAAATATAAGTCAAAATATATAAGTTAAATTGCTACCGTTTTTGTGAGATTTTAAGGAATTTAGGTAACAATATTTTTTGCTAAGCAAGTACCTCCTTGGGGAATACTGTTATGGTTTCTCCTTCACTGTAACCAATGGCACTGTACAACTTCTCCAGTTCTTCTTTTTTCTGATCTTCAGTTAAAATTTCTGTTTAGATAAGGGTGATCAAGCTATTTTCATTTAAATTGCTAATCCATGCAGGCATGAGATTCAGCACCCTGTGGTATACTTATATGATGATCCTGAGATAAAAGCCTTACCTGATTCATCCTCCTCCTTCTTGCTTTTTTTTTTGCCCCAGAACCTAGAAAACAAACTACCACTCTTCTTCTCTTCCACTTTCTTCTTCTTTTTCCTTAATGCTGCAGCTTCCTATGATGCAAAACTTAAAGTGAACTTCTATATTTTTGAGAAAAGGTCATGTGGCTCTTTTTGTCTCCTGTTTCCAAGTAAAGTTGAAATTTGGAACATTGGCTTCTGTATGGAGAGGAAAACTGGAAGTCCTGGATAAAAACCCTTGGAGTAATGACTAAAAAACAATAAAACGCTAAGCCCACAGGTGATCCAAGAGTATGACTGTGTATTGGCAAACTATTAAAGAGACAGGGAGGGGGGGGGGGGGGGGCACTGCAAAGGACAAGCATCCCATTTGATGGGAGAAGGAATAATGCCATGTTGCTTCATGCTTCATATAAGGAAACCAACTGAATGCACAAGCTCTCCAGATGAGAGCCCTTTAGCTTGCCTGCTGTTAAGACAAAAAGACCAGCAACTCAAACTGTTACAGAAATGATAAAACAAGGTAAAAATTGCTGAAATCAACACAAACCTCATAAGCAGCCTGGCGTCGACAAATGGTGATATTCAACACATCCAACTCGCTCTCAAGTGCCTGAAGATTAATGATTTTATGACAGATTAAGCATGCAATAATAACATGCCGAGGTGGAAAGTTGCTATCTATGTCATGTAAATCATTGACCTACCTCTAGATCTTTTGACAATGATTCAGAAGCTTTGTCTCCCAGTAACTTTTTCTTGTACAAATTTTTGTATTCCCTGCAGAGATCCCTGAAGAAAGAAGGAAAGGCATGAAATCAACTTTTCATTCACCAGAAGGATAGACTATTTCTGGTCAGTTATTTGACAGTGATACCTATGTTCCTTCATGTGTGTCCAAGACCAGTTTCTTAATCTCCTCCTAACATCTTCCTCAAGAATGCTTGTAATGGCATAACTCCACCTGTTTCCAGGAGGAAATGTATATAATGTTCCCAAAGTAAATGTAGACTGCAATTAACACCATCACAATTACATGTAATTATGGACCAAAGGTATACTGTAACAAGAGAAGTAAAACTTGGAAAAGCTTCCAACTTAAACTCAAATTCAATGACACGAAAATACCAGCTCTTTTGTTTCAACCAAAAGGAGTAGAAATGTAATGCTAACTCAAGACCTTCACAGCATAAAAGATGACATCAAATTCCTACACCTAAGTTTGTAGACAAGTCAAGGCTGACCATATTTCAGGTAGTAACAAAAATAACAGATGTGAGATGAAATTACCACTGTGCAGCATGTCCATGGAGAGGGACATTTGGTTTGTACTTTCTAAACACAGAATTTGTGGTCATTCTGTCAAAGGATTCCAGCAACTCAATCATATCATGGTACTGCTGTCTCATCAAAACTAGAGATATCTCTTCCAAGACCAAGCTTAGGAAAATCTGCATAAACGATGAGGAAATGAAAAGATTAAATTCTTCGTGAGGCTGAATGTAATTTAACTGAGGTAAAACCAAGCCATTGTAGTAGTTTCAATGTTGTGATGAACAGGACTCTGAGAGATTTGCTGGATGCATTGATACATACACTCTCTTACCTTGCTTTCCCACTATGTTACCTTTTTCCTTACCTCTCACATTTTGCTTACAGATAATCATTCCACTCACCAGTGGGTAAGTGTTGTACTGACAGGTGTGTGGGAGCAGACTGTGCCTCAGTTGCCATGGTGACCCTTTTTAGCAACCAAGGAACCTGCTGTCATAATCTGTCAGTACATGTAGTTTCATGAACAAAACCCTCTAAAACTATAGTAATTTAAGTATTTATTTTGAGTATTTTAACCAATTACCCCCTATGCAACTGATCAATCAATTAATCAGTTGATTGGTTGACTTTCAAGAGCAATCACATGGCCCCCTGGACAAGATTTTGATATATGGCTTTCAGTAGTTAAAAAAAGAAATCCCTCAACTGACCAGTGGACCATTCAATTATCAGCCTAATGATCGATCAATCAACTGACTGCATGATTAATTTTCAAGAACTATTTCCTAATCCAAAATAGCAAGATTTTGGCTTTTATAAGGAGGATTTATGTTAAAATTTCTTTGCCAAACATCACTCCTGTTAGGGGAAGCAATCAGCATGAGTCCAAACACATACCTTTGGGATACTCAAATCAGAACCTGGCTTGATGTTCATCTTCACTTTAGTGGTGGCTGAGATTGGCTGTAAGACTTAACAACAAGAAAATAGTGAATAATTGTATTTTCCTTGGTTGTTGTTGTAGATCATGTGTCAGATTACTCAGGTGAGATTAATACTTAAAACAGTAGTTCTGAGTTTAAATACTTTGGTTTTTAAATGGAGTTGTTCCAGAATCATGCAGCTGTTCAACATCAAAAACTTCTGAGTGAAAGGTAAGTAAAAACATATCAGCACTGATACGCAATGATGCCAACAAATCCCTAGGAATTGAGACATAGTACACAAAATATACTCACTGTATTTAAAATCAGGAGGAGAGAAATGTTGTTTCGTTCTGATTGCAATCCCACCCTTGGCTTGATTCTGTAAAGAACAGAAAAATTGTCATTGCCATTTCATTTACTATTATACCAACTGTTACAGCGTTTGCAAATTGTCTTTGAATTTATCATAAAATACATAGAGTTCTGTAAGTTGAGATCTGAACTTAATTGTGTTCATCTCACCTGAAGTTGCCTCGAAAAAGTGCTCAATATTAAAATTAGGGACATTTAAGCCACTTAACAAAGAAAGAGAAGTTGTTGAGACAACAGGAATTTAAATGTCAATAGAGTTTATAAGATTGTCATTAACCTCTTAACTCCTAGCAGCAATTAACAAGAAACTTCTCCCTTCAATATCCACTCACTATCCAGCAAACAGGTAATGAGGATACTCAATGTATCAGGTAGAAGTTGTTACCTTTATCTAACACCAAATTCTTGTAACTTATTACAAGGAAATGTGCAGTAGCTAGTAGGGTGAATTAACAATCAGATCTTGGGAGTTAAAGGGTTAATAAAAAGGGAAGAACCTCACCATCCATGGTGTTCCTTATATAGAGTAACTACACGTTAAACTGTGTCAGTCATCTCCATCATGATAAAGTAAGGCTTTATTGTTGTTGTAAATAAGTTGGAGTGTATTGAGAATAAGAGGCAAGAATACTAGTTTTGTGAAAGGATGCAGGGACTCATTGTTTCAAGTAAAAATAATACAGTGCTTTGTAAGTAAAAATACTGTGCTTTGACCTAGTAAACAACTACAATTCCTTTATGCAGCTATTTAGGGAGATTTTATGATCAAATCTTGGAAAATAAAGGGGTTTGACCATTATTTCTCATAATCATCAAAATAACTTAATGAAAAAACCTTGGTCATCAGAATTATCACAGGGTTTCTCGTGATGAAGAGCTAATGCACAACACCACACACCACCCACTTTGGAATGAAACCAAAGTCCTAGGATTACACACACAAATCACACAACAACATTACTGCAGAAAAAATTAAGGATTGCAGTATGGACATCTATGATCAAGAATCATTGCTCAGAGTACTAAGACGGTACCCAATTAAAATAAAAATTCACCAAAACAGGTGAGCCAGACATGGTGGGACATCATGGGTCAAATTAGGTCACTCAAAAAATGTCACCCTCATCACCCTAGGGAATTAAGACTAGTAGGGTGAAGCTTAAAACTTGAAATCCACATTAGAAGTAACTGCATCAAAATCAGACAAACAATGACACTTTTTTTTATTTCAAACAGTGATACTTTATGATCAAGAAATCATTTGACGAGTAATTACCACCCAGTCCTCTTGCGTTGGCAGATTTCCAATATGATCTTTTGTATTCCAGTAAATGGCAAGACTGTCAAGTTTGACAAGCTAACAAACAAGCCAGAAAAAATAAGAAAGAGTGTTGTTGTGAGTTGCAGTCTGAAAAATAAATCATGATGCATGCAATGAAGAGATGGCAGAGAAGGATGATTGTGAGAGATGGGAAATAAGGAGGAAAGGTAAAAACAAGTGTGCTATCCCAGGTGAACCCCAAGAGGTCCATGGGATGTATGAAATTCAACACTGGTTGATTGTGCCACACTTGCATCTCTTGCAGTAAATATTTCCTTATATTTTATCATTTTTGGCACCATTTACAGACAATGTATTCTCAAGTTCCACCTCCCAACTACCAATACTTGTTTTGCCATGCAACCACTACTCAACCCTTATACAAATAACATTTTTCCAAATATATTTTCAGACCTATCTGTATCTCACCTTGTGTACAATTTTTACTTTTTTACCAACAATTGAAGGTTTCCAATGTTCATCTATGGACTAAAACAGAGAGTGATCATCACTAGATGAGCCTTAACACTATTTGACAGAAACTGGCACGAAACAGCTATACAGAGGATCAATTTTTCAAAATATTCATTATCAAATGTATCAAAGGATGGGTATAAATTCATCAGCAACATATTCATTGACTTGGACAAAAGATAGTAGCAGAAGCCAAGATAGCATAATTTGAAAAAAATATATCCTTTGTAACCCTAACAATAGCAGTGCCATCACACCAGAGGAGAGAAGGGTCTAAAATGTTTCAAGGCAACATCATTTTTCAACCCCTTGTTTGCTAGATGAAAAATACTCTTTGATCAATTACACTTTTCCTGAAACTTTCTGGATGACCTCTTTAGCTAATACAGGTTTACTCCTTAATACACAGGTTCCCCAACAAGCTGTTAGGACTTAGTGAAAGGTGACCCTGACTGCTTAATAGAGGTGTACACTTAAAAGAGGTAAAAATTACAGTGGTTCACAAAGTGACCACCTACAGTATACCTGTGCCACTTAATACAGGTTCCACTGTTAATATAACTATCATTACATACACTCCTATAGCCCCTCTCTCTTATATGCATCCCTTGAACCTTTGACCCTTAGAGTTACTAGCATCTAATTTCTCCTTACAATATCACCCAAAGTCATGAGAATAAAGGAAATGATAAAAAACAAGAGATACCCTTGATTGTTACACAAATTCTCTACGTCGGCACCTTAGGATACCTTTAGAGAACAGTATGGATAATATATACCCTGATGTTAGAGTGTAAAGGGTTAATAAAAAAAATGCCCTCTCCTTCCATATTAAACTTCAAGTCTCAGTTACTCCACAAGGCCCCACAACCTTCCCCAATACTGAATAAAAAAAAAATTTTTACAGAGTGTTCATTAAACTGAGACAGAAGTTGAAATGAAAATAATGGCTGGCATTGTGACCACCATTCAACAGGGTTGTTGTTGTTGCTCTCCAATAAACCCCCACCTCTTGGAGGCCTGTGGTCTGGAAACTGCTGAAATCAATAACCTTCCCCCATTACTAGGAGACTCATCAGAGGATTTAGGGTACTGCTCTCACCTCAGCTGACAAATTCTCCAATGTCACACCAATTGAGAATGGTGCAGAAGGGTTAGTAACCTGACACAAACAGGAGCAATGAGCACGGACATTATAATTATAATTAACACCAAAGGGTGAATACATCAAGAATTAATGATTATCATAAGAAAAGCAAGAGATACATTCAACCATGCATCTTTCTGTGTCATGCCCGCTCTATCATCAAGTACTAAAGTTGCAATTTCAACCATATGCAAGACCCCTTAGGAAAAATGTGCAATGTTTCAGGTTGTCAAAATGTCATGCCTCAAGTCGTGATTGGGGGAATTCAATCCAATTAAATTCATTTTGTCTGCTTCTGTTTGATGTCAGTTAAAAGTGACAATGCAACTTTAGTTCAAAAACTGTCCTGAACTATCAGCCAAAACTTCCACTGAAGCATAAGAATCAAATTGATGTTTACCTGAATGTAGAAATACTTACAGAGTCTTCATATCGTATGTGAATATTGCGAACAAAGACCTGGAGAGGAAAGAAAAATTAACCATCTTTAAGTCAAAAAGACATCAAAATGACAATCATTCTGAATAAACCTTTTTTTATTTTATGTTTTTTTTTCACTTAAATGGAATTTGATGTTTTTCCAGTGGTGAGTCAAGCAGGCAACTGGAACTGATTGCTACATGTGGATTTCTCATCAAACTCACCTGAAGGTTTTTGACAATCTGCATGGCTAACTTCTCTACAAAACTGTCTGACTTTTCATCTTTTTGCAGCCCTGCATAATAATTGATGAAAGAATCATTTTTCACCTCAGTTACAGACTAATTCCCATTAATGACTAGTAGTCATTGACAGAGACAGTCAATCAAAGCCATCTGCAGTAATTTGTGTGACAATGTTAATATCCAACACTATGCAGGGCTCTTGGCCAAGTTTTCTTTTGAAGTCATCTTCTGTCAACCTAAAATTATAAAAAACTAAACCTCTGACAATGTGCCTCATGGTTGAAGTAAGTGGCATAGCTGGCATTCATTTTTGGAGACTCAAACAAAAACTTTTTCTGGATGTCACAGCTACCAAAACAGTAGCAGTTTGAAGCACAGAGGCAGACGTATAGGTAGATTGATGGTCAGATGATGAGACAAACAAAAGTGAAAGATTATCAACCTGAATTAGAGACCTGACAACAAACAAGTAGGCAATTTCTTTTAGAGACCCTAACCACTAAAAACAGATAGATTATTAGGGTATACCATTCTCCTTTTTCTTTTCCACTTCAATCTGCCAAGTGAGCTCCACTGCTTCCAGCTGTCTTTGCTTTCTCTCCTGTTTGGCTTTTTCCTCTTTCTTAGCATTGTACTTAACATCTGCAGGAGCAACAAACACATTACTCATTTACAGTGTCAATTCTCTGGGCATAACTCTAATGTCCAGAGAGGTAGGTACAGGCATTACTGGAGAGTCCATGACACACAGATCTTTTCTTGACATAGACAGCCAAAAGTTAATGGTTTGTTTCCATGGTACCTATTACTCAATTGATGACTGTAGCATTTCATTTGAAAAATGTATGCTAAAATTTGACTTATCCCTTTAAGATTGCCACAAACCAAAAAGGCTGGTGTACCACACTATCTACTTACAGATTTAGTGACACTCAAAAACACTGTAAGTGTTGGGCCAAATGTGAAAAAATTAATAACTTGAGGAAAATTATCATGATAAGTGATAGTGATAACAGTAGTCGATATCATGAAGATTAGGTTGATAACAATGATGATGAAGGTAGTGATAATGATAATGACATAGATAAATACAAAGACAAAGACAAAGACAAGGACAATGGCAACAGCAATGGCAGTAGCAATGATAATGATAAGGAAAAGACAAAGGCGTAGAAAAAAGCAAAGGCATAGGCATAGCCAGTGGCAATGGCAATGGCAATGATAATGACAAGTCAAAGGCACAGACAAAAGTAAAGGCATTGGCAAAGGCACTGATAATGGCAAAGGTGATGGCAATGATCCTGATTATGAACATCATCATGAACATAATGGTTAATATAGCACCCTGTGACTACCACTAAAATACCAGACAAATGTGTCAAGAGCATTTCTTCAGTGAAAACAGTTCTCACCAGCACTTGGTCTGACAAGTAAGTAAAGTCCATCTACTTGAGCAACAACAGGTTCTGAGTACAAATTCTTCCAGGGTATCTTCAGCACCAGTTTACCTGTGTGAAAAGAACAAGTACATACTGTAACACACATACACATACACACAAAATAAAAAAAAAATCTGAAATCCACTCTTCCAAATGGCATTTAAACTCTTTAACCCATGGGCTGACTAGCACTTAATTTCTCATTAAATTATTGCTGCTGAATTAAACATCAGGCTAATGAGAATTACAGAAATGATCACATTTTGAAAAGCTGTTGATTTTTTACAAAATTCTCTTTATCATTACCATGGGAAATGTATATAGAACAGTAAGGAGAGTATGCATGCTAATGTTAGGGTGTATAAAAACAATTAATCAACTGTTAAAGGACGACTATTTCATTCTACATTCTTCATTTTCCTACCTAAATGACCACGTAGAACTTTAACTGGCAAAGCAAGGTCATCCTGGTAACAAAAGAAATCCACTGTTAAATAACCCACATCATATTTTTCATTTACATCTTCACACTGAACAAATGCAGGGTTCTTATTAAGTCCTAGCTGCTAGTTAATAATCAGCTACCTCAATTTCTGAACAGCCTCCTTTTCATAAAATAACATGTGTAAGTTGTGAACAGTAAACAATAAGTAAAGGTAATAAAAGGATTTAAAGGGACATTTGTTGTACACAAGCACAAGTAAATTTTTCAACTAAAAAATTGCACAAGCCTGTAGGGTAAGTGAAATATGTAGTCTTTCAAGTGCTTATTACACAAAATTGCAAAAGAAATCATGTAATTACTTGTTAATAATGTACATGGAAAAATATCACAGAAATCAAATCAAGACAGACAAAATTTTGAAAGTGTGCGCACTTGTTTTCAGCCACTCAGAATTAAGAGCGTAATTTTTTCATGTCCACTATTAAAAACATGAAAACAAGTCACCGCACAGACAACTCTCTTTTTAAATTTTCTTGTGAGTTAAACACTCTTCCAATCTCTACCTTATTAATGTTTATACCAAGCCAACCAACCACCAAATTGCTTTTGCATATACTTCCAAAAGAATGCATAATATAGCATTTCAGACCTTCTAAATTTCAAAAATAACATGTTGTGGAAGAAGGAAGAAGCTCTTGAATTGTCAGCTAACTATACTCATTGCAGCTGAACATCTACTCCCTAACTTAATGAGACCCTGCAGATGATTCAGTCATTAATAATTATTATTTTAATAATTATAATGGCCTTCTGGGGTAGGCATCTTTTTGCCATTCCCTGTCACCTTCTCCTAATGTCCACACTAACTCTAAATCAATCAATGCCAGTTGAATAAACAATTGCAAGCTTATAAGGTTAACTTGCACCATAAGACACCTGCACTGTAGTCTAGCCTTTACTATTTCGTGACAAGATTTTTCCTTGGCTTGTTTGAAAGTAGCTTGGTTGATCGACTGAGTAGATGAGTTTGTTTATGGGTGAGACTCAATATAAACAGCACAGGGATAGCAACATTTTCCTAGTTATGGTTGATCTGCCTCTGGTTTGCCTGTAATTGGATTTTGTTCCCGCTAAGAGCAAATACAAGTAAATAACTTGTACCAATAAATATTCCAAATTGTTGCATCAGGTGACATTTTTAAGTCAGAGAAACTGTTACTCATAATAGGCTGGACAAGCAAGTTGCTTTGGACAAGCAACAATAACTAATGGCAATAACAATTAAAAATTATATATCATCATCATTGTTATTATAATTACTGTTTTGTGTTCCACAAATTTATAACAGTGTAAAATAATCATGACATTTAAAAAATGCGAAAAAATTACAGTTAAGGTTAATTCTACCAAAGAGAAAATTAACACTCATAGTTTTGATAAAGATGAAAACATTATGATTATGTCTAATAGTTATAACAATGTCCAGGAGAAAAGGTGAGACCTTAATTATTTTTGTCTCTGAGGTTTTCACACTCCAGTGGTACTGCACTCTAAACTTTCAGAGCTGAACAGATGAAATAACAGTCACCAGGGTTGGTACTAAGATTAATTTGAATTTCTCACAAAGATGCACCCAATACATTTTACCATAGTTAGTAGAGGAGTCTCCTCTACTAACTATGATTTTACTCAGAACAGAATTTCGTTCCAGAAACAATGCTTTATTTTTGTCGGAAGCAACAATGCATAATTAAACAAGATACCCCATTGGACCAGTTTAAAACCACCGGATAGAATCAGAGCTGACAGTTCATTTACTGACATCACAATAGCAGCTTTCATAGATAATGGTTAGCCAATTTGCAATTCTGTTGATTAATAATTAAATCTTGAGATCGACGTGTTAGAATTTTTTGTTCATTTCTTCTTGCATACAATGTTCTTTCGTAGTGAGAAAAATGAACATTTACAAAATTTAAGCAATTACAATTTGAAATTTGTTATCAGCTAATTACTTGTTATCAGGTCAAAATAAAAAAGATGCGGTTTTTGGACACGCGACAATTTAACACTCTGTTATGAATCCGTTACCTATCGGCTACACTTGAGAGATTTTCCTTAAGTGCAATTGCGGTTGCTTTCGACGATCGCAAAAAACCAAGATAACAGATACACAGGTTATCTTTACTCAAACTAACAAGTCTGAATAAACAGACAAACCTAAACAGGTCTCGATAATATTTTATTAACACCGCAACTCATATGAAGTTTCTAGAAAAATATCAAGATAATCGTCGTTCGCTAGCAATATCAAAAATGGCGCCACAGTACAGTTCGGAGACAAAACAAAAATCCACAAACTCCTAACTACCCAGTCGTAGTAACTTACGATTTCACTCAAAATGCCAGAGCTTTGGTGCAATTTTAGGCAAAACCAGAAATGCTGTAGGCACAAGACTTAAACAAAACATAAGGCAAAACTATAACTTACTAAGGCGCTTTCCTTGAGAATCAAATTTTCCAGTTGGACATCTCCTGCAGACGTAAACAAGCCATTGTTTTCAGAAAATGTGGTTGTCGAAGGTTTGAATAGAAATCAAAGTGCAAAGAACTTGCAAAGCAATGAAAATCCAGCTACAAGTACCTCCCCAGATCCCAAGCCTCAACTGGGAAGTATCGAGATTCTCCAAGTACTGGCCGGCGAACTTGTTCAAAAGATCGACAACATACGACTCGAACACCATGATTCTTATATGAACTAATTCATTTTCGGCACGAAATAGGGACTAACCATGACTTAATTTGGTATCACACGGTCAGGCCATTGCTTTCGATTAAGACCCGTAGGACACGAGTGAAGCGACTCGAACCTGAGCCCGCGGAAAGTATGACGTCACCATACGCGCCTTATT
Organism: Pocillopora damicornis; assembly: GCF_964200805.1. Lineage (NCBI taxonomy): Eukaryota > Metazoa > Cnidaria > Anthozoa > Scleractinia > Pocilloporidae > Pocillopora > Pocillopora damicornis. The sequence continues at coordinate 7,111,998 of NC_142673.1, forward strand.
TGAATTCATATTCACCTTTTGGGCTTCATATTTCACAAACTGTGAAAACAAACCTCGAAAGTTCGAACATTGGGTCGACCTCGCAGCAGCCGCGAGGTCAGGTTCAAAGAAAACGACCCCAGTGTTCCCATAAAACGCAGAGAAGAAAAGGTTTTTCGCCGAGAGAAAAGGTCACTCACCTTTATCAATGTCTTATCTTTTTTTGCGATGGATATTGATTCTTGTTCCTGGACAAAGCGAAAATTCAACGAGGGTAGAGATGCACGTCTTTTTATCATAAGAGATTCTATGGCTCGTTGCCTAGAGGTTTTGTTTGACCCCCAACCAATATGGCCGCTAAAACCGTGGAAGGATCTATTCGGCCGCCAAAAAGTGTCCCCGTTAAGCGCGCGGCCAAAATGATCATGTTACATAGCTGTGACGTCACGTCGGCAACTATGGTGGAGAAACGAGAAATCTAGAAGAAAGGACGAACGTATTACGTGGCCTGAGCGCCAAATGATGTTAGCTACAAAAACAATACACATATACCGGGTATTCCTATACACTACTTTCAAAAGGATGCAGCTGAGTGGCCAAAATGGACGCGTTTCGATCGTCAACATCGAGGAGATTTTACTCTTCAATGATGTCGGCCTTATGCTCCGTACCGGCTTCGACGACGCCTGTTACAAACGCATATCACTGGTCAAATCTGGGGAAGATAACCACTGAAGTCAGCCTAAAAAGAATGCTGATTAAGGGGCCTGTCACCACACCGTACACGATCGTTCAACATTCTTTTCGGCTGACATTTCGCAAGCGAAGAATGGTGAGCTCCTTATTGTTGTTTATTTTACGCGCTTTAGATTTACTCATACTCCTTGTCTCTCCACATGACTACATTTGTGCTTTTCTTATCGTATGAAAATCCTACCAATTTTAGTTTGCGTCGTATTTTAATTATATATTATATTATTTAATTATATTATGCGTCTTATTTTTTGCTCCATCAAAATTCCCATTTGAGATTAACTTGAATCAGATGACTATAAACTCACTCGTTTTCCGCTCGGTTTGACTAGCTCGACAATCGCGACGATAGCCTCTGCCTTTGCAATCTCTGAGGAAAGGAGCAACTTGCAGTGGAACTACCCGGTGACTTCTCGGTGAAAAATCATCCTGTCTTGTGATACAGCTGATCCTTTCCCAAAAAGTTAGCTTTTGGTTTACTGAGGGAATTTCTCTACAGCAACGAAACTCTAGAGCACCGACTGAGGGGAACCTTCGCCGCACATAGTGTGAAGGGAATAAAATGTTATGGCAACAGAAACGAACACAGCTACCCATTCTCAAGATGGTTTTCGCCATGGAAAACAAAAGGCAAATGCAACAAGCTAAACATTCAGTAACGAGAGTTTTTTGTTCTAATCTTGACCTGAACACCGTAGGCGAGAAACCGTCGTTGTTAGTCTTCGTCGAAATCTTCGTTTGATACACGCGGTTCTCCTTCATATACGCATCCTCCATTTCTTCTCTACTACTTGAGGGTATGTATAATAACTCTCGGTAGAGCTTGCTGAAGGTAGGTATACATCGCTATCGGACATTATTTCAAGAGTATGTAAACGCTGACTGATACAAAATTACAAGAGATGTGAGGGATTTGCAATGTCAACTGAGAGTTTTCACAGTTTTCTAGGTCATCACCCGCTAATTTGTTACCAGTCCACAAGCTGGTTCTTATCACGACTACCTAATCTATCTGCAGTGATGATAGACTCTCGGCAAACTGTTCCAGGTTGGAGTGGATTCAATGCCGTTGCAAGCAACCAGAAAATACCACTAAGAATGCGATTGATATTGCCAGCTCATAAGTGCTTCACCGACAGAGCTGTTCACAGTCTATACGTTACTGAAGAAGTCTCTTGAAATGGAAACTCAGCTAGGCCTCGACGACACTGTTGTTGCTCTTGATCAGGCAATATATGCAAAGGCCCTAGAGGTAGTGTGGAAACACAAGGAAGAGTTTAAGACCATTGTTCTACGAACGGGAAGCTTTCACGTTACGTGCGTGTTTCTCTCGGTTATTGGAAAGCGCCTCAAGGACAATGGGCTGAGAGACCTTCTGCTCGAGTCCGCATTGGTGGACTGTGGTTCACTTCCTGGCATCCTTTAAGGAAAGCACTACAACAGGGCCTTGCGCACTCACAAGGTTACTACTATTTTTTGTTAGTAATATTGTCATTTTTACTTCTTGTTACTTTTGCTTGCGATACTACGTATTTAATTATCATATCCTTTCCTACATTTACTGTAGTTCACGATTAGCTTCGAGGCCTTGTCGGTTGGGATGATATCACCTCTTAGGTTTAGTCCTGTTACTCTCAGGGTATTTGATCTTACATGTAGAATAATCAAGGCTATTTTCCGTAGCTATTGGAAGTATATCCCTATGCCCAAACAAAAACCCTCATAACAGGAACTCATGGTTGTTATAGATGGTGCTGAAGGCCTTGTTTCGACTCAGCTGGCAGATGTTTGAAGATGAAACACGGGATGATCCAGAAGTACTGTTGCTTAGGCAGACAGTGATGATAGCCACAACCAAAGTGTGAAAAGAGCTCGCATCTATTACATCCAGGAACTGTATGGAACCCCTGAACTCCAAGGGCTGCGGGTGAAGTATGAAGAATTCAGCAAAACTTCAAGCAATAAGACGAGTTCCCATTAGCAATCGTACATCGTAATGGTGTGTCTCTTTCTGTGTTTCATACGATCAGCCAGAGAAGGTGATTGGAACTTGCACCTCGCTTGTATTCGTGACATGTTTCCCTTGGATGTTCGCCTATGATCACACCAATAACTCACGATACCTACCAGTCTACTGGTGTGACATGATCTCACTCATAGATGTACACCCTTCTACGCACAAATCTTTCCAAGCTGGCAACTTTGTAGTTCAACGTTCAGGCAATGCATTCAGTCAAGTGGCCGTTGACCAGACTATCGAGCAGACTATCAACAGAGATACAAAATCGAAAGAGTAGAATTGCAGGCTCTAGCCTGAACAAAGGATCCGTGCAGCGATGGTTAATTACCTCCCATGAACGTGTAGTAATCACCCAAGCTTGTCGTCAAATGGCTGGATTGTCAGCGACAAATGAAGAGTGTGTTAGAAAGGAGAAAGGAAAAATAAAGGATGTCAGTTGATGAACATGATGTCAAGAAAGTACGGTCCACTCTTGACTGGTTCAATCCAATCCAAGCGGGGTTGATTTTGTGACAGACCGGTATCCAGATATTTCCATCAAGAATCCCGAGAGGGCAAAGCATGCTACTGCAGGAGTCGTTAAAGTTAAGATGACCGGAGCTGGCCAAAAATGCCCAAAAAAATGGAAGAAGTTTTTAAGCAGCGGAGAAAATAAGAGAGCATTAACAAGGTTTCTCCTTTAGCAGAGGTGAAGGAACAGCTATGCAGATCGGATCGGGAATCGCTACATCTTTCTTTCGAGTCATTCCACTTGGAGACAGTCCCTTTCAAAGAATGTGAAAATTTTGTGCCAGATGTATGACAGGCCGAGACTGGCTGATGTGAATGAATGTCCTTACGTTACCTTTTGTGCCAAGCAAGGCCTGTCACAAAGTCTCCCGCCTGGCCAAGATGCACTACTACAACACAGAATGCGAGCAAACTACCAGGTAGCCATCTGGCGGCATGCACTCGTTGCAAACCTTGAAGTTCCACCACCTAAAGGCCACGGATGGCTCATTGCAGATGGCCAGCTCGATATCAACTGGATGTCACTGCCACCTGCGCCTAGGGCAGTACTAGAAGTGGATCCAGCTCTTGTAGAAAATGAAGAAGCTTGACCAACAAGTTACAAGTTACAAGAGGTTCCTGGTTCCACCTGAAACTCTAGAATTACCAGTACTGCGCGTACATCCGTCAGAAAACGAAACAAGGCACATATGAAGTAAACTTTGTGGCAGCTAAGTCTTGCTTGACACCCCTAAAGTAACTTACAATTCCACGCCTGGAATTACAAGCGGCCGTTCTCGCCACCCGCTCATAAAAACGATAGTGAAAGAGTGTACGATTCAATTTGCCGATGTCGAATTCTTTACTGACAGCAGAATCACACTTGTCTGGATTCAAAGTCATTCCTGCAGTTTCAAGCCGTTTGTCTCAGCACGGGTTGGAGAGATCCAGAATAACTCGGACCCAAGCCAATGGAGGCACATTCCCGGTGAAGAAAACGTAGTGGATGATGTCTCGCGAGGATTGCATGTAAAGCAGCTGACGGGTAGATGGATGAACGTCCCAGAATTTCTAAAAATGCAAGGGGAACCACGGCCTATACTACAACAAGGAGAAATGGAGCGTCGCCACGTTAACGCCGTCACTGCAGTCTCGCCTGCAGATGTCGGAAATGCAATTGATATGAAGAATTTCTCCAGTTGGCGAAATCTGATACGAGTTACCGTGTGGATAAGGCTTGATATTATGCGGCTTGTGATGGTCATTTGAGCTAACTAGTTCCGAGTGAGGAAACACTTAATATGATTCAGGGGTGACATTGTAAGGAGAAATTAGATGCTAATCACTTACAGGGGTCAAAGGGTTGACACAAACTAATCAGCCAAGCAAAAACACGCCTCCAACAGTTAACTTCCTTAACCACTTCATTATCTGATTTTATTAATTAATCTAACGAATTACAAAATTAACCCAAGCTTTCAGTTGTTATCTGAACATCTCTGAGCTCCCTTCACTTGCACGATGCTTATCGATTGTACTAGGAAAAGGGAACTGCAGGAAGTCCTGTCAATTTGTTGTCAGTTATCTAAATATTGAATACCGCACGATCGCGATCAGCAAGATTTTCCTCGCATATTTCAATGTTATCCATCTTTTAACAGTGAGTTTCATATCAAAGTTTTTTAATATCATTTCATTATTTCTGGTTTTACCCTATTTAATTATTTTATTATTTAATCATTGGCTCGCTATGCGAACGATACTGAAAACTGAATTGAAAACACTCGCTGTAAACTTTTATCTGTGTTGTATATCACTACAGTGAAAAGCCGTGAAACATCTTCATAACAAGATTTGTTTCAGTAAATTGAATAGTAAAAATGGCGAGTTTTGAACTCGGTAGTGAAACGAAAAATACTTTTTATCTTTCACGGGCGTGAGACAAAGAAAAAGCTTCCAGACTGATGGTGTAAGACTCGATTCTTTATGGTAATTCAGAATTTCTTCCTATTTGTCCCAGACGCGTCACAAGACGAAAAACATCCTTCTTTTAGATTAGTTAAATGAAAAACCTTTCTGAACTGCTCTAACTGCTTGGAAATGTAAAAGTGCTACTAAAAATTGGTAATTTCGGAAAATCAGAATACCTAGCAACTTTAGATAAAAGAGACCATCGACGTAGGGTCTGTTGTATTTCACTTGCGTTTCGCATTATGTACCTTATTACTCAAAAAATAATTGTAAAGTGCTCTCTACATTTCAAAAAATTCTCATCCTCCGGCTGCTAACAGAACTAAGCTAAGGCTAGTTTCTGTATGACCTTTTAATCCTATTATTGAAAGAATAGTTCTTTGCTGTCTTCACCGCGAAATTATGAATTCTTCAATGAACTGGAAAGCGTGCATTCTCAACTGCTCATTGAAGGCACTGCAATTTAAGACCGGGCCTCTTTGATTTTTCCAACCAGCCACTATAAAATAATGGAAAGGGAAAGAGTCATTTAAAAATTCCATTTCTTTACTAATAAGTACAACTGAGGTGTTATAAGCGACCGAAAAAGTTTTGCGTCATCTACGTCTTTAAGGTCGTACTTTTCAGTTTGTCGAGTTACTTCCACTCACATGTAAACGTAAAGGAGCACAGGAGCCACTCCTTAGCTATCGCCAGTGGGGATGGGGATGGGGATGGGGGCGGGGGCGGGGGCAGGGGCAGGGGCAGGGGCAGGGGCAGGGGCAGGGGCAGGGGCAGGGGCAGGGGCAGGGGCAGGGGCAGGGTTATAGGATATTTTCATTTTTTTCGGGGTGGGGAATCAAATAGTTTTCAGGGAAAACGGAGAAGGGATCAGTCATTGCTAACAGAGTATATAAAAAATTGACTGCCAATGAGGGGATCATCAGAATGCTACAGAGGCTCGTGGGGGGTGGGGGGGGGGAAATCTGGAAAATTATACTACGACACATCCAAAATCCTCCGACTTCCCCCCCCCTCCCCCCTCTGATGATAAATAATGGCCGATCCCTACTATCGAGAGAAAATAACATCAAATTTTACCTGAGCCACTTCTGGGCTGGGCGTCAAAATTTTCGTATCGTTTGACTGCCGTTTAAATATACCTTTTGCTTTAGATTTGTCCTAGAAGAAAACGACAAGGAAAGAAAAAAATGTCAAGTTCAGTTTAAATACTGACAAATGAAGAGTTGTCATTTGACAGTTCCTGCAAAACATATAAAATGGTTAATGCCTGCATGCGCACGCAATGTTGAAGCACAAATATGTTGCTAGGCAACAAAGCCTACATTTTCGGCGTGTGCAAACTGGCGGCTGTGGTGGCTTCGATCTGCGTTTGGTCTAGAAAACTTAGGGGAAAAAATCAGCCAATCAGATGCAGATTATTAAACTACGAGCTGTCTCTCCTTTTCGGCGAAGACGGCCGCGAGAATTAAAAAGATCAGTGAAAAAAATTAATGTTTGTGTGTCGCACGGAACTGTAGCGCCCCACTCACAGAGTACTGCGCGACACGCTAACATCGGTTTTTTTCACTAATTTTTTTCTTTTTCCATTTGCGCGACGGACTTTGCCGAGAAGGAGGGACTCCTCGTAGTCTACAACGGAAACTAATTTTGACTTGGTAACTCCTGTTTTCCTAAGCTTAGGGCAATTTACGGATTTTCATTTTTTTGAAGTCTCATTGAGTCCTTTCATATCTGCCTTTGTTCTAATTGACGGTTGTTATTGGTTTGGTTTTGGTTTTGGTTTTAACCCTTTAACTTCCAGAAGAGATTACCTTGTAAATTCTCTCTATAATATCCATACATTATCCAGCCACCAGGTAATGAGAATACTCAAACTTATCAGGAAGAAGTTGTTATCTTAATGTAACACCAAATTTATTATTTACAAGGAATTGTGTACCAGTTAGAAGGGAGAATTAACAATCAGATCTTGGGAATTAAAGGGTAAAGACACTCGCTAGAAATGTGCCTAGTACTATTGTCGACGTTAGAATCTTACCGGCACTTTTAGAACAAGTCTTTCTCCTTCAGTTGTCGGTTCACCATTGAGTTCGTCAAATCTACACATCCAATCAATTTGCCACGCTTCAAACACTTCTGTTTTACCAGCAACTATGATGTGTCTACCGAAGGTGATAAAAAAAATTGTGAGACCAATTAAGGAAAAATTAACCTTGTTCAAAGTGCAATAAAGCTTGTTCAGTCGACACACAAGAAAATAAACTTGTTACCGACATTTTTTATAGAATTAAAGACTAGATAAACATCGTGAAGCCTCTGGCAAACAACTTAACTGCGAGACACTAAGAAATCATCATATTTTGCGAAAAATTAATTTGATACATCTACGCATAGGTAGGAAGACTTTACATGGAAAACCCATTTAGACAGTATCGCGCATGAGCAGAACATTATGTAAGGGTAGTTATTCGAAGGTCACGAAATTAAGTCTCGACTAATAAATAGTAGAAACTGAAAATGTGTTGGACAATGAAGAGATCTGGTGAACACAATCAACGCTTTCTCCTTAGTATCAGAACTTACTTGTTTGTGATAAGAAGTGTTTTCTTAATGTTAAGACGACTGTGACAGAAATAAGTGTCGTCCACCAAGACAGCTCTCGTTTTCTTAGTTTCCTGGTTTAGGGAAAAAAAATACACCATAACTCAACATTCTCTAAGACTGCTCATAAAGATAGTTTGTCAAACAGAATATTATCATGACGTTACCTGCAGTACGGCGTTTCCTAGGGCTTCGTGCAGATTATATGGCTTGATTACCTGTGAACAAATAAATCAATTTATTATATGGCAAGGCAGTATTGAGGTAAATCCGAGCGTACTGATTTGTTCTTACTTGGTCGGGATTTTGCCATACGGACGGTTTCCACGCTCGGTAAATAAGAAGCTCATACCACAAAAAAGTACTTTTTCGCGCCGAACAGATCAAAGTCTCTCTCTTTGACGTAATGTGTCGATCAATTTCAATCGAATGCCGAAATGAATCTTGGAAAGAACTGGCTTCGCTCAAGTCTCTTATTGATTTCAAAAACTTGCACAATTCTGTAGACCAATCGCGTTTTCCCGCGCTTAGAGTCGTTTACATCTATTTCACTTCAGTTTTTATTGGCTCCCTGAAAAGATAACATTTTTCTGATTTTCTGTTATGATTTTTTTGGGTATGGTTTTACGACATTCCTCATCTGGTATGATTAACGCTTTAATTCCCATTAGTGACCAAAACAGAAATCCTCTTTACAATATCAGTACAATATCAAGCGGAAAAATCATGAGAATGAAGAAAAACATCTCTTTATAGGGGATTAATTGTTGATTCAATACCAACGTCTCCGAACTAGCATCTTACCAGTTGTATGGCAGACAATAAGAGGAATTCCTAATGAGATCTAAGGAGTGATTAGGTTAAGGCAAATTAAGTGTGTAAGTCACCTTGTCAGCGTAGAAACATCTGGGTGGTCGTAATCGTTTAACTTCACTTCCACTGCTGGCAGAACTGCAAAGTAGGAAGCTCAGTTTCAAATGACGGGTAAGCATGAAGAATTCTAACACAAATCTCGGAAATTTTGAGTTGTGTTCACACGCGACATAATGGCAGAAAAATTTTGCCTTTTGTTCATACGTGACATTATGGCAGAAAAATTTTGCCTTCCGTGGCCTTGTAAACTGACAAGTTGTCGTCCAAAACATTCTCAATATTGGTGCCAGTGTTGTATTCAAAATGTATTTCGGATTCAACTCGACAGAAGAATGATTATAGAATGATTACGTTCCACCATTTGCGTTTTAAGTTTATATCAAGGTAAGAAATGAAAGAGAGAAAGTAATGCCAACTATCCCCACACGCGCTTCTTCAAACTCTCTCCTGGAAAAATTGTCAATCGAGTATCAAACGTTTCCCGGATTTCAATGGTTATGCTTCACTACGTTCTGTGCTTAGGAAACGACAAAATTTCAGGTCAATCAGGTGCAAAAGGAAAACCAAACATAAGTTGGTCACTTGGTCACAAAGGTTTGAATACTGGACCCAAGAAGACGGCAGAAATCGAGCCTATCCTTTGTGATGCTGATAGGAAAATTCTTTGCCAAAGCAGTTGTTTACCGAACGACATACGGTTTAACAAAATTAAAATCACATATGAATCTAGTAATGGCCTAACTCGCCATAGCACTCTCTTGGAAGTTCAGTGGTTGAACATCGGAGCGCGGAATCCAAAGGTCTGAGATTCGATTCTTCGTGGGGATTCGGATTGTTTTCTTTCTCCCACACTCGTGACAAGACGAAAACAATAACGTACTTTAAAAAGATGTTAAGTTTTGAAATGTAACTAACCCTTTAATTCCTTCGAATGTGCTGCTCGCAAAGTCAACCAAACCTCCGGCAGGACGTGCCACTACACCAACTACACCCTTTCCCAGTCCCTTGAAAAACCCCGCGGCACCACCAGCCTTTGCGCCTATAAAAATGAATGACAAGTGAAGGAAAACAGATAACTCCGTAAAGATGTCCTGATTTGTGACGGGTTGGAGACGGAGTTCTTAGGTACGAGAAGAGAACTTCCACATTTAGTTGGAAGGTTACGGAATAAAAATTCATGCGAGTCTTTTTACCCCTGACGGTGTTTAGAGTCTGATCAAAGCCGAACTGGTAAAAATAGAAATTCTCTATGAAACAAAAAAACGTAAAAGACCCAATTGGCAATTTAATAAAATCACTTTTGTAAAAAGTGCATTTTTTAACTGAACTCACCCTGCACTGGTTTGGTCACTATCCCTGTCACACCTCCCACAACGCCCTAAAAATACACAAAGCAAGCAAAAAATTACAGAAATAACAAAGTGCAATGGTTTCTTATCACTCACTACAAGCGATCACGACATGGTCACGTGCGTTTTCTCCGCGCTCGAACCAATTTAATTGCCTTTTTCTTGCTTTTTCGGTCTTGATTTGCTTTGTTTTGTTTTGTCGAAGAGGTCCTATTAATTTCGTACGAAAGTTTCCTTCGTCCTGATTGGCCGGAGTGATTTCTTTGGATTAAATGTTATGACAATCATTCGCATGCACGCATAAACGCCCGATGTATAAAGTTCACATCTACATGCCATAAAAAAAAAAAAAACCTGAAAAAAAAACATGTTACGTCGAGAAACCGCCTGGTAAGTAACACAACATTCCTTTATTCCGTCTATAACTCCAAGTTCTCATGACTTTAATTGACGTCCAATTTTAAAGTCTTCCCTTGAGGTTATCAAAGCACTCTAGCGTTAGCACTTACTTCAAGTAGTCCCTTCCCACCCCTTGTGAGTCCTTCTTTGACATTAACAGGTTTCTTTCCCATCGCCTGCCTCCTCTCCTGTTGGTATTTATCATCCATTGTTAGTGCAGCGATACCTTTCCCCAGCGTTCCAGTTATACGAGAGACTGCACCAGCCGCACCACCTGAAAAACAAACAAACAAGAACATTTGGAATATCAAAATACTCCATATGCCCAGGGGTTAATCACCAGAAGAAGTCAGGTAAAGCAGTCAAAAGGTTGCGTTCAACGAGCTAAGTAGCCTGCGATGCTGGATCACCAAGTTTCTATATCATGCAAAGACTAACACTATGGCCTCTCCTCCAAGACGGAAATTAGACCATCACTATTAACCTTCCAGCAACTCGTTTGGTTTTCCTGATAGTATCACAGAATAGAGAGAGACATGAGGAGTAAAGTGTCTTCCCCAAGAATTTAACTTAATGATCCGGTCAGGTTTCAGTCCAGCGCGTGAACAAGTCCAAAAAAAGGAGTGAAACCTGGGCATAGATTAACATCAACATACCAACAGTGTGACCAAACAAGCTCTTGGCGCCAATCATCAAACCCTCTGCGAACTCGCCAGGACCCTGGATAAGACCCTAGCACAAACAGAAACAACAGTATTTGGACTTAACTCAGTTTTTGCAATTCCGTCCACTTCTATCTTTGTTTCTATTCCACGAACATACTTTATAAAGGATCGCTGACTCATTTTCAGGCCAATGACTGAGAGGGACCTGGACACAGTCCTTCAAAATGGTAATTGACACGTACAGAAATGTTTTACTTGTGTGAATTGCAGTTTTTTTCAGTTAAAATCAGAAAAAAATTGAAAAAAAAAGAAACAACACAAAACAATAAAACAAGTAATTATCGATACATAATGAGAATTATGAAGGGGAGATTATGACAACAATTATAATTACAAACGCCAAAGAATAGTCCAATATTTTGGTCTCTCGCTGACTCTCTGAGTTAAATTCGAGTATCATTTGTCTTTTAAAGTCATCCATCAAACTTACCTGGTAAGGTTCGTAAAAGAAGTCTCTCGCTCCTTCCTTCAGGCCGGTAAGCAAAGCAAACGGATTTCCTAATACATCTAGCCCCAGTACTAACACGTATAACTGCTTCAGTGCCTGAATTAAAAAAAAAAGGCCGAAAGAATTAATCATTATTGTAATACTTACGATCCACTTATTTACCTGTCACAATCAATTAAAGTTCGGTGAGCGGATGGTTGTTCTGGATTCTGTAATATGAAGCAAATAAGAGTATGTCTACCAATGCATGGATGACACTTTAATCAATACCAGCCCCCCCACCCTTGGATTTCGTTACTTTTCAAAGAAGGTTCACCTGTACCCATCTATACAGATGGATTAAAGCACTGTAGGAGTAAAGTGTCTCGCCTTAGAACACATCAAAGTGACCTGGCCAGTGCATGAACCAAACTCCCTGACCCAGGGTCCCGTAAGTCTCCCATCATAGAGTACTGAATAAATTCACCTGACTACTGTAATGCTTGATGGCGACTTCCATTAACTGCTGCTGCGTATAAACTTTGTCCTTTATTTCGAAATAAGCTAGCCTGTAGATACAACATAAACGAAACTGTCTGCCAAGCTCCTCTATAACAGGTAATAAATATGTGACAAATCATAAGAGAGGGTAGGTCACCAACCCCTAACCCTTTAACTCCCATGAATGACCAAGACAGAATTATCCTTACAATATCAATACAGTATCAACCAGATAAGTGATGAGAATAAAGAAATATATCAATTAGGGAATAATTAGTTGATCCAATTCTAAATTTCTGAACTAACATTATAAGAATTGTATGGTTGACAGTAAAGAGAATTACAAATCTGACCTAGGAGTTAAAAGGTTAAACAAACAGTTCACGTCAGTTCTATTTTCTTTTTTTCCTAAGAACTAAATGCAAAGCACAAAGCATTGGTAAAGTCTGTTCTTTCGCTTGTGATTCAAACATAACTCCACGACAAAAACAATTAAACGGTAATTGTCGACACATAATTTTTTTCCCCTCCAGTTCACGTGATTTGGGCTTGTCTTCTGCTATAAGAAGTAGCTGTGTATTTGGCTGCATAGCAAAAGGTGGAAGGTTTCCACACGGGGCGGGGCTAGTGCTTCGACCTACAATCTTTGTTATAACTCATGGAGCCAAGCACCGGCTCAAGTTTTTTACCCTCTCTTATCTCCTTTAAGACACCATGGCAATCAAAGCAAAGACCTCATTTTGAGCCAGGTATTATTGTTGGCACCAAAAGGAAGGGAACACTTTTGACTGGGAACATAGCGTCACGATAGGAAACCACAAGTGTGAAGAGGCATTATGACAAAATTATCGCACAAGTTTATGGCTGAAGAAAATGTTACCCACTTGAATTCTACATCTTGTACTTCAGTGACTGCTACCCCGACACTCTTGAGCAACAAGCTTACAAAACCGCCACCGATAGCTGACTGAGCCTTTTTGGCCTCAGCACCGCCACCCAGCTGAGAAAAACTGACATGAATCTGCAGGAAAAAAATCAAAATCAATGTCTTCTCATTAGTCATGTGATCACATCACCATTCGGTTAAATGAACTAACTTGAGAGAATAACTACATATTTAGCCATCCAGGATAGCATTGTTTTCAACCTTGACTGATCATAACCAAAGATCGCGCAACACTACTTGAGGATATCAATTAATCGTCCTCCACTTCTTTCATGGGAAAGGAGATCAATTCGTGCTTAAAGAAATTTTCCATAGAATTTAAAAAGTACTCCACCATGGCAATGGCCGGACTTTTCTTCGTTCTGTAATTGGTCGAGAAAACTTGGGCCATCCCCTCAACTGATCAGATGCAACACCAAGACCAATCGCGATGTCACTTCTATTTTCACGCCATCATAGTAATTTGCCTACTTATTAATTTGAGTTTCAGTGGGCACCTCGCGGTAATTTCCCTTTTTTTCTCATTGGAGGTGCTTTCTTTCGTTTGGTTTTATAATCTTCAATCGAAATACGCCCTTCATGAAGTGAAATTAGATTGGGTTAGTAATCTAGAAATTTTTACGCTAATTATATAAATTTCCTGTCTGCTATTGCGTCATTAACTCTTTAACTCCCAGAAGTGATCAACATGAGACTTCTCCCTATAATATCCTTACATTATATAGCAAATAGGTAATGAGAATATTGATCTTACACCAAATTCTCAAAACTAATTTACAGGGATATGTGAAGCAGCTAGAGGGGAGAATTAACAATCAGATCTTGAGAGTTAAAGGGTTAATTCGATATGATCACAGAGTCAGGTTAGAGGAGGACAACCGGAAACGATACCTTCAATGGTGATAGATGAAAGAAGTCGAAAAAGTTTCTGTCAGTACTTAGGGCAGCCTGGAGAGAAAAAAAAAGATAAATAAGCGTGAATTTTTAAATGACTACAATATAAACAGGCATAATTTCAAGACCAGTGAATTACCGACCTGAACGGCAAACGCCTCTCCAAGCTTGTCATGAACCATTTTTTTGTCCAAAGCATACTGGCTGGACTGTGAAAACAAACGTTCGACAAATTCTAAGTATACTGCGTTTCTACCCTGAGATGCCTATTTAACAAGCTTCCAAAGATGAAGTAAAGATATTTTCGAAAATAATCCACGTTAATAATAGTTTTGCTTCCCCGAGGTGACTTCTTCCTGTGATTGGACTGGGGTTTTGGGGCCATAAAAGCTTCCATAGAAGCCTGCACCCCATTACGTCACGCAGACTTTATTTTGGCCTGTTACGCAACATTTCTAACTTCAATTAACATATTTTAGTTTTTTAACTCTTATTTTTTTTGCATAAACGATTTGATTTTCTTTTTTCTTCAAAACTCTCGTGTTTTTTTCAATCCGTGATCCTATCCGGTCCGATCCGGTTCGATCCAGATTTTCTCTACGCCGACCTTTGTTTTGGTTTTATCGTACCATAGTGGATATGCAGCCCGATGCAGTAAACGCATGCGTGAGCTAAATGAATACCGATTAGAGCATCCTTACCTCTTGGCCTGTGTCAATAGTGTCAAACGAAAATAATCCAATACAGGCCATGATAAAGCCCATATCGACCTTTACGTCCATCTCTTGAATGAGAACCTTGAAGTACCTGAGTAAGAAGAACACGAGAAGTAGAGACCAGCAAACTGTTTAAATAAACCAGATGAATCATTGCTCTGAAATTTCAATATTCTACATCAGTTCGGGTAAGCTAAATTCCGCGACAAAATAAATGACACATGACCACTTAGATAGATCGCAATATTCTGGAATAGCACATCAATGTTGTTCCTAGTCCCCTCGCTAACACCCTCCTCTCCCCCCCCTCCCTGTACATTGTTACACCGAATTGACCGTGAATGGGGCAACGGTAAATTACGGAGAAGTGTAGTTCATTTTCAATGTTATTTCCTAGTAATTCCTGTTCAATGAGATTAGTGATTGCTATGTGTCATCTCATTTTGTCGTGGATTGTAGACTAGTCAGAAGATCATAGTTTTGGAGTAAACTTTTTATTAAATACCATTTTCCAAACCACTCACTTGATCTCATTCACGTGCGTGTGCTCCTCTTGCTTTGCGACTAAACTCACTTCAATGTACGGCTTTGGTTCTAAAACACAATCGTAGAGATTACTGCAAGATATTTGGTTTTGTCAACTGAGTTGGTAATGTAACTTCGGTACTGTACAGAGTTTCAAAGCTGACGTTTCGAGCGTTAGCCCTTCCTCGGAGCGAATTACTGATTACTGAACGTACTGATTACTGACGGGTAAATTGTCCTATCAACGCTTACAGTTTTGAAATTCACTTTGCAAGGAGGATGCTGGCTCACATTCACCTTCGTCACTTACCACTATCAGCGGCGATTGACTTTGGAGGGGGCACTGGGAAGAGTACGGTCTGGAAGGTGGCACCTGGGACTTGGCTGTCTATCTGTAGAGATACAAACATCCTCATTTAGACTGATGGAGTCTTAACGATCATACTGCACAAAATCAACGGGCAAACAAATCTTAGTTAATTTTAGTTTTGAAACACTGGATTAGTAACCAAGCTTACAGTGTCAGCAGGGTTTCCAAGAGAGGCAGAACTTAGTGATCTACTTCACTGAGCTAAAATGATTTAAGTCTTGTTTGCCACAATTCTCCCTCAGTTTTTCTCTCGCTCACCTGAACCGAATTGATCTTTGTAGAAAGTGTGAGTTCATTTGGCGAAGATGTGTACTCTAATGAAATTCCTGGAGTAAATGTTCTTCTGATGTGCTGGCGTGTAGGCCGGACAATCTCCATTTGTTTAAAATCAACCTGGAAATGGTGGACAACATTTACTAAAAGCGTGAAACAAAAAGAGCAAAAAAATATGAACTTACACTTTAAGTTCTATGGTAAAAAATTCGTCGCTATTAGAGAAAACATGAACAGAAGGGTAATGATCCCCTACAGATTTCACTCTTTCAAGGGCCAATCGGTTGCTCTCGGGGCTTATCCCCGTTTCCATAACATAAAATAACTAGGGGTATTGTCACTCCTCCTTAGTGAAAAGGTAAGCAACCGCTGAAGCACGTTTGTTCTCTTGGGCGGACTGAAGCATTGTGACCACCTTATCATCCAGAGTTCAACGCACCTACCATTAGCCCACCATGGTTCCCGTGATACTGTGCGCGCTAAATGCCGGCAACTGTTTGCCAGGGCTCGAAATTAACTTTTTAGTACACTTGCAAAGTTTTGCCGATAAGGATTTTTTCGACACACAAACGGTGAGACCACAACCAAATTCTCTCCCTTTGAAATGTCACTGGCCGTATCTGATTTAAAAATTAGAATTGATATTTCGCACAGCCAATTGACGAGCTGAAATTTTTAATGAAAACGGTATTAAATATTTGGTTTCCTTTGCCGTTGTCCTGACAGCCACCAACAATCTACTGCATGTTTGGGAGACATTGATGATTCTCACTAACAAACGTTTGCTAGTGTATATTTTCCTCACTCGCAGTTTATCAAAATCACTCGCATTTTGCGAGTTCGCGAGAGTTAATTTCTTGCTTGCCTTTCCTGAGTGTTCCCAACAGCTCGCTGGTGTACATTTAAACTCCCGGGCGAACAAAAGCACAATGACCCTCGCCACGCCTCGAGTCCAGCTCTCACTCTCCGACGTGTAGCGCTAGTCTTAGGCTACCGCGCCTCCCACTGCATCTTCCACCTCCTCCCACTGCTCCTCCCAACTGAGCTGAAGGCCGGTAAAAGCTGATTTACAGCACCAATAAATTTGACCAACAAGAACAAAAAGTACAGATACTCGCCTCCAAGTCGCCACTCTTATAGATGTAATTGGCTGTGGCTCCTACGGCAATATCTCGCTGCAAATTATTCCAACCAGCTTCTAATTCATTGCAGAGGCGTAACTTGAGTGCCTTCCATCTTCCTTTCTTCTTCTGCTCTTCCCAGATAATATCACTCCTACAATAATAAATTTCAGATTTTTCATAGATTCCCAGAAATTAACTGTACTCCTTCACGTAGAAAAACATCAAACAACTTCACTTTTAACCCACTGTCCGGAGTAAACTTTTAACGTTATTCTTTTCACCAGTGTACTGTCCGAGTTAAGAAAAAAAAACTAAAAGAAAAAAAGGAAACGAGAAAAAGAAACGATAAAAGTGAGGATCTTACGGTTTAATTCCGATGTATGCCACCTCGATACTTTTTTCATTGTTCACAAGAGACAAGCCAACTCCCTGAAGTGCCAAAGTGATGCACTGTAAGGGGCGCTCCTTTAGTTCCTTGGTAAGAGAAGTAAATAATACAAAACATTCAATGTGTAAGAAATATTAGCATCAACTAACTTTATGGCCAGCCTCACGGAAGGGGTGGACGTAAAGTGCAAGTATTGACTTGAGAAGAAAGAATTTCATTGCAAGTGGAAAGTTCATGAGGAGAGTTCATTAGATGCAGAGCTGCAAAACGTTTGAATTAATAAATGAAGCGAGCACCGCAGTACTGGGCTGCAGTTACTCAGTATCTTCTGCATCAAAAGAAAAATTACCACTTGAGCTCTGAACGCCAGTGTAAAGTCATCAATGATGAGGAGCACGCGCTGCAGACCGTCCAGGAAGGTGGAATAGTAAAACTTCTTACCATGGTTCTCAAACTTGTCAAAACGCGTCTACAGATAAAGCAGAATAAAAACATCATCGCATAACTCTAGCAAAAGGTGCTGAGTGGTGCATCATCGATTTCTTACAAGGTAAAGGAGCCATAATGATGAGAATTCCAATCCTGGACTCCAACCGAGAGATCTGAGTTGAAAGCGGGCGGCCCAGGTTCGCTAGATAACAACAGGGTTTCTTTTCCAGGTGAAACGTAAGATGAAACCTCATAATTTGTTTCTTGTTCATATTGGTAATTAAACCGGAATTTTCAATTTGAACTGACGTCTTACTGAAATTTCAGCGCACCAAACACGCTTGAACTTCTCACATGATTGGGAGACAAAATCCGTCAAACGAACCGGGTCGAAGGTCCTTGGTAACCTGGAGATATGTTGCAATACGGAAAAAAAAGGCGTTGTAAATACTTCAATAACAACAACAACAACAGTGCTTACTTGTGACAAATCAGTGGTGATTTTCTCTTCAGATCCTTTGACAAACCAGACAAACTCTCTCGAAGCTAAGGGTTCATCCCATGTGAACAAAACGCTCTGGTTAGGATGTAAACAATGTTCCTTACACCTGAAAAACAAGTTACAGAGGCACTCGAGATGACCATCAGGGAGCGAGAAGAGAGTTGATACTGCTAATAGTTATGTGGCTTTTACCCACGTCCGTGTTCCTTCTCTCGTGCTAAAAAACTGGCTTATAAATCTTTTAAATTCAGTTCAATGATCTGAATTTGACTTAAAGCCAGCTCCGCGTTTCTCCCATCACTTTTTAACCCTTCAACTGCAAAAAGGGACCAAGACAGAATTTCTCCTTATAATATTAATAAAATATCAAGCAGACGAGAATAACGAAAATCATCGATTGGGAGATTATTTGTTGATCCTGTACCAAATTTGTCCAACTAATATCAAAAGAATTGGGAGATGCTAAGGAGAATTACTAATGAAACCTTGAGAGTGAAGTCGGAGTCCGAGTCATTATCAGAGGCGCAGTGCGATATGTTCCGATGAAAATCGAACTGAAGGAATCGGGAGCAGAGTACGGATGCCACTTATGATTCCGACACTTACGATATATGAACACTAGTTTGTTATATTCGTTAACCATAGGATAGATTGAGGACGGATCAGATTTCACAAGATAAGCGTCAGGGTCTCAAGCAAAATTGTATCGAAAAAATTGTATCGATCGGATTCTCCCAACTCCAGTTCTGTCAAATTTATGACACCGCTGACGACCGCTAATTTCAATTTTCTAAAGTTTGGAGTCGCATTTACAATTCCAACTCCGTTGCACAAAAAAACCAGCCTTTAGTGAGCTTACAAAACTTGCGCTTTCTTTGTAACTTCTTTCTTGAACGAGAAGAGGTTTTATGCAATTTCATAGTAAAAAGAGTCCCAAAACACAGCAACAGTGCAAGTGCACAGCAACCAAAACAAGTGTAAAAATTATAGCTTCCAGTTATCTAGTGTCTTCTGATAATTAACCAGTAGTTAACAATCCTGTAGGGTTGAGTTAGCCCCGTATTACTTCCTTTCGGTTTACAAAAACACAAAAAAGCATTTAGCCAATATTCATTCATGTTTATCTCAACCTTCGTCAAAAAACGCTAAGTCTCTATTGAACTTACTCTTTCTGTTTATAGCAGATGTCTAGCTGAGTGCAGTTCTCCAGTCTAACGGCAGCTGCTCCGGTAAAGTATGGTGTGATAGTTATGATAGCTGCATTATCTTTTGTACGCATGTCGGCACACACAGCCCCCACCTGAGAATAGGAAAGTTATATGTCAACACACAGCCAATGTTTTTCCTGTAAGGTCCAAATCCGAGACCAGGACGCGTCATCGTGTTTATTTTACAGGAACCGGAATAAGCTTTATTGAGTGCCGTAAAACCAGAATAGTAATCACAACAGCCAATCAAAAGAAGGAAAATTTCTCAAAGAACCAATGAGAAAGTAAAAATAAGCACCTTGCCTAGAGCGCAGAAAAACACGAGTTACCAAGTCAAAGTTAGTTTTAGTTTTAAATCACATTGATTGAAATATTGGCGCAAGTGTTTTGGACAAAATACGTAGTAAAGTAGAGCGAACACAAAGAGATTGCAAATTACCTTTGGCAATCGATTAAGATTACTCTAAGAGTAATGAGTGATAACAGGATCACAAGGCTCTTACGACTAGAGCATCATTTCAATAAGAACCTTCCTTAGCCGCAACCTGCAGATTCAGGCTTGAAAAAATTTAATGTATCTCTTTTTCTTAATTATTTCCCCTGAATTACAGTTGGTATAGGCCATAACGAACTTTCTATAAATCGTTGCTGTAAACAAGTCGGCAGAATTCTCTAAAGAAGAGAAAAGATTTATCTCAGAGAGGTTTCAAGGTGCGACAGTTTTGGTATCAAAATACCAAGGCTGGTTTGCCTTCAATTGCATTGGGAACACGAGTCTCCACACACCTTTCCGTTCATTCTCAGCAGCAAGGTGATGTCGAGTTCGAAGTCAAAGCTTGGTGATACTTCTTCATTGTCCCCAACTCTGATAGCCAGGTTCTTGGATGGGAACGAATTTGGCCAGAATGGTACACACTGAAAACAAACAAACACACAACAAATGGTTTGAACCCAAGTGTATCTGCTGATCGTGCAGAACTACTCCCACCTGGTTGATCAGACTACACAATAAAATATAGGATACCTATGGATACAAGTCAAATGTGACTTGAAGCCAACAGATCAACCCTAACCTTCAACACCGAGACCAACAATTGTGTTTATGTAGGTAACGTAATTGACAATCCCCCAAATGGGACTTACAAGGACCAGTACGAACAAATTAAAACATTGTGAATTAACGTAGTGTTTAAAAACTACAACCGGCAGGAGACAGTTTAGCTGGCCACATAGAAAGCGAAGGAAAAGAGTTTAACTTGGGAAAACCGAGAGAAAATCCAGTGAGAAGCAGTGTGGAGGACTTGAACCCAAAACCACTAGATTACATGTTCAGCGCCCTAATCATTCTGCCACACTGCCTCTAAACGAAATATAAGACAAATTGAAGAAGATGACAGGAACACACACCTCTCCTGGTTGAACTTTAGTCCACTTCGAGTCTGGCCCCTTCGAGTCTGACAGCGATACTGTGTACTACAGCGGGAAAAAGGAACATTTACAGAGAGGTCAAAAATGCAGCCTCCGTGACATTTGTGAGTTGAATTCGGAAAAAAAGAAGCTTGATTACACCAGAAACTATGAATAAACATTCTAATTATTACCTCTGTGTGATTATTTATCAGATTAAAAGGCGTGAATTCCACAATCTTGGTTAAACTGAAGTAGGATAGGGTTGTCTGCATACCAATCTGCAAATGATTGTGACATTTGGGAGATTTAGAACCTTACTGTGCGGTAGAGTTAGAAAGCAAGAATTGGAGGTTTGCTGTTTCACTTCCAACCTTTCGGCAATAATATGAAAATACCAAGAATCAAAGAACATGACAACTTCCTTTGTTCAAGTACTAAAGCTTTTTTAAATACCTCGTACAATTTCCCATCCTTCGTGATTTTTAGAGCTCCCCCACTGCCTGCCGCGTCCAGAGAAAATTTATTGGACCAATCTGATTGGGTAAGACGAACAAAGGCCTGCCAAATACCATTAAGTTAGAGAAATTATGACGATTCTCACCATTTAAACATGGATCACAAAAGAAAAAGTACAAGTCACAGCAAGGGATGACGCGACTGTAGGTAGAAGTAAAATAGAACGAAAACTGAATTCTCACCACTCCTTTTCCTCGGTGAGAAAACATGACTGGCTCGGTCAAGGAAACGGGATGAGGTATAACAGTCTCGTCATCAGGCGCCTAAAAACAGGGAATATATCAACTCGTTATTTACCAAGTCTAAGGGAGAAACAATAAACCACGCATGCTTCCTAGACGATTCCTAAACTAAATCTGTCCATTTCGTAGTTCAAAAGCCTATTTCCGAGTTGCCCAGTGCCTCTGCTTAGAGCAACGCCTTTGATATGAAAATATTTTCATTTGGTAACTCATTTTTATAACAAGGGTTTTGCACATGACCAAGTTTCCAAAGTGAGGATTTAAGGAAGTCGGAAATGGCCTACTAACTAAGGCCAATCTCGACCTCTCGTATTGCAGAAGAGCTCTGGGGGTCGAGACTGAATTGAAGCCAGCCGGATAGCTATGTAGAGAGAAAAACTGTCTCTGAGAATAGTGGAGATAAAAATCGTTTACTTTGGAGCTATCAGAGTGCCTCCCTTGACCCAAAGTATCAAAGGATACCAGCGTATTGAGGATGTTCTCCTACCTTGTATTCCAGATAAAGTCCAGTTTTGTTGACCATCCAGTAAGGGCAGTACAAGGTAATTTTCATTGTCCCATCAAATGTGGCTAACACTCCCAGTCTCTGTAATAAGTAAGCAACACAAATACAAATTTTATCTTCGAGTGTTGAAAGTATCTAGATACTAAAATTCGTATCCCCAAGTGGCCATGTAATGTTCTATTGATTTTATAGATACTGATGAAATTCGTACATAAAAGACAACTTATTTTAAGATTTCCCTATGCACTGTTCGGATCACGTAGGTTTTGGCCCTAAAATGAAGTTTTCCGGCAGCCATTTTGAGGATGGCTCTATTCCATCAACTCTTACCAAGTGCTTTACATAAGCCGCCACCTGAGTTGATTCCAAGGTAAACGTTGTGAGTTCGTCCATTCCCTTGAGAAGTTCAACCTGGCCTTTCCACATGCTCCCTTGATAATTGTCAATCTAAAGGTTAAAAATTATATTTATCTCAGACTTCACCCTAAGAACATCAACAGCGACAGTGGAAAGGGAATATCAGAAGCATGGACGCTGAGCATTGAGAAACACGACAACATAAGACAGCAGAACGCTAAAGAAGAAAATGCGCAAATAACAGGCAGTTCAAAATTACCCAATCACAGCGAAGCGTAATATTTCGTGCGGTCGGATGTGTAATTAGTCGACCTGATCAACAGATGAAGACAGTATGCTGTCAAAAACGTCGCAATCCACATCGGAAGCGATTACACGTATAGCTTTTACTGCATGGAAAAAATGTAATTTACCATAAAGGGCATCTAATTAGCTTGCTATATTACGCCCTTCTTCATTTTCTTTATCTTGTTGTAATTATTGTGCAAGGTTGTGATTGTTGAAAAGGAGGAAATAACATGAGCAAAAAGAAAAAGAAGTGATTACATCGTGAAACAAACGATGATGCTTTGAAATAAGAAGCGGGTAAAAATTTCTATTTGATAATTAGGTTTAAGGCTTGATAACCATCTACTGTTCGGTGTAAATTGAGTTTGACTGTTAAAGAAACAAGAAAGGAATTACGTCTCCTTTTCACTTCTTTCAACATATGGATTCACTAGTTGGCCATTTCGGAGTCAAATAATGTCAATAACATACTTCAGTTACCTGAATGTAAAGATTGACTTTTCGATGAAGACTGACAGAAAACAAAGGCCATTTGTCGCCACCTTTCAGTTCAACAAGAGGCGTATCCTAACAATGCAAAGCAAGCGTATAAACATCAAGAAACTGACAGTTAAACGATCACTTAAAAACCAACGTCTTCGATACCACAAATTGATCAATTCAAGATTTCCCAAAAAGTTCGCACACAAGAAGAGAGATTTGAAGTTTCAAGGTTTAATTGAAATGCGTGAAATTCTGTTTAAGGTACACGTGATGCGTTATTTTTCTCTGAAACAGAGCTTGTTTCCGAACCTTTAATCGAAATTTTTCACCCGAGTTTTCGGCACATTATTCTTAACCTTTCATACATTAAAAACAAATAGATTGCATGTTGTTGTGCGCCTGTTCAGTGATAGACGTTAAAATGTGTGACACACTCAACTCACGTGACATAACTTGAGATGATTTGGTTTTATCAAGTGAGTTGATGATGTAAATTGGCCAACGTTGGGAGTTTCTGAATCCACGGTGGCCATTTTACCTTCGCAACTCAGGTCATAAAAACCAGATTATCTTGTTATACCCACCAACCGACGCAGCATAACAGTTTCTCTAGAGACTTATCCCCCTAAAAACAACTGAAATAGCTGTGGGTTCATCAGAGCAATACACCGTGGGTTTCTGACCAATCAGAGCGTGCTTAGTATCCCAGTTACTTTATCAGTCACATTCTGCTTACCGGTGTACTGTAGAGAATATTATATGGCAAGTAGTTATGTAGAACAGCCGATGGGTAGATGTGTAGGACGTAGTTTGGCGCATGCTCCAAGGATCCATGCACTGCACTGTACGACACTTGTTCACAATCAACCTGTAAAAGAATTGTCCACATTCAACTTCATACAACCTTCTTGCAACAGAGTACAATTTGATGTTAAATCAGTAGCAAGTCAAAACCCTTGCTTGTCTACAAACAAATCCTTCTCCTTCATAACGAATGGAAATAAAAACCATTCGATATTTAACTGAACTGTTAAATAGTTTAACTATGATAAACTTCTTTTACCATAGTTCCCAATTACGGCAAGCCCCACATACTACGTGCTTCGCTTAGGCCATAAATTCGAGCGAAAAAAACCGTAACTTGCGGTAAAGACCTCGACCTGAGTTAGTAAGAGGTATTTATTATGTAATCTTAAATAGTTTTATTTACACATAAGTTGCGTAAGCCTAGAAATTTACATTTGGAATTTCGAAAATACAATAATTTTTTTTCACAGATTACTTTCAACACAGAAGTTGTTCTGACGTAGCTTACCGCGATATGAAAAGGTGGTCCCTCGCCGCCTGGGGGTGGACACTGGACTGAAGAAGACCCCTCAGATGCCAACTTGTTCCACAACAGCGGTGTCGTACTCGCTCCATACCTTAAGATAAATAACAACAAACAAAACAAAACATCACATAAAAAAAAAGCAAAAGAAAATTTATCAGAAACAGAGAAGTTTGGACTTAAACCTTGTCCTTCTTGTCCTCAAGTCAGAACGTGTTTCCATTACATTTTACAGGCGCCAATATCCAATATCCAATATATTTCCAAAAACGTTTCCAAGCCTCTTTTTAGCTATGGAAAGATATTATAGATTCGTTCCTATAGACCAGATCTTGATCAAAACTAAGACAGGTTTCTTTTTTTTGGACACGCTTTTAAACCTTCAACTCCCAGAAGAGATTAACACTTAACATCTGTCTATAACATCCATAAGTTATCCAGCAAACAGTAATAAAATCTAACGGGTAGAGGTTTTTATATTGATGTAATACCAAATTCTTGTAACAAATATGTACCAGCTAAGGGGGAAATTTAACGATCAGAACTTGGGAGTTGAAAGGGCAACTAGAGAATCGACGGCAGATAAGACCTGGCAAAATTGCTCCTCATTGCAGTTTTGTAGCAGTCTCGCCACAAAATAAATGTCTTTATATTCCAGAACGTCAATGGGACATAATCAGAAATAAAATAATTCTATTGATCTACCAATGAACTGATTGCAGACTGTCATTGTCAAAGCACAGATCACAGTAAAATAAACAAACCCGAATCCGGCAGGTCTAAGGTAAAGTGCAGCCTTGTGAGCCAGTATCAGGGGAACACTGAACACACTGTCTGGTTCAATTGTTGTAACACGGGACAACTGATCTTCCTTCTTGCAAAATAAGTCCATTGGAATCGGGAAGTGGTTGTTCACCTGTGTTAAAAAGCGTTGTGTTATGAAGGCAACATTAAACCAAACTTTGTTGCTAGTTTTTGTTTTGCTTTGTTCCTTTTTCTTAATCGATTCATCGACATAAATCGTTTCCACGTTACTCGTATCTGGTAAGTTAAAAGCATTTATTTTTTTAAATTCACTCTGAACCGGATCAATGTCAGTATCTGAGCACCTACTGCGCACCTACCCCTCCCCTAACCCAACGACAGTCAACGAATGACAACGTAAGGTTTTTGTCGGGTTAGGTGGGGGGCACGTGCGCAGTTGCTAAGATAATGACATATATCTGATAAGTTATGTGTACTGACCTGTAATGGTGATCTGATAGTAACTATCTTCTGGCCGTCTCCAGTTTCCACTTGAATCACAACTGATACAATCAGTCCAGAGAGGAGCTGTAAAGAAAAGCACATGTTACTTTAATTTTTGATTGTTCTGTCGTTCATTTCAACTCAGTAGTCATTCAGAAGTTGGTGATTAACGGTTTAGAGAGCAAAAAAAGCTCCAAAAAGAAAAAAAAAGTTTGTAAGCAAAAAGAAGTCCTCAGTTAAGTACAAGTAACAGGAAGTCTCCATTAGCAAATTAGCAAATGTGGACTAAAACTTAGACAGCATAAAGACACTGAACTTATACTCAAATAAGAAAGGATCTAGGTCAGTATTTGAACAACTGCCCACCTACCCCTCCAATAACCCAACAACAGTCAACAGATATCAAGTAAGGCTGTTAGGGTTAATGTTGGATCAGGGGAGGGCTATATGCACAGCTGTACAGATACTAACATTGACCAATAAGAAATATAATTTATAGGGTTATTAGTTTATCAGTATTTATGAAACAGAGACGAGTGGTTAGCGTTGAAAGCCAGAATTGAGCCCACAGAAGAGTCGAGAAAGCTAAAGTCGTTTATAAAATCACATTTCCCGTTAGAGAGCCGTTAATTTAGGGTACTTGCCCTTCACCTGATCTGGGTCAAGATCCGTTATCAGGACCATTTCATTTATGGTGCTCATTTCTGGTAATAAAACGATCCTTTCTATAAACTGAAATGTAAGAATACTAACTAAGCATGCAGAGAATTTAAGAAAAATTTTCAACTGAGTGTCGAGAGGCATCTGAAATTGCTTTGGTTTTGCTTCACTTTGGTCTCTGTTCGGTTTCGAAAACTTGCATTTTCAACTTACGAGACGCAAAACTAAAACCCAACCGCAACTTTGTCACTTTGTATTTTCCCACGGTTCAATTTTTTTTTCCTTTTCTTTGAGTTCTTCATAATTGGTTTTTGATGACAATCAGTTGAAATGTGCCCTACATTTAAATTTAACTCAATTATTACATTCTTCATTAATCTTAAAATAAATTTCTTTTATTTCATTGCTTAGAACGTCACTTCTAGACATAATTAAAGCAAGAAACGAGGTTAATATTACTGCATCATGATACGGTTTTGTTTGTTAAACAACGACGTAAGAATACATTTTCTGTACATCCAGTAATTGTTTCTATTGCCTGCGTTAAAACTAGACACTGAACACCGTAAAGTTGGCTGAAAAGATTCTGGTGGAAAGTTACCTCAGTCATACTTGACAGGAAAAAAAAAAGTATTTATCTCACTTTTAATATTTTATATACATCTCTGAGGTGTTTCTAGCCTACTTTAACTGACAATTATGGACAGTAAGATTTGAAAAGGAAAAAAATAGGAGCTGTGTTTCAAAAATTTAAATTAAGTTAAGTGGTATATCGGCTATTCAGTTAAATTCAGTTAAATTCAGTTAAGCTGGAGAAAAACAATATTTGGGTGACTTGGTTAAGCAGGATGTCAATTTACTTGATCCAACATTTAAATTAAACGTACATTTGTATCAAATGTGCTTTAGAGCTGTTTTTAGTTACCTGCTCCACACGTAAGACAACGGAAATTGTTCTTTGTTTAATCAACAGAAAAGGTATCAGCATACAAAATTACATTTTATTGTTTATACCTTTACTTATTATACTTAATTATGATTTATTTTTTCCTGCCATCGTTTATTTGTTCTTACCTTTTTTGGGATGACATTTTGCAAGATAACTCTTGCTTGTTTGATTGAGACAGGCTTCATCGCATGATAGCCTTGCACCTAATGATTTCAAAACAAGATTCAAGTTAGGGTATTTCAGGATTCCAAGTTTTGAGATTTTTTTGGCACTGTAAGCAGACGAAATAAATCTTATCCTCGGCAATCTTTGTAACCACTGCTGAAAAGCTGGTTCTTTACTAGGAAGAGTCTCCCCGCAAAAAGATGTCTACACCAACCAGTACCATAAAAAAGATTTAATCACAACATTTACACAACAAACGACGGATCTAAATCACGTATGACTAATACTAACTGATTCTTACACCAAATACCATCACGGTAAAATTGAGCAAAACAGTTCACACGAAAAATGACACGACTGTAATGATGACTTCCGCCGAGTTTATTGAAACATAAGTCACTGCTAGCGACAACAGTTTTTCTATGGACTACTACACCCGGACAATCAGACTACACGATTAACTGTTACTTCTGGTTTCAAACCATTCTTTATACCAGTTCCTTTTACTGACATTAAACATTCACTGCATCTGGAATTTTGAGCCTAATGGCTGTTCTCACCTCAACACCAATACTAGGCCCCCCTCCTCCGGAAGTACTATTTGCTCTTTCGTATCGGCTGGTTCTCTTGTGAATTCCTTTGGCAAAGCGTAAGGAAAGGCTTTGACCTGGAAGCACTGTAACCATGCCATCTTGATCAGCTCCACTTGCAATCTATCGTAACACAGATACAATGTATCCTGAGTACAGCTGAAGCGAAACCGAAGTAATCACGATGTCCAATCAGAAGTAAGGAAAATATCTCCAAGAGCCAATGAGAACTCCAAGTAAAAACAACCAAGCTGCCTAAAGCGCGGGAAAACGCGGGCGACTAATTCATGGTTGGTTTTAGTTTTGTATCTGATATTTTTACAGAGTGATGCCAGTTTTCTGGACAGAACAAAGTAACGCAATCTTGGATTTCTTTAAACAGTGAATTGAAAATTGCTCTAATGCAAACCTTGATAAGGCTCTTTTCACATTACACGGTTTCAATGGCTATGACATTTTACACTTTAAGTAAAACTACGACGGGATTTCTTTGATTTCCTCTTAATAGGCAGGTACAAGTACAACTATCGAACACAAATGGGACCCCGCTAGTATCCACTAAGACAAGGTTTCTTTTTCAAACTTAACTTGTTTAACATTCACAATTTTTCAACCTGACTTGCAGCATCTATCAAATTCCGCCACAAAGAAAGAGGAAAAAGAATATTCAGGAATTTTGGAGCGAAGAAAAGTAGGATGAACATATACTATACCAGCTGTTTTCCCGGACGAAGCTTCACTTCCATTCCAAGCTAACGAGAATCAAAACATGACTGTTAATGATATCACTGAGAAGAAACGGAACACGAACCTTTAGAACTGAACTTTGCAAACCTTGAGAAGTCAACACTGCGAATATTTATGTTATTTTTAAATTAGAGCCTAGCTTGAAACCGAATACTGTTTATCTTATCAAAGAACGTGTTTACTGACACACGCATTGCTTTTATATACCAGAATTGAGTCTAAGCCTTCGAGAGAAGTTGTTGTCCACGAGTGCGGATAGTTTTCTTTGACGAACTAAGGCTTTGGAATCTTGTAATTTTTAGGAGGATATAGCCAATAAAAACCTTAACAATATCCTGCAAATTACATAAAAAAGAAGCTGTTGATAACAAACCTCATTCCATATCTGATAGGGTGGAACGTCTTCAATGGCTACCACTCCTGTACCCTTCAGAGTAACAGCCTCTTTGAAAGCCTACAGACATGAACAGGTATTTCAATATTTGTCACAGAAAAAATAGTGGATTTTCTTTCAGGCCTCATTCTCACCGCTACTTACTACAGTTATAAATGTTGTTGTAGTTTCCAACTCTGCCATACATTGGGATGTCACGCAACGATTTCCCCAAACTAAAAGCAAGTCTCTTGGGAGGGGGGGCGCCCAAACTAAAAGCCAGTCTCTCGGGAGGGGTTGCATAACATCCCAGAGACAGCTTCGAAGGAGACTTAGGTCATTTTTGTTATTTTTAAAGTCATGATAGTTTCCTTTCTGGTCATTATCAGTATCATAATCATTTCTGTGGAAGTTGTTTTTATCACTATCATCATCCTGCTAGTTTTGTACTGACCGCTCCGAGTTTAGTGAAGATGTCCAGACATGTTTTTGTTACAGTCAGCTGTAATTCATCCTTTGATCGAACTGCCATAGTCATGGCTGCCTCTGAATTGTCCTCCAAACTGCTGCTTTCATCTCCACCATTTGCTAAAGATAGCTACAGTGAAAAAAGGGGAAAATTTGTAACTTTTGGAAAAAGTGAGGATTTAAAAAGGATTTGCCTGTCCTTCACTACGAGAATTTACTCACATCAAAATTAACTTCCCAATGTCGATAAGTGCTGTTTTCATCCTCCACCGGCTCAATAAGAGGTTCCCATTCAGACACACTTTCGTTGAAGTAGTTTCCAATGACGTCGACTCCAGCATGGACTGACAACTGAAATAAATAAGAAATGCCAAGTAACATAAAACAGCCAAAGGACTCCCCGACCGAAGTTGTCGCGGTTTCTGTAGCATAAGACGAGTAGGAGTACCGCCATTGCTACACTCCCTGTATGGGATTCTAGTCTACCGCAGGTTACCCTTATACACACCCCGTAGGGTTTCGCTGAGAATTCGCTGGTATCCTTTTACGCACCTTGTATAACTTTCAAAACTATTGGAAACCACATCTTGAATGAAAACAAAACAGCCTTGGTAACTTAACGGGCCCGTAGAACTGTTTTGTTTTCATTTAAGATAGGGATTTCAAAAGTTTTGAAAATTATACAATTTAACTATCAGCTAAAGAAATGAATTGTACTTGCTAGGGTGACAGAACCTGCTTCTCTATGCTTTAGATTTTGATTTTAAAATTTGGCTTCCGACCCGGAATTTTCGTGAAACGGGCTCCAAGGCCCACACTAGGATTTTTTTAACACAGAATCTAGTGCACCGGCCATTAAGGAGACGGGTCTCTAACAAAATAAAAGGGAACAACCAAAAGTAAACAAAAATAATAACACCAACAAAAAAATGCCAAAATACAACATAGGTATGTTAAACTACCCCAATTCTCCACAAAAATCTCATCAAACTCGATAACGAGGAAAAGAATTTACTATAACTGAAAAAGTTGGAAGGGGTATTAAGATTCAAAAGCCGCTTTTACTGATAAAAGATTCACATGAAAATGAACCGTTGTCTTTCAAAAGAATAATTGCTACAGCATACTTTATAACATTTTTTTACTTACTGCCGAAGACCAGTTCCGAACTTCTCCTTGGATGGATCCATCAACGGACAGCAATGGAATCACTTGGCTGCCAAACAAACCTTCTAGCTTGATGTCAAATCCTTCCATTTCAAAAAGCAACTGAGAAAGAAAATTGAATTATCGTTGTGAAAGAAAAATTTATCTCTGGTGGCCCCTAAAAATATCAGGATGACTGATCTGGATCTAAAATGTTTCTAGTGGCGGGGGCGCAGCTAAGACTTGTTTTAGGAGCGGGGATGGGAAGTTATTGATTTCCGCGCGCCGTAGGTAACTGTCTTTTACCGCTTCTCTTCCTTGTGTATCAGCGGGCTCGCATTATTAACGGCAAGAGCGATGGACCAATAGTGTACCCAGCATTGAAAAGATTTATCCCGGCTAGATTGTTCGGATTCGCCTGTTTTCTCAAATCTGATTTGTACGTGCTTGACCTGTCACAAAACTGTGTCTCAAAGAGGGGGGAAGAATTCACAGGCACCCCAAGAAACCCCATAAGCCACGCCCTTGTAAACTTACCAATTCTGTTTTATTGTTCCCAGCCTCGTTGGCATTAACATGGTTGGGAGGCTTCTCCTCACCTAGAGATAAAATATACAGTATTTTTCGTTTAGGTTAATCGCAAAGGATAACAACAAACCATCTCGAGATATTTACTAACTGATTGTTTGCTCATCAAAGCAAGCCTGCTATCAAATCAGTTTTTTTTTCATATCAGTCAAATCATGAAGGAGCTTACACAAACACTCCAAAACGTACCTCCAACTTGAACCTCTTTGGGTAAAAGTCTGAGATGATACAAAGAATCCCACGTCTCATCTCCATCGTCAAGCTTCACATGATACATCGGTTCGCTTGGCTCAGAGGCGTCCACCTCCATCACTGTAGAACTGTAGTACCGAGGCTTGTTCTTAAACTTGGCTATGACTCTGGTTCCAGGTTTGATATCTGCCGCCTTTGGCGGCACATCAGGAATCACTCTGCGTGACGCATCTTTCATTTCGTACACAAATTTATCTCCGTCATAGAGATCAACATGCAGTTTTGTTCCTTTGTAGGCAACAAATCCTTTGTAGTAACGTATTTTGGACGTGTGTGCCCACACCACAGTGCCTACGTCTAAAATGCCTTCTGGGACTAAAGAGAGAAAATAGCAAGGCAAAAAAATTCTCATTTACTCTAGATTTCCATCGTTCTTTATGCAGCCCCTTGTATAAGAACAAGTAGCTAATAAAATATAGCAGTTATTAACATAGTGGTAACAAAGGCGGATCCAGGATTTTTCTTGGGAGGAAGTGCACCACTTAGGAATGACGTAACGGACAGGTGACGTAAACTGATCTTAAAAGCGAACAACGAAGAATGAGGATTACGACTGTCGTTATTACGTTATTCGTTTTGCTTCAACACCACACTTTTAATGTTGTGCAGAATATTAGACATATTAGAAAGTGGCGAGTCATCTCAGGAGGAGGTCCGCACCCCTTCCACCCCTCCACCCACCCCACCCCTTATTACCCACCCCACCCCTTATTACCCACCCCACCCCTTATTACCCACCCCACCCCTTATTACCCACCCCACCCCTTATTACCCACCCCACCCCTTATTACCCACCCCACCCCTTATTACCCGCCCCACCCCTTATTACCCACCCCACCCCTTATTACCCACCCCACCCTTATTACTTTCATGATGGTATTACCCAGGGTAATACCATCAAAAAAACGATTGCACTAGAATTTACGTAGTCTTTTGCGCAGACTACACTAGGTACACTAGAACTATTTAATGGATATGATTTTATGTCCTCTCCACGGCAATTAGAACCAATCATTTGTGAACAATTCCTTCGTACTTGTAAGTAAAAATAGACCTTGCACCTTGCCTAGTGATTTTCATAATAGGAAAAAGAACATATATTGCTTGCGAAGTTACCAGAGTCTTTCGATTTGTTTTTTCTGGCGTCTCTCTAACCATTATATATAATTTACATTATTTCCTACAAGTGATAATACTGCGAATCTCAAAACAGTCAAGGAGAAAAAAGGATATAACTACACGGAACTAATGAGAACAAAACTAAAGACATGCAAACTGCCTGAAGCGAGGGAAAATGCGAGCGACCAAGTTGTAATTTTTTTAGAGCTCAACCTGATTGGTTGAGAAAGTAGCACGTGTTTTCTAGTCCAATTCTATGGTGCAGAATAGCAAAACCAAAGCAATTCCGGATTACTTTCGAAACTCAATTGAAAATTGGTAGCCACACATACCATTGGGTTTCCTTGCCATCAAGATACGGATGTTGTTGATGTTAAAAATCCACGTATCGCTACCATTTAAGAACCTGACTCGGTAAATATCCTGTCCTGAATCATCTCGTGTCCGAATCTGAACAATAAATCCCGCTTCCCAAAAAGCAGTGTCAACTGTAGCAATAACTGTTCTTCCAATAGTAAGAGAAGCTGCATCTGGGATGACATCTGGTACTACCGCCGCACTGTCGTTTGCGTCCACACTGATAGTGGCCACTTCACCGATTAACCGTATCACATGTTTCCTGTATGTTTTGCTGGAGACAAAACCTCTCCTGTACATGTCGTCTTTTAATCTAACAAATACGATGGATGACACTTCAATCTGCCCCCTAGGAACTACAAGAAAAAAAAAATGAGGCAGACTGTTACATGCGCATCTTTGATTTTAGATGCAGTTGCAAAGCATGAAGTTCATTCAAATTTTACAAATATTAAATAGCGTTCTTTGTTCGCACTGAAACCGATGGAGTTTAGTTCAAAGAAGGGTGAAAGCAATCGCCAATCTCCGGCTATTCGAGCTAATTTCGTAACTTTCCCAACCAACATAACTGGACTAATGTGAACCTATGCTGACAACAGACATGTAACATAGCTGGAATTGTCAGCTAAAACTCCTCAAACTTCATACCTCCTGGCTTACTGGTGGTGAGAATACGAATCTGATCTAGAGTATCCCATTGTTCGATGCCATCCCAAAAGTCAATTAAATATGTTTCCTTTCCATTCTCCTCTTTCCTTTCTTTCACTTTTCCTTCGACATGAGATGAATCGTTTGAACGCTTGGCCACCACAGGTGTACCAACAACCAGAGCGTGAGGATCAGGGTCTTTATCCACCATCATAGCGGTGATGTCATTTGGATCATAGGCGCAGGGGAGGCCGCCGTCAAAGTGGACACCAATCATGTTTTCCAAAGCCTTGTAAATATATCCCGGATCATAAAACTTCATGTTAGTCAAAGCTCTGGCAAGCACCCGTCTCCCAGGAACAAGCTGGTCTTCTGGAACTAAAACGCAAATCACAAACGTGAAAAGTTTACCCCAACCTTTAAAACACGGGAAAGCTCTCAAGAGTTCTTATTAAGAGTACGGACATCGAGTGCGGG
This sequence comes from Pocillopora damicornis, assembly GCF_964200805.1. NCBI lineage: Eukaryota > Metazoa > Cnidaria > Anthozoa > Scleractinia > Pocilloporidae > Pocillopora > Pocillopora damicornis. The sequence goes on from NC_142673.1 coordinate 7,146,381, forward strand.
CATGCAAGAAATATTAAAAAAAAAACTCATGAAAACTGTCATTCCCTTCAAGAATTGTTTTTTTAAATGCTTTCAACTAGATCCCGAAGCCTACATTTGAAAACTTGCACACTCACATGCGGTTTAAACACTGACGGCGATTTTTGGCTGAAAACGAACAAACCCAAATTTTAAATTCAAACCTGCCACCAAGCGCCTGAATAATAAGAATTTGGTCTTAGTTTTCGCAGAAGACAAACTGTCTCAATCCCAGCCCTCACAGGAGGGGAGTGAGTGTTCTCACCGATAAACTAACTCTCTCCCCCCACCTCCCCCACACCAAAAAAATTCTTTTTAGGGCGTGAATTTTTTTTTTCCTGAAAGCCACTTGGCTCCTAAAATTTTTCATAGTGGTAGCCAATGCAAAAAAGTTGGTCGCCATTTTTAAAGACAAAAAAAACCTTTTTTTTTAAACGCTGTCAGCGTTCTAGCTGGACCCTCCAAAATAAAGTTCTACAAAGTGGACACTAGGATGGGTGACATACAATTTTCAAGCTCACTTAAATCCAAGATCGCATCTAATTATCGATTGAGATGCATGTGCTGGGTTTTGGAAATTAAACAAACTTAACGAGGAAGTTTACCGCGGATTTCTCTTTGCAAATCTTTTTAATTCACTATATCTCTAGGTATGGTTATGATTCAGGATTTGGTCGCCAAAGTGAAAAATTTAGTCACATTGGCGCCTGTATCAGGCGCAATTTCACGCTCTGCTTTTGGGCTCTATAGAATACTGAAAGGTAACCCTTTATCATAATGTCTTGATCATAGCCGTGATATTCTGAAAGTTCAACATCAATGATATCTAAAAATTACTTTTATGTAATTTTTGGCAATATACAAGTAAAATACCAAGCAGATCATTCCGTTTTCACTTCATCTGAGCAAATAATTTGCACGCAACCTCAGAAACAGGAAGGATAACTTTTACACCGTCAAAAGATGGTTCCTTCGACTAGTCATACAGTAAGTTAAATAGAGAATAATACATGGGCGCGCGTAGATATGGAATTTCTCTTCGAGTGTTTAATGTTGAGTTGAAAACGAGAAGAGAAATTCCATATCTATGTATTATTTTGTTTATCATATAAACATAACAGCCCTTTATTATTATTATTATTATTATTATTATTATTATTATTATTATTTTCATTCTCAGCCGTCAGAAATGCTAACACACGCGCAAAAATACAATATTTTTAACGTGAGTTGTTTCGGCTTTTCTCAGGGCCGGAAATCCTTGTCTAACACCGCAGTTTATGTGTTTAATAAACGGTAATGTTTGCCTCACCTGGGGATAAATACCATCGATCCTTAGTCGTAATTGGCTTTTCATTCCATAAGTCTACAGCACTTTCAGTTGCCTTCTTTCCATTTTCTTCCGTCTGGAGAGAAAAATCGAAAGGGAAGGGAATGCGAAGGATGAAACACGAGAACACATTCAAATTGACTCTTTCGTATCGGTTAATAAGTCATAAAAACGTTAAATAAGGATTTATTAAAGATGGTTTCTTGACCCCTTAACTCCCACGAGTGACCAAGACACAACTTCTCACCACATTAACGATACGATATGAAGCAACAAGTGATGAGAATAAAGAAAAACATCAGCAAAGGGATTATCAGTCGACACAATGACAAATTCTCCGAAATAACATCATGAAAATTGTCTATCAATCTGTAACGAGATTCAGTAATGAAATCTTGGGAGTGAAAGGGTTAAAAAGGATTTCATAACTCATAGAAACCTTTCAAAAACTATTCTTATCAATATGTTCATGAGACACACAAACCTTCCAAATGCGTTCTTACTAATGGTTCTGTAAGCTACACAAACCTTAGCTGGGGCTAATGACATCAGACACGCTGTTAATGTCCTGATTGTAGGAGGCGACACGTGTATGTACGCCATTGCTGTCGATACGTCAATATGCATGCTACCGCCTTCTGGTGCCGAGCTTACAAAAGATATATGCGAAAGCTGAAGAACCTGCAAATGAAAAGGAAGTGAATTACTTTGAGTAAAGTGTTCAAATAATTTGTCAGGGAGAAACATTTAACATATGAAAAGCTTACTCTCAGAAGTTTTTGAGGCAGAAAGCACGGAGGATCTGGGCTACTCTTTGGGAAAAACCACGCATTCGGTTAAAGCATAGAGCGCATTTCGATTAAGTGCGACTAAAACGCAAGAAAAAGCCTGTGACCAAGTCGCAATTAGTTGAAGTTTTGAACCTGATTAGTTAAGAAAGGAGCACGACTTTCTGGACCAATCACACAACAAAGTAAACTAAACCAAAGAGACCTTGGATTAATTTGGACGCTCAATTGAAAGTTTCTCCCTAAAGGTTGAAAATCCCAGCGGGCAGTTCGCCATTTACAATCGTGACCTAAGACTCAGCCCAAGAGCTCCGGAAGGTAAGTTGACTCCTCTAGCCCCGTTGTCGCGCCGCTGATCAATATACTACAGCCTCAAGTAAAAGGAATAAAGTTTCACCCTGGATTTCGTTGAAGCTCTTCTCTCCTTGTCAAACGATGCTGAGGTAATTACGACATCTGAAACAGAACCCGACATCTTTTGCTGTCCAAGACCCTGAACAAAGCGGAAATCGATTGTATTCTGCAAGAAAAAAAAATATATAAAACGTCGAATAAACTCTTCGCTTATGTTTGAGAATATAAAACACACATGAATATATAATTTACTACAACTTTTACGAGGGAAGTGGCTGAACTGAGAACATATCCGTGAGATATAAGCCATCATAGTTCCACTTTTCATGGGAATCCAATCCTTAAGTAAAAGGGTCACAAGCCGTTATTCAAACTCGATGCACCCTTCACGAATACCTTTAAAAACAATGTTTCTCCGTTAACAAGCTCGGTTAAACTGTGGCTTCGAAAGCCATTTTTCTTTCTTTTGCGTAGTTTCTTTCCCGGCTATACGTGTATGTCTGTCTGCCCGTTTTTTTGCCTGTCTGTCCCTTTGCCTTATGGTATGTTGGCTTCCATCCTTGACTGCTCGTTTGGACCCTCTTTTGTTTGGTTGCAAAGTAGTGTGCAACCCTTTGACCCCTACGAGTTACTAGCATCTAATTTCTCCTTAGAATAAAGACAATGATCACCAACTAAAGAAACTCTTGATTGTTAAACAAATTCTCCCTGTCAGCACCTAAGGAAACGTATAGAGAACAGTATGGAGAAAACGCATACTGATGTTTACACTGCTGGTGTAGAGGATTAAGTGTATTTGAACTTCCATCTCTATTTTGCCAACTATGCACTGCTGGATATGTACTAACCTTCAAGAAGAGAGCATTGGTATTTTTGTCTCTTCCGTCTGCTAGCAAGATAATTTCTGGGTCTTTAATGGCGATCTTAACGTCGATTTGTGGTGGTTCGTGATCGGTGGTCGCAACAGATACAGATGGATGTGTAACGGCCACTTCCTGAGATACGTGTTGAGAGGCAAGCAATGACGTGCTGTCTGATTCATCCGTGGCTAACGCTGACGTAAACACTTTAGACAGAACCAGTAGAAACTCCAAGTTTACAACAGCGTTGAAGCTCTGTATTGCCATCTCAACTGAATATGTAAGCAGAAAAAGGCGAGGCCAAGTTTAATTTTCGGCCTCAAAAAAGCGGTACCCTAATGTCTTAATATATTCTACACACTCTAGTTTCAATCACATTTAACCACCCACAAATAAAGCAATTATCAATTGAATGTCGAAAGTAATCTGGGATTGCTTTGGTTTTGCTTTACTTCGGTCTGTGATTGGTCTAAAAATCGTAATGCTCCAAGCCAATCAGACGTCAGAAGATAACCAATTGCGATTTGGTTGCCCCCGTTATCCCGCGCTTTTTGTATTTTCCTATTTCAAATGAGTCCTCATTGATCAATGATGTCACAAACCTTTGTTATGTTTGGCTATTGTAATAACTTTGGTTTTACGTCAGTCAATTGAAAACTGATCTGCTGGTTAATATTCTGAAATTAATTACCTCGTTATCACAGTCAATTTTGTACTGCAGTAGCATGGATGAAAACAAAGAACAAAGTGTTCTGCCTACATGAAACTTGGTCTTTAAATTAGAATTAAAAATCATTTTAATTTCGGATTACATTTTAGGTTCAGATTCAATGATGGAATGGCAAAGAAAATGGTGGAATTTTCGACGTTTATCTTGCTGCTTCTATAACAAACTTATCAAACACAAGAGCAAACATAGAAATTCTTACTAAGTTACGGAGAGCTTTGCATCTCTCGGTAGCCACAAGTGCATTTGAAAGGAAAATTTCACCCTAAGCTGAGTTGTCACCAAATGATAACGTGACCATAAGAATGAAAATCATAATCAAACTTACTGTTTTTGTCCTGAGCAGCAGTTTGCTGGAACTGAATATCGATCATGTTTTCAACATCACTTGAACCACCACTAAACTTTTCAATCATCCTGAAAACCAACATTGTATTTTTTTTCTATGGATAGCCAGTGCATAGATTAACATGATAAAAGACTTGAAGCATTTACCAACTAAGTGCCAAGACTAATCCGCAATCACATTTCCTTAGTTCGTTCCATGATAAGATAGATTACCAAAAAACGGGGCGACTTGCTTTCTAATTTGACTTCTCATTGGCTTCACTGGATTACCCTTTGTTTTGAAGGGCTGTTATCATTGCTTTAGAACGACACCGGATGATGATGCGCGTTTAAAACCTTAATCGAATTTAGATCAAAAGTTGGGGACGATGCAACTTTCAATTGGGGCAATGCAACCATATTTCGGAGCAAAAGAACTTCACTAGGGGGTGACGGAACTTAAAGCAACTACTCAAGGGGCGACGCCAAGGGGCGACGCCTTGGGGCGCCTCTAGTACTCCTTGTATTACAGAGGGCGACAAATTAGTAAAAAATCAAAATGAGAAACGTAACACTGGTGAACTACACATTATTGCATCATTTCTTACCTTGTGACTCCTTCCTCACTCTGCGGCCTTTTATCATCGAGAATACAACTCTCTAACGTCACACTGGCCTTTATTGCCGAGTTGGATTTGATACTCCCTGAGGCTTTAACCTGGACCAGCGAGAACTGCCCTAAACAGCATTCTGCATCTCTAGATGACGTGGTGCCGGTAGGCTGAGGCAAAGGAGAATCGTTTCAAAATGGACAAAAGCATCTTAGGATGTTACACTAGCCACCTTCGCTACCCCTAGCACGATCATTTAGCAGTTATAGTGGGGGTACGTCCCTAAAGAAACTGCAGTGCTGCGTCGGTGGGAGAGTATAACAGGGTAATTTGGTATTACCAACTAAGATGATAACGTAAATTGGCCTTTGTAAAGAGCTTCAAAGCTGACGTTTTGAGCGTTAGCCCTTCCTCAGAGCGAAACGTCAGCTTTAAAATTCTTTACTGTGGCCAATTTACGTTATGAACTCAGTTGATAATACCAAATTACATTTAACTAACCTTTTCCTCCCAGAACACTGCAGCTGAAACTTCTTCAATCTCAAATGAAAATTTCACAAAGTCCCACACAACATCACTCGAAGCTGGTTCTGCAACACTCAGGCTTTGACTGGCAACGCCCGCGGAATCTGAAAGGTAAGGCATGGCTATTTAAGCCTTATTAAGTAAATTAGAAGTCTATATTTCAGGCCCTAGACTAAAACATTTACCCAGTGATTAAGTGTTATATTTGCCTGAATGTTAGTTTCTCCTCATTTTAGTTTCATACTGCCACATAATAAAGGCAAAAAGAACTCAATCGTTCTTGTATCTCCTGATTTTCAACCCCAAACCTCAAACGAAACCTTTAACTGGAAACTAACACGAGTGGTAATAACAGTGGGTGAGGCATTATAGGGTAATTGGGGTCGTCATAATAACACTCCCGAGAATTCTATGTAAAAAAATGAAGAACCTTACCAACTGTATCTTGTGCTATGGTGTTTATCTCCTCTGCAACTGTAAAAATATCTGTGATCAGTGTCAAAATAACCATAAAATCAAAAATCTAAATTTTCAGTAGCTACGCATTGCGACACCTTTACCTGTGCGAGATGTGACTCCTTCGTTGAGATTCTTGAACAAGATCCCTAGTATAGTTCTTATTTTATCTTCACCAGCACATAACTGTACAAAGACAGAACACGCGACATGTAAATATCTGGTAAACATCTGTTATACCATATAAAATCTCTAATTTCTGATAAGGTTAAATGTAATTTTGACAAAGTTAGAACGAGGAAGATTCACACCCTTTTTTTGGGTACGTTTTCACCCAACACAGCAGTTAGTCGATGTTATGTTTAAAGTTGCGTTGACTTACGCTAACTAACGGCATGTACCCTCCAAAAAAACATTTTAACTTGAATTTTTAGTCATAAGAAATATGGGCAGCCACACTGTTCTTTGATTTTCTTCCCACGATTAGTCTCACTTAAAATTGCAATCTGAGTACCTTAATGGAAAAATATTTTCTCTTGGAACATGGAAAGTTATCTAGAAGTCCAAGTTGCTTTATTCAAAAGGCCACCATATGACTGAAGGGATGTCTACCGAGTTTGGGAATGTATACCGAGACTGAAATTATTCAGTGGTGGGAACAAATCATTTGCAAACAGAATCGTTTGCTTTTCTTACTACGAAAAGCAAACCATTCTGTTTGCAATTTGTTCAATTGTTTATTCCCCTTTCAAATGCTTTTCATCAATAAACTAACCTTAACTGCATGAAGCTTTCCCTTCACATCAATATCAGGCACATCGTGATACCAAGGAGACAAGTTTCGAGCCACATGAACTGTCAGATTCGCTGGTTCAAGGACCAGTTGAGTAGGTCCTATGGTTTCTCCATCAGTCATCACAGCTCTTATTGTACAAAGAAAAAGGATTGTTTCATCAGACACGAGTGTGGCTCACATTTTCAATCTCTTTGCCTTCACCTAGCAGCAAACTATGCATTTCTTTTTGGAGATACTTTTTCCGAGTACGCCTGTGTCATTCACTGCACAACATCATCTTTCACCAGGCTTAAAATTTACCATCCTCAGTTATATCATCGTGCAAAAGTATCTCAAATCGATTGCAGGAAATTTGTTACCGTGAATTTAGTTCCACGAGGCTAGAGCTCAACCTGAGTGGCAGAGTATCCCAAGTACTAATCGGAAGGTCGTGTGTTCGACTCCTTTGGGGGCACTTGGAATTTTTTTTCGAATTATGCCTGTGTCATTCACTGAATAACATCATCTTTCATAATCTATTTCTTGATTGCATGGATTTACCAGAGTCAACACGGAATCCTGGTAACGTGTGGTTGAGTTTTACAGTTCTAATGTTATTATTATTATTATTAATCGTATTTGAGGCAATTCGTACCAGGAAACAATAGCAAGTTTAAATGGGAACCGAAGACTTATCGTGAACACCTCGTACATGGGATGCTCACATGCATTCCGTGAGAACATGAACTTTATTGAATTTAAGCCTGTCTCCTTATGTTTGGAATGCCTTAAACGATATCTTAACAAAGTGGCTCAACACCTGCCCAAATGACTAAGAGGAGTGGCTTCAGGCTGAAGGTATACACAGCCGCACAAGCCACTAGGTCACTGTGTTTCAAAATCGCTAGAATAAACGATGAAATCTATACCTCAACAGTTTTACAGAACTAAGATCCACCACCATGTTGTCAATAACAACAGTATCACTTCCTTCAGGATCCTCCCCATCATGTGCAAGGTTGAAGGTGTTTGACACACTAAGGTGACCGAGATTTGCAACAAGTGCATCGCGAGACGTCGCACTCACAGGGATGATAACCTCAGGTGCTTGGATAGAAACTTTCAAGCTTATTCTTGAGCTTTGAGTTTGCAAACTCTGAATCTAAAAGTCAGAAAAACACATTTTTACACCTAATAAAGTCACCCTTTAGTTCCTAACAGTCGATAGCATCTGATTTCTCTTTACAGTATTACCTCTTTATCAAACATCAAGGCCAAATTAAGAATCTCTTGATTTTAAACAAATTCCCCTTGTCAAAACAATAGGAAAAGTATGTAGTGCAGTGCGGACAAAGTGAATACTGCTGTTAACCCTTTAACTCCCTTGAGTGACCAAGACAGAGTTTCTCCTCTCAAATCAGTAAAACATCAAGCAGACAAGGAATGAGAAAAAAGAAAAATATCAGTTAGGAGAATCTAACACCAAACTTTCTCAAACAACATCATAAGAATTGCATAGCAAACAGTAAGGACAATTACTAATGAGATCTGGGAGTGAAATGGGTCAAGATGTAAAGGTTTTGATAACGGCTAGTGACTCACTGTTGCACTGGCTGACTCAGCTGCAGTTTTTCTGGCATACTCCATGGCATCCTTTGCCCGCTGAAACTTGTTCAAAAAGTCCTGAAATAACACGGAGATTCATATCTGAGATAGGAATGATTTCATCCTCCAAAAGATAAAGTAATCATATTTACTCAGGCAAAATTAACCGTAGTGGTTACATGTAACTCACAGTTGGTAACAAAAAATAAATGCCATTTCATTCCTGTTGGCGGAGGCGCACAAACTATCAGTACAATGAATAGCAATCTATTCAAACGGAAGGCCGAAAATTTCCAAAATAATATACAACACAAAATACTATAGCTTTACCAACTTCAATTTCTGCAACTTTAAGGAATCACAAATGCTAAATATATTGACGCTAATAAAGTTTACTGACCAGCAGCCTCATGACAAATTTGTTTAGGAAGATGACACGGATACAACCAATTGCCATCTCGAATTTCAGATCTACAGCTTCCATGTCTCTAAACTTGATGCCGACAGTTGCATCATTGTGTGCAATAACCTAAGAACATAAGGTATGGAATAAAATTAGAAAGTTTTACTCTTAATTCAAGTTAATAACAGCACTGGTTAAAACAGCAATAACGATCATGAAAGAACCCTTATACATTGATTGTCGTATAACCAAAATCATAGTTATCTCAATTAATGGCCAATCAGAACAGAGCAAAATATTACTAGGAGTTGATGAGAACTCAGAGCAAAAACAAGCAAACTGCTGGAGGCGCAAAAAAACGTGAGTAATCAGGTTGAGAGTGGTTAATCACTTTACATGAGATTGGTTAAAGAATTGGTGTGAGGTTTCTTTAAGGACACTTGGAGGAAATTTTCTCTGGTGGTAGTACAGAAGGTGCAGAACAAATCTCAAACTAAATTGGTATTAATATGACCTTGTTGTCACTCAGTTCCATGTCTGAAATAGACAGTTCTCGTTTTACACACCTGAAGGCTAAACACCTCCTCGTTCACGAGGGATACTATCTTCGGATATACCGCCCCAGGAGTAGAATCCATCACTGACAAAGTTTTCATACTGAAATGAAACAGAGACTCTTAGAAAGCTTTTCGAACGAGTGTCGTAAAACCAAAACCAAAGCAACCACAACAGCCAATCATTGCTAGGAAAATATCACAAGGAGCCCATGAGAACTCGAAGAGAAAACTAGCAAGCCGCTTAAAGCACGGGAAAACGCAAGTGACCAAGTCGCGATTGGTTTTAGTTTGAATCTGATTGTTTAAAGAAGTGGCGCGAGTTGCTGGACCAATCATGTAACGAAATAAAGCAAAACCAGAACATTCCTGGATTACTTTCAACACGCAATTGAAAATTTTTCTATCAAATGATAATTTTTTGGACCTGGAAAGTTTGAGTGATTTTGATCGCGATCAGAGAAAAAGGGATATTGACTAAGACAATTAGGTCATACATACCTGGCCATAACGTCTGTTCTGCTGTCTCTAACAACACAGCCAGCGGACAAATCTTTGTGTGAAGAAAAATATTTGAACTTGTCAAACATAGAGTACATAAAGTAAATTCAAGAGAGACTGAAAATATTATTTTTAATACCAATTCTTTGGCGGCTTGAAACTAACACAATTGCTCACTTGCTTCCTTCAAAATAATATTGAACAAAAGCCCAACATATCGTATCATGCCTTGTAGTGCAGCGTCTCATTAGCCGACTAGCCATGTTTGATTTAGAGTTAGAAAGGACGGAAGGGGAAGGGGGCAGGAAAGGTGTAATTTTCATTGCCCCAGCTCTCCCCTACAAAAATTGTGAAATGATGATGGGTAATTTGTAAAATCTCATTTATGCATTACCAAATTATGGTTGTTGAGTAAAAAACCCCTCACCTCCAATAATTACATGCGTCAAATCACCCTCAACAGATGTCACTGTAACATCGATCCCTCCCAGCTTTGCCGTCACTTCAATCTGTATTTCATCTTTAATATCTTTCTTCTTTTTGCCTTTAGGCGTAGATAGCTCAGACGTTTTATTTTCATCTCTGCCTTCCGTTTTTGTATCGTCAGCAGACACAAGTAACAGAGCTGGAGTCTCTTCACTGGTAAAAGAGGAAAAAAAAACGTTTCTTCAATTGACAACTGGTGGAGAGAGAGTTGTCACAAAGACATAGATATGTTTATTACAATAATGCTTTGCAGCTGAAAAGCTTAACTGCGTGTATACAAAAGGGGCATGATAGATAGATAAACATTAAGAACGTGATTTACAAAAAACTTATAAAATCTGTGTACATGTAATCTATGTAATCTATAAATATAATGCATATGAGAAAAAAAAGAATTATGCTTCATCAGTACAAAGTTATAAAAACCAAAGCTAGTTATATATATATATATATATATGAAAACTACATTGTATCAGTGGGTCTGTTGGAAAATGCACATTACAATTTACGTGTCAGGATTGGATATAAACTCCAACCAGTATAACGGTGTTCGAGAAAAAATGACGGATAACTTTCCTTACATGATTCATTAAATTTTTTTAAGCTTGATGGGTTACAGTAACTTCCATTTTTTGATAACTATGCGCGCGCTGCGAGCTCCGCTATCAGTTACCAAATTACGGGTTATTGGAATTGCCTGTTTCCAAAAGCCAAGTGTCTCTACATAAGAGGATGTAAAAGGCTTAAGGCCAAAACAGAGTAGACATGAACCGTTCTTAAGCTACATTAAAATTACAGCACCTAGGCGGCAGCATTTTGGCTGAAACATCGATGATGTTGAGCAGAGCTTCTTGATGCAGTTTTACTTGCAGTGAAGAAAATTCCACAGCAACAGACTGCTTAGTGGACTTAAATGTTGAGCTGTACTCTGGGTGGTCTGATTCCACCTAAAATTGACATCAAAAGCAGCAAGTAACCCTTTACTCATTAGCATCAGTATGCATATTCTCCATACTGTTCTCTATGTATTTCCTAAGATGCTGACAAGGAGAATTTGTTTAACAGTCAAGAGCTTCTCGAATTGATAATCAATCCCTCTATGTTCTTGACCTTACAATACGATTCTGAGGTGGCCCTGAAGGGAGAAATTTGACGCAAGTCTTTCTTTAGGGTCCAGGGTTTTAATACTTCAATCATAAACAGATATAGTGCTGCAGATATAGACCTTTACACCGTGTAAGCACGGAAGTGACAACCACAAACAATGAATCTCCTGTCAACTATTTAACTACTTCTCAAAAGACAAAAAGAACTAATTTCTACCATCTGCATACTGATGATGAGAATAGAGAGTACCATTTGTATAAATTTGAAAACAAAAACATTCTCAAATTACCAAAACACTGACTGCTTCTAACTCAGGATAACATTTTGTTTTTCACTTTATTCTTAGGCATGCAGAACAATATTTCCCAAGTATAGAGATTAGTCATTTCATTAATTCCAAGATTAGCCGTACTCCCTTCTACGACCTCAAATGAATCTGTAAATTGCCATGAATTCCCGGCTTACTAGGGCTTGTCATAGGCCCACATCATTACAGACCCAGTATGCATTGCGCACCTCTGTTTCTTCGTGATGGTTTTCACGAGAGCGAAGCCTGGATTGTTTTTTACGAAGCTTGTAGCATAATCAACATCGAGTTAACGGCCACCGAGGGCCAACGCCACACTGGTCAAAGCTGGGTCTTAAAAACATGCAGTAGACCTCACAAGATAAGGTATTTTACCATAACAAATTTAACAGAGAGTAGCTCTGCCCCAACAGGCGTCTGCACAAGATAAAGAGGACCTCCGCCAGTTCCATGGATCTTCTCCACTATGGCCAGAGAAGATAAAGAAGCACTTGCTGAAAGATCCCAAGGATGCATGACAACATCGGTACCCAGGCCTTTAACATGCAGCGCAAGACAAGGCGTCAATTTCCCTCCACTATCCATTGTGCTAAAATCAACGAATATCTGTAATACAACGTAAAAAGTTCAAGATCAGTTGGTTTAACTGGAGACTGCTATTCTAAAGGAGGACAAAATTTAACAGTCCTCATCAAAAGAAAATAACTTCAAAAGAGAAATAACTTCTTCATGACTCTGTTACTTGTGGATACATCAATATCCATCAAAAGCGCTTTTCGGTTGGGGAAGTGAACAAGCAAACAGTCTGAAGCGCAGGAAAACATGCATAACCAAGACGTGGTTGATTTCAGGGGGTAAGTTTCTAAAGAAACTGTGGTGCTGCATCGGTGGGAGAGTACAACACGGTGATTAGGTGTTATCAAATGGGTTGAAAATGTAAACTGGCCACTGTAAAGAGTTCAAAGGCTGATGTTTCAAGTGTTAGCCCTTCGCCAACCGCGCTGACGAAGGGTTAACGCTCGAAACGTCAGCTCTTTTACTCTTTACGGAGGCCAATTGACGTTTTCAACTCAGTTGATAACACTAAATTACCATGGTTGATTTTAGTTTTGCAACTGATTGGTTGACCTTTCTGGACCAGAGTCAAAAACAGTCGACACAGTCAAAAACTACTCTCATAAATTTCCTTCCTCTGTAAACTTTAAAAAATTCAGAACCTTAAGTAGAATAAGAAGATTACTCTGATGAAAAATACTCAAACACACCTCTTCTATCTTAAACTTGAGCGAAACTTTAACTTGTTGGGCCATAGCCTTTTTTTCTTCACTCTTAGCTCGTTCAAGGCTGGATTCTCTACGGGAGAAAAAGAAGGAAAATATTATACCTGAAAATACTGTAATAACAATTCCTGATTGGCCAAATTTCGATGATACAAATTAAGGGGTAGCCGAACTTTGGCAAAACACATTGGGAAATGAAATATTAGAGAGTTTGTGGGTTTTACGCCCCAAAGTCTTCAATAAAAAACGGTGTTTCTATGGTTCTACGCCGTATTTTTAACCATCAAATTTGGTCTCTTAGGGAACAAATATTTCAGAAACTCTCCCCTTTTTACCTCTTAACCAACCGAAAAAAAAAACTGTATAAAACTAAACAATACCCGGTTAGAGTTTCAGGTGGCGTCTGGAATATTTCATCCATTTCCTCAGCTGCGTCATCTTGTTCTCCTGTAGCACCTTCCAAAACACCCAACTGTGTTACGTCACCATCAGCCCTTGCAGTTGCATACCGGCGATTTTCACCAGGAATGTCCTACAACAAGAAATTTAGAAAAAGTCAATGTTGCTTCACGTATTTAACTTAATAGCTCACGAGTGAAAAGTCGAGTTGAACACAAGTAGAAAAATTCCATATCTACGAGTAACCATGTATTATTTTGTTTATCATATGAACGCAATAGCCCTTCACTGACAAGAAAAGCCGACTTCATTAAATGAATGAAAATAAATGAATCGACAATTCCCGAATAACAATTGTAGAGTGCGTTGGCGCTGACTCTTAAGATGGAAAATTGCGTTGAATTATGATTACAAAGACAACAGTGGTCGTTATTTTCAATTTGCAAAATTCTTATTTATTGACATTGTCCTTACCGACAGAAGAATTATTTCAAGTAAACAACCAAAATCGGCCAGTGGCAAATCTTCCAGTTGTAGATTTTCATTCTCATCCGAGAGAAATGCTAACACCAAGGCCACTGAATATGTAACTTTCGGTTTTTCTTTTAGTATATTAGTTTCCTTCCCCTTCTGAGAAAGTTTGCACCCCACAGTCTGTCAGCGATACGGATTGTTAGTGTTTTAGCCGCTGCAGTTCGAGAAAGCTCCAACAGACAACTTATATTGAGAATCGTGAAGGCTTTGCCAATCATTCATCAACCTGACCGAGTGGCGCCAAAGGCGAGTGACGTGTCAGCAGCTGATTGGCTATATAAACACACGTGAAAAAATTTTTCACGTGTGTTGCTGCGGCTTTTCTCAAAGCCGGAAATCCCTGTTGAAACCCCAGTTTATGCGATATAAGTTTCCGCCAGATCGTCATGAATCTCTCTTTTATCAAAGCACACGTAGTAGTTAAAAAACGACCACTACATATCTAGTAGTTTCTAACATACCATTGGTTTTTTATCCATTTGTTTCAAAGCTTGTTCACCTCCTGGTATTGGGATGCTGGTAGCAAGCTGAAACCCAAAAGACAACAAAAGAGTTCAAGGAAATGTTTTTGAGATTACACCAATCTCACATGAGAATATCAGGGTTGTTCTGTGCTGTTGTTGTTGGTTTTTCAATGTCACAAAGCCGTAAGCGAGACCACAATGCTGATTGCAGTCATGCAATCATGGGGAGAGTCTAGACATAATGTCCCTGGAAAGGCAACACATTTTTACAAAATTCAAAGGCCTGAAGAAAATGTTATTTGTCATGATAATGGACAAAGAAGAGTCCCCCACGGGATTTGAACCTCGGTCTTTCCCGCTAACCTCTCAACATTACGTTTTTTCGAGTTCTCCAGTTTACTCGTTGCCAATCTTGACAAGGGGAAGGGGGCATATGTTTTAAAAGTATTTATATATTTCTATTACAGCATCATTGTTGAATCAAACAGTGATTGTTGAACAAATTCTCCATTAAAGTATCATAGGCAATGTATAGCGAACAGTATGAAGAATACGAATACCAATCTTAGAGTTCAAAGGGTAAAATAGTGGTAGAGCCTGAGACCGCGAGTTCTGAAGGTCTTCGGATCGATTCCTTGTGGGAATCAAAATTTGTCTTTATTCCATGTTCATAACGAATGAACAACACCTTTCTTTATCTAACAACCAAGCTAAAAAAAAACTACTTTCATTCGTAATCTGTTTAGATACTAAGGTCTACTCCATATTAAGCTATTCCACTACACCTTAATAACCTGAAGAAGCTTCTCATCAGAGGCATGGACTTTCACAGTTGGAAGGGTTCCAGAGAGTGTGATCCTGTTTCAGAAATAGCAGTCAAACATACATTCACGAGGAACATGTCTTTGAGTAGTTTGCTCGGCGCACATCAAACATATCTGCATCTATCTCCAACACAGCGATTCAACGGTCACCGGTTAGCGGTCACCAAAGCCGATCTCATGAAAGAAAATACTAGAAGAAGAACCAAAATAACACAATTCTTACTGTGCAAGCCTAATGTCGTCAGGATCTAATGCTTTCTGAAGCTTCATGTCAATTCCCATCGGATCTAGAATATGCATCTTAGAGTTGACCTGCTTCTTTGCGGCCTGCCAGTCTTCATCTGTCACAAAAAATAAAATAAAATGGCTTTTCATCAAACGTCCATACTCATTAACGTTCTATCCCCAAAGAGTGACTAGCATCTAAGTTCTTCTTACAGCATCACACCAGAATCAAACAATCAAACAGTAAGGTCACGAGAATAGAGGAAATGATCACCAACTAAAGAAGTAGCTGGTTGTTAAACAAATTCTCCTTGTCAGCACCTTACGATATACATAGAGAACAGTATGGAGAATACGCCCAATGATGTTAGGGTGTAAAAGGTTCTTACATGGGGCAAGTTTGAAGAACATTCAATGTTAGATAGTCTCGTCTGTACTTGTGTGACCAAGCATATCTGAAGTTGTTGGTTGCTGAACAAATTCTCCTTGTCTATCTGGCATGTAGGCTATTAACATTCTAGCAATAGCTGTTTTCACAGGGCGGGATACACTGTCAATTACACAGAATTTTGTGCAGACCCAGTCACCATTACCTGCTTTTGCGATGAGGATTTGAAGGTCTTCCAGTTTAAAATCAAACTTATCGTAACACTTCGACTCCAACTCCTCCACGCTTAGATCCTGGTAAAAATAACCAAGCCATTTAAATGTGTGACATCAAAAGTAGCACCTGGACATTTCTAAAAGTCTTAATTTCAATGACTTTTTGCCATCAATGGTACAGGTAATGGAAGGGAAGTAGTAAAGGTATGAAAATCTACCAATCTGCGTTATTTTTCCTCTGTTTCCATGTTTCTCTAGAACGTCCCGAGTGTAAATAAAATGCACGTTTAAAGTAAATTCCCCAAATTTGCAAATTGATTCACCCTCTCTTAATGGTGCATTTTAAAAATCTGTATTTCACATGATAGCCTCTCA
The DNA here is from genome assembly GCF_964200805.1 of Pocillopora damicornis. Lineage (NCBI taxonomy): Eukaryota > Metazoa > Cnidaria > Anthozoa > Scleractinia > Pocilloporidae > Pocillopora > Pocillopora damicornis. The sequence goes on from NC_142673.1 coordinate 7,162,819, forward strand.
TTAAAACACAATAATTATTCGTCGAATCCGATACCAAAGCACAAGTTTTTCAGTGGAATAATGAAAGCGAGTCACAAATTTTAGTACTCTTGAACAACATCTTAAACATAGAAGTGGTCCAAAAATTATCTGATCAGTATCACCTTTGTGGATACAATCCTCTCTTGGTCTGGATCACTGGTGATCTTCACATGCCCAAGATCAATGACAAGCACATTGCTTGACCTGTTAATAAAGAGTAATATTAAAAAATGTTTTCTAAATCCACGTTACGTTAAGAGCAATATGGGAACAATGTAGGATTACTATAGGAACAATAAAGGACCACTAAAGGACCACCATAGGACCACTATAGGGCCAATATACGACCAATGTTGGACTAATATGGAACCAATGTAGCATCATCAGCCAATATAGGACCAATTTAGTATCATCAGCAGTAGAGAAAACACCTAGGAAATGTTTGTAATTACAAATCGAGAGTTCAAAATATAACTTCATCATAAACAGTTCTTAAGCCTGATTGACCACAAAACTTAGCTTGGAATGGCTGGTGGTCCATACATGTTGGCATATTATTCCAGTGGAGGGAATGAGTAATCCTATACTCATGTCGTACTAATATTTGAAGGATAACATAATTGTTGTATCAATATATTCACCTTATCCTAAAAAGGTTGGGGATCACATGACCATAAAACCACAAGTTGCAAAGTACTTCGCACCCTCTTCCGAGTGGATGGACCCCACAATTCAACAACTTACTTCTTAAAGGTGCCTCCCTCTGGTATGATGACAAATGGAGACTTCACATCCACATCCACATCTGTTATCTGCAAAAAGTATAGTTGATCATAAATTTTTTAGTTTAACTTGTACAACAAGAATCAAGTGAACATACGGAAACCAAACCATATTGACAAAAGAAGGTAATTTGGTATTATCTTCACTCTGACGAGGGACTAGCGCTCGAAACGTCAGCTTTGAAACTCTTAACGATGGCCAATTTACGTTATCAACTCAGTTGATAATACCAAATTACCTTGCGATACTCTCTCACCGATGCAGTACCACAGTTTCTTTGGAAACTTACCCCCCATATTGACCTGTGGTATACACAATCTTTAACACTTTGAACAAAGTTCAACATGGTCACATCAAAAGAGCACTTTTCAAGACCACATATAGCTAAGTCACAAGTTATACTTGTCTCTGAGGAGACTCAGAGTGTGCCCCTGTGCCTCTGAAAACTTTTTGTTACCCAAGGCCTGGATCGATTATCCTGGGTGGATAGAATACTCTAAGAGTTCACCATGATTATAACACCATGGAGGACAACAAATCCTGTGAGGATTTATATCTTTGACAACTATGACTGACATCTGCAGTAACAATCTACTAGAATCTGTTAGGTAGGAAGGAATTTTTGTCATAAACAAAAACAGAAAAATATTACCTTGTGGTGTTCAATTGCATAATACAGACTTGCTTTGGACACTGACTTAAGATCTTCTAGTCTTGAGTATGCCTCGGCTGACAGCCTGAAATGAGACATCAAATCTCCCTACTTTTCTAAACTAGTTCAACACTACAAATAGAGGATTCGTGTTTTGAGTGTGACATCAAGAAATCTCGAATGGGTCCGCTACCTATGAATATTTTTCTTGCTGAAGGCATAGATTTCTATTGAACAATCATGTAATTTGAAGTCATTGTTGAAGAGCAAATGTTAAAAAAATACTACAAAAATTTTATATATTAAACTACAGTGTAGCACTTACTCCTGGAGATGGACATCTTTTGGAGGTTTAAAGAAAGTGACGATATGATCCACTGTGTTCTGCAAATAAAATTGAAAGCGCAAAAAAATATTTAACATCCACCTTTGGGAAAAGGAACAAGCCACAGTATGTCTACTTATGATTAAGATATTCTTTCAGTAACGTTCTTCATACATTTGCTAATGTGCTGACAAGGAGAGAGTTTGTTTAGCATTCAAGAGCCTCTTTAATCAGTGATGACTTTCTTTATTATCGCGGCCACAATGTTTGATTTAGAGGTGATATTGAAAGGAGAAATTAGATAACTAGTCACTCGTTGGGGTAAAAGGCTTAAGCCAGCATAGATTCAAGAAAATCTGCGTTTTAACCACCAGGTGTAATTTTCATTTGAAGCTTTCTTTTGCAATGCTCTACCTCACTGCACAGCGCAGTCCTTCTTTCACTAGACAGAATTATACATCTCGGGTGTTTGCTGGCTTAAGGTAATAGAACTCCATCTACAAACTAAGTTTTCAAATTTTAAGGGGTGCGTATATTACAAAATATTTTACAACTTACGGCATCATACACAACTTTGACAGGTTGAGATGTCACTTTAGCTCTCTGGTCACACTTTCCGTCCAATGGGTTGGTCTCAAACGATACAGTAAAAAGAGGATATTGGCTTGCTATCCAAGATGTAAAAGAAAACATCCATGTTAGTTGCAACAACTTGTTTGCTTACAACAGATAAAGATGTTGCCATACTGCTTATTCAGGCAGATAATTCTGACTACACTCACAAAAGTTTATTTAGGATGAGTCAGTCAGTCTTCTAATATACGCATCCTGATACAATCTTAACATATGCACCCTGAAACTAGGGGTTCTACAAAAAGAACCTGTGCTACCCAGATACGAAAAACCACTGAAAAAACACTCTTTAGATGTGGCCAAAAAATGTGTGGAAACTTATTCCTCATCAAATGCAGCAGTACAATACCCCGAGGAAAGAGTAAACTAACCTGGTTGAACTACTAATCACAAAGGAAAATCAATGATTGTGATGATATTTAACAAGGAGTAAAATATAACAAAGAAAGTGGTCAAACATAAGACTGACCGACCTAGAATGACTTAATTTTCCTGCGAAAATGCTTAAATAATCCGACCCTTCCATGATACCACGCGAACCTCTTCAACGTGCCAACATGATGATAATTTCTGACTAATTCGTTCCCATGTCACTCAAACGTCAGAAATTAAATTTTTCAAAGATTAGGAACACATTTTTTTTTCTGTTACGTTATATTAGGTTTTCCATCAATAGTAAAAGTGAACACAGTACGATAAACAGTGAAGAGCAGATGGACCATTTCTTGTTTGGTGATCAAAATACTTTCCCAAACATTATTTACAAACCTGATATAATGACTAGAGGAAAAACGAATTCTAAAAAAATTCTATCTCAGATTATCCTAGAGTAGTACTGAATTTAGAGATTATATTGGAAAGGTCAGCTTGTTAAAATTAAAAAATGTTTATTGGAACATGTAGAGTGATGTACCTAGTTTATCATCTTGAGAGGTTATCATGAGCGGCATTTTTCCATCTACAGCATTAGCTGAACCAAACATCTTCATCTGGTCAACTTTTGCTGACAGCCTAAACAAGAAAGTCAAAATAAGGAGACACCTACCTCAAAGAGTCACTATCATTAATATCCTTTAAACTTCCCTTAACCATTTTAGCATCATATCCTAATCCTACGTTTCTGTAATTGTATCTCATTTAACTTTTCTCTGTGGGGACCCTTGGGCAACCTTATAAGCTATGCCATGCTTGGGAGGCCTTACAAGGTTAGGACAGCTGTCTGTGGCTGCAAACTTGGTGACTTAATTTCTCACCTTTTCTGATAGTTAGAATCTAGTCACCTTACATAATCTCCCATTAAAGCAAGCTTTAGAAATAAAAAAATTTAAATTTATACACTCTGGCTCAACAGATCTGATGTTAAAATTCTCAAGATAAGAAAAAAAACTCAAAAATAAAAAAGACGTGAAAGTGTAGAATTTTCCTGAATCATAGAGGTTTGGAAAAAACTTTCAAATCCTTAGAACAAAAATTATTTCCTGAAAGAATTCCTATTTGACCTTTTTTGGTTTCTCACTATTTCTGCTACTAGAAAAAAATCATCCCTATAAATTGTATATATTCAACTTACTTGATTGCTTGTGCTGATGGTCTTTGGGAGAGCTCTACATAAAGATCCTGGAAACTCAGTTTGGCAACATCAACTAACCTACAGGGGAGACAGTCACTCATCACATTCTAGCTTCATTTAGCTTGGAAAAACTCCCTAAAAAGATCTAAACATTTTCCAGAGCAACCTACAAATTATAGAGGAGTGACAGTCTGGACGATGTTTAAGATGTTCTTTGACTATAAGAAATAGAAAATAACAAAACTCAAGGGAGCTATTGTCACTCCTCTGAAATGGAACTTGCACTGAGAAATTTCAGTTGAGTGTTAATAGTAATCAAAGACTGCTTAACTATTGTTTTACTGTGCTGTGTGATTGGCCAAGAAAACTCATTCCATTCTGTCAACCAGTTACATGTAGATACAAAGCTAAGACCAAATTCATTACTAGTTTCTACAGGTTTCTTGCACATTAGGCCATTTCACCTTCGGTTAACCCTTTAACTCCCAAGATGGGATTGTTGATTCTCCCCCCCCCCCCAGCTTTTAAACATTTTCTTGTAAATTATTTATGAGAATTTGGTGTTAGATCAAGTTAACAACTTCTACCTAATAAGTTTGGGTACTCTCATGGCCTTTTTGCTGGATAATGTATGAATATAATAGGAAGAAGTTTCAGATCAATCACTTGTATGGGTTAAAACTAGTACAACATTCTATTTTAATACCTTTATTATCAAAATGATGGCAGAAGCAACACATACTTTCATGGCAAGATCAGCTCAGAGAAAATGAAATCAATTTTCTGGCAAGTTTGCCTGAAGAAACACTTTTATTCAATACTCACTTGACAGCTGCATCATCTCTTAGAGCCACACTAATCTGTTTCAATTTCACCACAACTTTATTTTCCACATACTGCAAAATAATCCAGGTAAAAACCAAAAATACTGTTAGATAATAATACAATAAGGATGCTCCAAGTACTTAAAGTTATAGAGGCGATAAAGTAAAATAAATTTAAAGACTGAGACAATAATCATTAAAATTAGCTGAAACATTGTCACTTCGAACAATTTTTTTTATGAGCAGAAAAACACTACTGTTTGCACTAGCTCCAAATTCTTGACAAGAATCCCCTCCCCTATTCAATGTTGCCTGTTGTACAGGGCTACACATAGCTAAAAGATACCGTAAGCCAAATAAGACATTGTTTTGGGGGAAGGGGGCAACTAGGTTAACAAAGACAAGACAAAAGAAATAATAATGAAATAGTGGGGGATTGAAAATGTCATGTGTCAATAACTTTGTGGCTACGAATTTAAGAGATCCTTCCAGCTAAGAACACTACTGAACTTCTAGTAGTTGAAGATAGGACCTGAAAAAAATTCAGGCCCTTACAGGATTTGAACCCATGACCTCTGCTCAATCATTTTTCATCACTTAGATGGTTTATTTGGACCCAACATATTGACCAGCTCCCAGTTGGCTTGTTAGCTCAGTTGGTAGAATGCTGCACAGGTATCGCAGAGGTCATGGGTTCAAATCCCCTACAGGCTAGAATTTTTTTCAGGTCCTATTTTCAACTACTATCTGCAAGGATCTCTTAAATTCATTTCTTCACCACAATGCAAATATATGAACTTTGTGGCTGGTTGGTGCTACTGTAGATTTTTGGGCCAAACAAACAGTAGAGACAACACAGTTGGTTTTTTTTTTCTTCAAAGGCAAATATAAGTCAAGACATATCAGTCAAATTGCTGCCTTTTTCATGAGATTGTAAGAAATTTAGGTCATAGTGTTTTTTAAAGGGTTCTTTTACTAAGCAAGTACCTCCTTGGGGAATGCTGTAATGGTTTCTCCTTCACTGTAACCAATGGCACTGTACAACTTCTCCAGTTCCTCTTTTTTCTGATCTTCAGTTAAAATTTCTGTTTAGATAACGGTGAAGATATTTTCATTTAAATTGTTAATCCTTGTAGGCATGAGATTCAGCACTCTATGATACTTAAACAATGATCTTAAGATAAAAGCTTTACCTGATTTATCCTCCTCCTTCTTGCTTTTTTTACTGGAGCCCCAGAACCCAGAAAACCAACTGCCACTTTTCTTCTCTTCCACTTTCTTCTTCTTTTTCCTTAATGCTACAGCTCCCTTGATGCAAAACTTAAAGTGAACTCCTATATTTTTGCAAAGATGCTGCTGCCTAATGAAAAGGCCAAGTAGCTCTTATTGACCACTGTTTCCAGGTCAAGTTGGAATTTGGAACATTGTTTTTTGTCTAGAGAGGAAAACTGGAGGACCTGGAGAAAAACCCTTGGAGTAATAACAAAAAAAACCAATACAAACTAAACCCTAAGACAGCGGTTTGAGGCAAGCACTCTAACCACTGCCCCATCCCGGCTTACTCTTACCATGTCTCTGCCAACAAAGAGTATACATGTGTAGTGGCAAACTATCAAGGAGAAGGGGGAGGGGGACATGGGGGAGGGGGACATGGGGGAGGGAGGGGGAACCCTGCAAAGGATTAGCATCCCATTTGATGGGAAAAGAAATATGCCGTGTTGCTTCATGCTTCATAAAGGGAAACCAACTGAACATACAAGCTCCCCAGATGAGAGCCTTTTACTCGCATGCTGCAGACTTAGCAAAAAGGCCAGCAACTTAAAATGTTACAGAAATGATAAAACAAGACAACAATTGCTGTTATCAACACGAACCTCATAAGCAGCCTGGCGTCGACAAATGGTGATATCCAACACATCCAACTTGCTCTCAAGTGCCTGAAGATTGATGATTTTATAACAGAGTAAACATGCAATAATAAAATCCCAAGGTGGAAAGTTGCCATCTATGCCAGGTAAATATTGACCTACCTCTAGGTGTTTTGACAATGATTCAGAAGCTTTGTCTTCCAGTAACTTTTTCTTGTACAAAATTTTGTATTCCCTGCAGAGACTCCTGAAGAAAGAAGGAAAGGCATGAAATCAAGTTTCCATTAGGAGAATCATAGACTATTTCTAGTCAGAACTCATTCGACAATGATACCTGTGTTCCTTCATGTGTGTCCAGGACCAGTTTCTTAATCTCCTCCGAACATCTTTCTCAAGAATGCTTGTAATTGCATAATTCCACCTGTTTCCAAGAGGCAACATAGACAATGTACCCAAAGTAAATGTAGAATGCATAACATCATTACAATTACATATAATTATGCACAAAAATTATACTGTAACAAGAGATGTAAAGCTTGGAAAAGCTTCCAGCTTAAAACTCAAATTCAATGAAATGGAGGTACTACTCAGCTCTTTTATTTTGACCAAAAGGAGTAAAAATGTAATGCTAACTCAAGACCTTCACAGCATAAAGGATGGCATCAAATTCCTCCACCCAAGTTTGTAGACAAGTCAAGGCTTCCAATATTTCAGGTAATAACAGAAATAACAGATGTGAGATGAAATTACCACTGTGCAGCATGTCCATGGAGAGGGACATTTGGTTTGTACTTTCTAAACACAGAATTTGTGGTCATTCTGTCAAAGGATTCCAGCAACTCAATCATATCATGGTACTGCTGTCTCATCAAAACTAGAGATATCTCTTCCAAGACCAAGCTTAAGAAAATCTGCACGGTACAAAAATAATGTGTAAGCATAAATGAAAAGATTAAATTCTACTTGAGGCTGAATGTAATTTAAGCAAGGTAAAACCAAGCCATTGTAGTAGTTTTAAGGTTGTGATGAACAGGATACTGAGAGATTTGTAGAGTGCATTGATATAAACATTCACTCAACTTACTTTGCCACTTTGTTTACTTTTGTCCTAACCTCTCACATTTTGCTTAAAGATAATCATAATTGGTAATTGTTGTACTGACAGGTGTGTGGGAGCAGGCTGAGTCTCAGTTGCCATGGCGGCCCCTTTTTAGCAACTGAGGAGACTGCTGTCATCATTTGTCAGTAGTTTTATGGAAAAAAACCCTCTAAACCTATTGACCAAGTATTTTGACTAATCATGCACCCCCTATGCAACTGATCAATCAATCAATCAATCAATCAATCAATCAATAATATTGATTGGTTGACTTTCAAAAACAATCACATGGCCTGCAAGACAAGATTTTGATGTATGGCTGTATTTAAAAAATAATCTCTCAACTAACCAGTACCCCATTCAATTGCCAGCCCACTGATCGATCAATCAACTGGTTGCTTGATTGATTTTCAAGAACTATCTCCTAATCCCAAAGAGCAATATTTTGGCTCTTCTAAGGCTAAAATGAACATGACTAATTTTCCCCATTTCTGCTCCCTTTCAACCACTGGCCACACAACAGTGTCATGTCATACACAATAACCTTATGGCTTTCTTTATTGCAAAGCAATCAGCATGAGTCCAACAACATACCTTTGGGATACTCAAATCAGAACCTGGCTTGATATTCATCTTCACTTGGGTGGTGGCTGAGATTGGCTGTAAGACTTAACAACAAGAAAATAGTGAATAGTTGTATTTTCCTTGGTTGTTATTGTTGATCATGCATCAGATCACTCAGCTGATAGTACTACTAAAAACAGGAGTACTACTCTGAGTTTAGAAACTACTACTTTGGTTAGTAGTACTTTAGTACGACTACTTTAGTACTACTACTTTGGTTAGTAGTACTTTAGTACGACTACTTTAGTACTACTACTTTGGTTAGTAGTACTTTAGTACGACTACTTTAGTACTACTACTTGTTTTTTACATTGAGTTGTTCCAGAATTATGCCACTGTACAACATCAAAAACTTCTGAGTGAATAAAGGTTAGTGAGAACATATCAGCACAAGCTGTGATGATGCAAACAAATCCCTAGGAATTGAGACATAGTATACAAAATATACTCACTGTATTTAAAATCAGGAGGAGAGAAATGCTGTTTCGTTCTGATTGCTATCCCACTCTTGGCTTGATTCTGTAAAAAACAGAAAAATTGTCATCACAATTTCATTTACTATAATAATACCAACAGCATTTTCAAATTGTCTTTAAAACTATCATAAAATACAAAGCTGTAAGTTGAGATCTAAACTAAATTGTGTTAATGTCACATGAAGTTGCCTAGAAAAAGTGCTCAATTAAAAAAGGGGGGAAATTTAAGCAACTTAACCAGGAAAGAGACATTGTTGAGACAATAGGGATTTAAATGTCAATAGAGTTTACACATCTACATGTATACAAATTTATATAATTTTCATTAATAAAAAGGAACCTCGCCAGCCCTGGTGTTCTTTATATAGAGTAACTATGTGTAAAACTGTGTCAGATCCCCATCATGATAAAGTAAGGATTTATTGTTATAGTAAATAAATTGAGGATTGTATTGAGAATAAGAGGCAAGAATACTAGTATTGTGGAAGGATGTAGGGACTCCTTGTGTCAAGGTTTAGTAATAATGCTTTGCTTTGACACAATAAACAACCACAATTCCTTTATGCAGCTATTTAGGGAGATTTGATGATCAAATCTTGGAGACTAAAAGGGTTTGACCATTATTTCTCATAATTATCAAAATAACTTAATGAAAAAAACCTTGGTCATCAGTATTATCACAAGGTTATTTGCAATGAAGACCACTCCACCAGAGCTAATGCAAAACACCACACACCACCCACTTTGGAATGAAACCAAAGTCTTAGGATTTTACATGCAAATCACACAACAACATTAACATAGACCATGTTATATAAGTAGAAAAAATTAAAGATTGAAGTCTGGATGTTTGTGATCAAGAATCATTGCTCAGAGTACTGAGATGATACCAAATTACACCAAAACAGGTGAGCCAACCATGGTGGGACATCATGGGTCAAAAGGTAACTCAAAACACATCACCCTCATCACCTAGGGAAGACTAGTAGGGTAAAGCTGAAAACTTGACATCCACATAAGAAGTAACTGCATCAAAATCATACCATCAATGACACTTTTTATAATTTCAAACAGTGACACTTTATGATCAAGAAATCAAGTAATTACCACCCAGTCCTCTTGCGTTGGCAGATTTCCAATATGATCTTTTGTATTCCAGTAAATGGCAAGACTGTCAAGTTTGACAAGCTAACAAACAAGGCAAAAAAAATAAGAAAAAGTGTTGTTGTGAGTTGCAGTAATTATGAGATGGTGAATATAGGAAAGAGAAGGATGTTCGTGAGGGATGGGAAATAAGGAGGAAAGGTAAAAATAAGTGTGCTGTCACAGGTGAACCCCAAGAGGTCCATGGGATGTATGAAATTCTACACTGGTTGATTGTACCACACTTGCATCTGTTGCAGTAAATATTTCCTTATATTTCATCATTTTTGGCACCATTTACAGAAAATGTATCCTTAAGTTCCACCTCCCAACTACTTATTTTGCTATGCAACCACTACCCAACCCTTACATAAATTAACATTGTTCTAGATATATTTTCAGACCTATCTGTATCTCACCTTGTGTACAATTTTCACACTTGTACCAACAATTGAGGGTTTCCAATTTTCATCTGTGGACTAAAACAGAGAGTGATCATCACTAGATAAGCCTTAACACTTTTTGACAGAACCTACCTGCACAAAAGAGCTGTATGGAAGATCAATTTTTTCAAAATATTCATTATCATATGTATCAAAGATGGGTTCAAACTCATCAGCAATATATTCATTGGCTGGGACAAAAGATAGTAGCAGAAGCCAATGAAAATAACAAAATTCAAAAAAAGGATCCAATAGCAGTGCCATCACATCAGGGGAGAGAAGGGTCAAAAATTTTTCAAAGCAACATCATTTTGCAAACCCTTGTTTGCAAGATAAAAATTCTCTTTGATCAACTACAATCTCCCTGAACCTTCCACAGTCACACCTGCATCAAGCAGTCACCCACTGGCAATGGCTGGGTGACCTCTTAAAACAGGTTTACCACTTAATACAGAGGTTCCTCAACAAGCTCTTGGGACTTAGCAAAGGGTGACCCCAACCCCTTAATAGGGGTGACCACTTAATAGAGTTGAAAATTACAGTGATCCACAGGGAAAAATTTCTAACTCTGACAACTGACTGTTAAATACTCAGTGACCACCTCGCATAGTGCCACTAAATACATGTTCCACTGTATACAACTATCATTACATACACTCCTATAACCCCCCTCTCTCTTGTATGCATCCCCGGAACCTTTGACCTTTAAAGTGACTAGCATCTAATTTCTCCTTACAATATCACCCCTGTATCACACATTGTGGTCATGATAATAGAGGAAATGACAAACAACAAGAGATGCTCTTGATTGTTACACAAATTCTCTTTTTCAGCACCTTAGGATGCGTGTAGAGAACAGTATGGAGAATATATACCCTGATGTCCAAGTGTAAAGGGTTAATGTCCCCTCCTTCCATATTGAACATCAAGTCTCAGTTACTCATACCTTCTAATAGGTCCCACAACCTTTCCCAATACTGAACAAAATTTATTTTTTAAATCCAGACAGGAGTTGAAAGAAAATTAATGGCTGGCATTGTGGCCACCATTCAACAGGGTTGGTTTTTTTTTCAATAAGCCTCCTCTTCAATAAACCCCCACCTCTTAGAAGCCTCTGGTCTGGAAACTGCTTAAATCAATAGCCTTCCTCCATTATTAAGAGACATATTAGAGGATTTAGAGTACTGCTCTCACCTCAGCTGACAAATTCTCCAATGTCACTCCAATTGAGAATGGTGCAGCAGGGTTAGTAACCTGACACAAACAAGAACAATGAACATGGACATTATAATCAACACCAAAGAGTGACTGCTGTGTACATCAAGAATTAACCCTTTAACCACTACAGGTGACCAGCTTCTAATTTCTCCTTACAATATCACCACTGAATCAAACATTAAGGTCATGAGAATCAAGGAAATAATCACCAACTTATAAAGCTTTTGATTTTTTTCACAAATTCTCTAAGTCAGTGCTTCAGGACATGTATAGAGAACAGTATGGAGAATATGCATACTGATGTTAGGGTGTAGAGGGTTAATTATTATCCTGTTCGGAACTACCAGCCAAAACTTCCACTGAAGCATAAGAATCAAATTGATGTCTACCTGAATGTACAAGTACTTACAGAGTCTTCATATCGTATGTGAATATTGCGAACTGAGACCTGGAGAGGTAAGAAAAAGTAACCATCTTTAAGTTGAAAAGACATTGAAATGACAATCATTCTGAATATACCTTTTTTCTTTTTCTTTTTCTTTTTCACTTAAATAGAATTTGGTTTTCTGCCAGTGTTGAGTCAAGCAGGCTACTGGAATTGACTGATACATGTGGATTTCTTATCAAACTCACCTGAAGGTTTTTGACAATCTGCATGGCTAACTTCTCCACAAAACTGTCTGACTTTTCATCTTTTTGCTGCCCTACATGGTAATCAATGAGAAAATCATTATTCACATCAATTACAGACTAATTCCATTACTGACTAGTAGTTGTTGACAGAGACAGTCAATCAAAGCTGTCTGCAGTAATTTGTGTAACAATGTCAATATCCAACACTATGCAGGGCTCTTAGCCAAGGTTTCTTTTAAAGTCACCTTCTGGCAACCTAAAATCATAAAAAACTAAACCTCTGACCATGTGCCTTGTGGTTGGAGTAAATGGCATAGCTAGCATTCCTGTAAATGAACAAGTACGCAATTTTCTTTAGAGACCCTAACCACTAAAAACAGATAGATTATTAGGGTATACCATTCTGCTTTTTCTTTTCCTCTTCAATCTGCCGAGCAAGCTCCACTGCTTCCAGCTGTCTTTGCTTTCTCTCCTGATTGGCTTTTTCCTCTTTCTCAGCATTGTACTTAATATCTGCAGGAGCAACAAACACATTATCATTAATGGTTGCAGCTGCAACAACTACTATCATAATGTCAATTCCCTGGGCATAACTCTTATCCAGAGAGGTAGATACAGGCACATTACAAGAGAGTCCATCACACACAGATATTTCCTAGACATAGACAACAGCCAAAAGTTAATAGATTGTTTCCATGGCACTTGTTGCCCAATTGATGACAATATTCAGCATTTCATCGCTAAAATTTGACTTATCCCTTAAGACTGCCACATACCAAAAAGGCTGGTGTACCATACTATCTACTTACAGATTTAGTGACACTCAAAAAAGTGACAAAATAACTTGAGGAAAATTATCGTTAATAATGATTATGACAGTGATAGTGATAACAGTAGTCCATATGATCAAGATTAAGTTAATAACAATGATGATGAAGGTAATGATGATGATAATGACAAAGATAAATACATAGACAAATACAAAGACAAGGACAATGGAAGGGTAACCGCAAACTGTATAAGGAAAAGACAAAGGCATGTAGAAAAAAGCAAAGGCATTGGCAAAGGCAATGGCAATGGCAATGATAATGATAAGGCAAAGGCATAGACAAAAGAAAAGGCATTAGCAAAGGCAAAGGCAATGGCAATGATAAGGCAAAGGCAAAGACAAAAGCAAAGGCACTGGCAAAGGTAATGGTAATGGCAATGGTGATGATCATGATTATGAACATGAACATGACCATGAACATTACTATGATATTAATATGATTAGCACCCTGGGACTACCACTAAAATACAAAACAAATTTAGGGTATTTCTTCAATAAAAACAGTTCTCACCAGTATTTGGTCTGACAAGTAAGTAAAGTCCATCTACCTGTGCAACAACAGGTTCTGAGTACAGATTTTTCCAGGGTATCTTCAGCACCAGTTTGCCTGAGTAAAAACAACAAGTACACAACACACACCCACATAAATTAAATGCTAACAAATCTGAAATCCACTCACCCAAATGGTATTAACTCTTTAACCCCTGACTAGCATCTAATTTCTCATTTAGGTATTGCTACTGAATCAAACATTAACCAATGAGAATAACAGAAATAATCACATTTTGAAAAGCTGTTGGTTTCTTACTAAATTCTTTTTGTCACTGCCAGAGGAAATGTACAAAGAGCAGTTAGGAGAATATGCATACTGATGTTAGGGTGTAAAAGCAGTTAATTAACTGTTAAAGGATGACTGTTTCTTTTCATTTTCTTACCTAAATGTCCACGTAGAACTTTGACAGGCAAATCTAGGTCATCCTAATAACAAAAGAAATCCATTGTCAAATAACCCACTAGCCTACGTGTAGCCGTACCCTCCCCTGAAACGTCTATGCAAACCTGACATTAATCATGTTCCGAGGTTTTAAGGCAAGTTTGCACGACATTTCAAGAAGAACGACAGAAAGCCATAGATATCACATTTTTCAAAAGTAACAATATCTCTGTTTTGTTACCAACTGGCTATGGAAAATCTTTATTAAATCAAGCAGTCTAGTGATTGATCGCCTCTCCTCTCTAGAAGAAAGTGGTCACAATGTTTATTGTGCCACCATTAAAGTTCTCACAGAAGAACAGGTGCACTATCTTAATGTACTAGGGCCAAGAGGATTGTCTGCCTTTAACTTTCGTTTTCTTTGCAAACGGTGCTGCAAAGCTAAATAAAAGCTAGTTGTTTCTTGCAGCAATTCTTTGGACTGAGAAAAGAGTTGCTCTTTCTTCACACTTATAACATAACTATATTTTATAGAAATCTGTAAAATCCTAGAGATTCTGCAGCAAATGATCCAACTCTTTTCCACAACTGTGGCACTGTTTACAAATGCAAACAGAAACCATGTGGACATTGAAATCTAGTTTTGTAAGCATGACGCTAATCAAACATAGGCCTCTCCCTACTCCATACCAAGAATCACTCATAATCTAACAGTCTTTAAATATGCATGAAATTTTAAAAATGTGGAAAAATTACAGTTAAGGTTAATTCCACCAAAAATAAAATTAACACTAATAGTTTTGATAAAGATGAAAACATTAAAATTATATCTAAAAGTTATAAAAATTTCCAGGAGAAAAGGTTAGATCTTAAGTTTGTTTCTGAGGTTTTCATGTTCCAGTGGTACTCCACTCTAAAATTTCGGAGCAGAACAGGTGAAAGAATGGTCACCAGGAGAGGTATTAAGATTAATTTGAATTTGTCATGAAATTAATAAACCTATATTACCAAAATTGTTGAACCAAAGCACTTCTGACAAAAAAACTTAAAAAAGTAGAACCAGTTTAAATCATAACTGAGATGATTCATAGAGTTGAGTCAATGACTCCCACTTTGAAATATGAGAACAAATTCAAGTTTGAATTGTAAAATAAATTTGTCCTAAAATTATGATAATTTTATGAAAAATTAATAGGCTCGAAATGTGAAATTTCACTGGAAGGAAGCTTTAATAGTGCCATAAAATAAATCTTATTTACTAATTTTCCTCAACGAAAGAGGAAAATAAAAATATAGAATAATAATTATGCAAAATGTTTCGTCAACGAAACAAATATGTGAACTTATGAATCCGCTACATTTCGGCTCCACTTTAAATTTAATGTTGTGTGATTTTCCATAAGTGCAATCGCGGTTGCTTTCGACGATCGCAAAAAACCAAGATAACAAGTACACAGGTTATCTTTATGCAAACTAACACGTCTGAATAAGCAGACAAACCTAAACAGGTCTCGATAATATTTTATCAATACTGCAACTCACATGAATTTTCTAGAAAAAAATCCGGACAATCGTCGTTCGCTAGAAATATAAAAAATGGTGCCACTGTGCAGTTCGGAGACAATACAAATATCCACAAACTCCTAATTACTCAGTCGTGGTTAACATATAAAATAACTATACAGGTAACGTACGATTTCACCCAAAATGGCAGAGCTTTGGTGCAATTTTAGGCAAAACCGGATATGCTGTAGGCACACGACGTAATCGAAACATAAAGTACAACTTTAACTTACTAAGGCGCTTTCCTTAAGAATCAAATTTTCCAGTTGGGCATCTCCTGCAAACGTAAACAAGTCGTTGTTTTCAGTAAATGTGGTTGTCGAAGGTTTGGAAAAAAATCAAAGTGCAAAGAACTTGCAAAGCAATCAAAATCCAGCTACAAGTAGCTCTGATGCCCTTGCGACTCACCTCCCCAGATCCCAAGCCTCAACTGAGAAGTATCGAGATTCTCCAAGTACTGGCCGGCGAACTTGTTCAAAAGATCGACAACATACGACTCAAACACCATGATTCTTATATGAGCTAATTCATTTTCGGCACGAAACAGGGACTAATCATGAATTAATTTGGTATCACACGGTCAAAGCCATCGCTTTCGTTTAAAAACACAAGTTACCGTTCGACACGAGTCATGCCACTCGAACCTGAGCCCGCGGCAAGTATGACGTCACCATACGCGCTTCATTTGAATTTGCACCTCTTTTGACCGACTTGTAGAGCTGTCTGTTAGCTTGATAGCTGTAGTTCGGTTTTGTAATTTTTCAATACCGGTCTTTATACGAATTAATACTGTAGCACTCCTTCGATTGTTTCCTTGAGAGTAGTATTTAAAAAGTCCAATCTTTCTTTTCAACTGGTCGAGATATTTTTACACATTAAAGGTTACCTTAGTAACACTATAGGCGCACAAAAATACTCTTACCTAGAGCTTTAAAAGCTTCTAACCTGAAAAAGAAAATGCAGTGACCTGTTTTTTTCAATTTATACATTAAATTTAATATAACAAGATAAATCTTTCCGCAAAGTTAGGAAAAGCTGTTTGGAGCAATCTTGATTCAGGGGTGTGGAGTTCCTTCTTTGAATTCTAATTCCTCCGCCGATCAGAGACGAAATTAAAATCGTCAGGGACAAAATTCATGTAATATACAGACTAACAGGGTAATTAAGTATTATCAACTGAGTTGATAACATAAATAGGCCACCATAAATAGTTTTTAAGCTGACTTTTCGCCGGAGCGAATAGAGGAATTGTGGATTGTGTGTGTGTGTGTGTGTGTTTATATGCAGAGAATAGAGGTACGCTATTGGTGTAAATATGGTAACGGGAAAAACGAGAATAAACTGGTTGAATGAAAAGCGCTCGTTGATACCGTGGGGATTAAGAGTACCGATTTGAAAGATAAGTTCTTGTTTTATAGAGTTTTGCGGCTTTCCGAACTGCTTAGATGTAGGGAAAGGCCGCAAACTGCTATATGCTTCTTAGAATGATTGGGGCGATTTAAGTGTCTAACGACTGGTTTGGATGCTCGTTGTCATTTCTTTCTAATTTGCGAAGATTTTCTCGGAATCGGTCACTTAGACGTCTTCCTGTTTCACCAATGTACAACTTTTTTCTTTTTAGTGATCAGTGATCTTGATGGATCTCTGGGGTCCCGACATTTTCTCTACGTTATGAATGAAAGGACAAGTAGTTTTGCATCGTGAGCGAGCGCATTTGAAAGTTCCAGATTGGTGTTTGGTTTGAAATGAACTGAAATGAACCAAAGAGTTGCCGATGTTTTTGTCGCGTTTAAGTGAAACAAGTGGAGGATGCGAAAAGATAGTACCAGTCTCTGAATCATTTTGTGGTAATTTAAAGTTTTTAAGAATGATAGATTTAACTGCGTGGCTGTGAGGGTGAAATGTGAGAGTGAATGGAATACGACCGGTATTTTCTTTGTGTGCCTTTTGTAGTGCTGACGGTTGATCAATTTGTTGGAGGCGGCGGTGGCTCGCTTGAAGGACAGATATAGGATAGCCACGTTTATCGAAAAACTGGCACATTGCCCCAGATTCTACGGAAAAACCAGAGTCGTCACCACACAAACGACGAAGTCTGAGAAACTGTGAAAAAGCTTAAGGTATGGAATTCCTGACGTGTGATAGACGGGATGGTGAATACAAAAAGTAATTATGCGAGACACGGTAGGTTTGTTGAGACTAGGCATGTACCCAGACCTTCCTAAGGCCTACAGTTCAGTTACAATTAGACGATAGGATCTGGGTACGAGGTTATGTACGAACTTCTTTCTAACTTTCTTCCCTCTGGGAATATTCCAATTGGTTCCGAAAGTCATTTCGGAGAAATATAGGTAATCAGAAAACTAAATAAAAGTTGAGACAAATATATCAAGAGGGAGAGTCTGAAATGGGTTTAACCGTCAGCCGTCGAAGGCCTTAAAATTTAACCGTCAGTCCTCAAAAAGCAACTCATTATTAATTGTCAAACAGTTTAAAAAAAATCTCTCTTTT
Organism: Pocillopora damicornis; assembly: GCF_964200805.1. Classification (NCBI taxonomy): domain Eukaryota; kingdom Metazoa; phylum Cnidaria; class Anthozoa; order Scleractinia; family Pocilloporidae; genus Pocillopora; species Pocillopora damicornis. The sequence goes on from NC_142673.1 coordinate 7,180,968, forward strand.
TAAGCCCCTTGCGAACGACAGTGTTAGATCTGGAATCTGGATTTCCAAAGTGATCAGTTTATCATCGTTTTCACTAATTTTCGCCGAGTAAAACAGGCAGTGTGACACAATATTCCTACCGTTCGACAATATCACAACTGAGATCACCCCTAGATCCCGTCCAGTGTCTTGAAGGTTGTGGATAGTTTTTACTGTAAAGCTCTCGTAAATTTGAGAATTTGCGCCAGCATATTAATAATTCCCTCAAGATCAACGACGTTTATATCTTTGGTCTAAGTATAAAATGCTGAAAGTAAGCAAAAGACCAACGTTGCAAACGAACGATTGAGAGGATCCTAACAATGCGCGAGATACTTACGTTTAAATAAATTTAAACATTTAAATAAAAGAGAATCCTAACGGAGCGCGAGATACTAACGCAACAATCAAATAAAATAGAAGCCTAAAAGTGCAAGAGATCACGGCTAGAGTGACAATAAAATGTAAGACAATCCAAAAAATGCGCGAGATACTGACATAATTTTCGAACGAAGGGGTATCCCAAAGTGTTTGAGATACTAAAATAACAGCCAAATGAAAGAGTATCCAAAGGATATGCGTGATAATAACGTAACAATCCAATAAAAAAGAATCACAAACGTCTGCGAGATATTAACGTAACAAACCTATGAAAGAGAATCCTAAAGGTGTGCTAGATACTAACGTAACAATCAAACGGAAGAAAATCCTAAAATGCTCGATATACTAATGTAACTTACGAATGAAAGATTATCATAAACTGCGCGTGATACTAACTAACAATCTCATGTAGGACAATCCTAAAAGTGCGCACGATACTAACGTAACAAACCAATGAATGAGAATCCTAAAGGTGCGCGAGACACTAACGTAACAATCCAATAAAAGAGAATCCCAAAAGTACGCGAGAAACTAACGTAACAATCGAATATAAGTCGATTCTAAAATGCACGAGATATTAACGTAACTTTCGAATGAAGGAGTATACTAAATGTGCGCGCGAAACTAACATAACAATCCAATGAAAGAGAATCCTGAAAGTGCGCAAGATACTAACGTAACACTCCAAAGAAAAGAATCGTAGAAGTGCGTGAGATACTAACGTAATAATCCAATGAAAGAGAACCCTAAAAGAGCACGAGATGCATACCTAACCATCGTAAGGAAGAAAATCCTAACAGTGAGCAAGATACTAAGGTAATGATATACATGAAGAACTCCCGTGCTTCTAATTGGCTGAAAACGAGAGCATTTTTTCATGTCCCTACGATCTCCTATTACAACTCTTTTAGGGCCTGTTTACATGGAGGTGGGGTAAACGTTATCAAGATAAAATAAGAAATTATATGGACAGGCGAGTTACCCCACCTTGGTGGGTTACCTCACCTACCTGGGGTCCCCTACCTCCATATAAACAGGTCCTTAGAGTCTTCTTTCAGTCGCCGGCTCCGGGTAATCGAATTTTTCGCCGCTCGCAATCGAGTCGAAACAATGCAAACTATCTGCACGAGGAGTAGATTATCGTCAGTGTCAATTTAGTCCATGCTACAAAGGCTTGTCAACTGAAAGAATGTTTCCGTTACTCTCGAAAAAGAAAAAAGAATAAAAATTCAGAAAAAGGAAAGTCCCAAAACAAATTGCATGCCTGATCCCAAAGTAAAGACAAATTTTATAAGACTAACTCATCAACAGTCAAAGGTATCAGTCAAAGAAGCTTTTCAGAAGTCTTGCCCTTCTTTCAGAGATAAAAAAGAATTCTTATCAATGTCGTCCGATAATTACTTCCGCTAATAGAACGGTAATTATTTATCGCCGGGGGAGGGGGTGGAAGGGGGGGGAGCGGAGGAGTTTATTTAAGGGGGATTTCACATGGTTTTCCGGAGGAACTGAGGGGGAATCAGCTGTCGCCAACAGAGTATGAAGGGGGACTTTAGAAAATTGAATTCCAATTAACTGCCAATGAGGAGGGGGGTAGGGTGGGGGGGCCGTGTTAGAATATTACAGAGGGGATCGGGTAAATTTTATCATGAACAATCAAAATCCTCCAACTTCCCCTCACCCCTCCCAGGTGCCAGACAATGACCGGTCCCTACTACCTGTCCTTTTTCAATCTTGTACGTTACACGATCTGTGACTAAAAAAATTGGATACACCCGGAAAGTTTGGAGAGCACGAGGGAAGTGCAAGAGTTGCTCGAGGCGCAGCCGGGACAAAATTTTGCTACTTGAGTGCTCTTCAAGTGCATCCATGACTCGACTTGTGCGCACAGCTAAAAGCATGGACCAATTATTTTTGGCCTCATTTTTGAACCTTAATCAATTTGCCTTACAAACTTCTTTCAATGCTTAGTATAAATTCGCCCAATTAACAACTCAAAAAAAAAAACTTCAATGACAATTAACCCTCGTAGCTAAAGTTGTTTTTTTTAAGTCACGAAATATAAAAAGACAACATGCTATTCCCAAGCAAGAACGAACTTGGAACAAACAAAAAGAAAATGGCTTCCTAGATGAAATACATTGATTAGATCATCTTCTTTAACATCATTAGGTACATGGCATTGGTACACCTGCTGTAAAATTTTAGTTTCTAAAGAAACTATCGCGATACATTGGTGGACATGTGAGGTACACAGCAGACCACTAGGATGGAGTTTATCGATGGAAATAAACTGCCCTAACGAATTTTGTAAAAGCTTAGAGTTCAAGTTCTGTCTGATGAAAGGCTTAAGCTCCATATTTCAGCTTTTCAAAATCCGCTACGGTGGTTCACCTTTAATCTCTAAGTTGATAATCAGCTAAGTAGTACACCTGTCGCTCCAAGCACCCGACTGTATTGTTTTTCACAGCTGTAGTCCACGCGGGTTTTGATATTATTCTCAGGACAAAACACGTATCCTTTTGTTCAGTTAATTGAACGGTTCTCGAGATAATCTCAATAACGACGCAAAATTTCTTTCATGGAGAATTAGATCTCGGAGAAAGGAAAATTAAAGGAAGTTGAATAAACCAGCTTTGTCACTAATGTGTGTAAACTTTGAACACCAGTCAATTACATTTTGGAAGTTGATTGTTTGAAGGAGAAATGCAATTGAACGAGGGTTAAAACTTCCAAACAAAAAAAATTGCACCCGTTATCGCTTTGATACGAAAAAGGGTAAACGCAGACGATGCATTCGGCCACCCAAAAAGCCCCGCATAGGAGGCAGTTTGTATCTATCAAAAAAAAGAAATGTATATGTATGACTACCTTTCATGAATTTTTAATTAAGCATCCCCCATTTCTTTTCAGAGTGAATGCTGGGGTCCCATTTTCGGTTGAGGATGCCGTTGCGTAAATTAAAATAATGACTCATTTCTGCAAAGAGGCGGAGATCAGGAATAGAAAAGCAAGTTGACAGATGACGCAGAAAGTATTAAATTTGTTGAAATTTAACCTAAATGAACTTGCAAGTTTTAGTAACCTGCTCGGCCTGGGTTTTCAGTTTGTAAGACGAAGCGAAATAACAAACGGCACAATAGTCGCGGAGGGATGAAAAAACGAGGGAGGTTTGAATCGGGTCGGGTAAAAAACGCAACCCGACCCAAACCTCGCTCTATCGCGCTTCGTTTCACTAACTGAACATCTGGAATGAGCTAGGCTTTTAGGAATTGTGTTATGACGGAATAAAATACTACGGAAAAGAGTTAAAACTGAAAAGCGTATCAATCACATTATTTTTCTAATAGATCAGTGCATGAGAAGACTAGTATCTGGCCTCTAATTCAGCAAAGAAAAATACTCATCTCAGATTGAACCAAATTCAGACCGCTATCGACTGTTTTAATTCCATGATTTATAAAGTAAGTCTAAGGAAGCTCGGCTACAACTTCCAATCCATTATAGTCTTATGATTTCACAATAATTCAGAGCTCGTGACAGGGTGAATTGAAATGGATGGTCGGTTGCTGCACTGACCTGTTTTAATTTATTCAGTTCCTCGTGTTTTATGAAGGCGGAAAATCTTCCTTAATGATATCTCTCGGAACTGACTAAAAATTGCCAATGAAGGGAAGAGGATCGAATGATTTTGGTTTTGTCGCAACCAAATTTACCTAATCCTTCATAATGCTCTGTAGTATTCCAATAACATCCCCATCCCCACTTTAAACTCTGTTAGCGACGACCGTTCCTCCCTGAAAACCATGTGATCCCCAAAATCTACCGGCCCCCTCCATTACCCTTGAAAACCATGTGATTCCACCAAAATCCTCCACCCCCCTCCGTCACCCCTGAAAACCATATGATTCCCCCAAAATCCCTCTCCTCCCCTATCCGTTACCCCTGAAAACCATATGATCCCCTAAAATCCTCCGCCCCCCTCTCCATTACCCCTGAAAACCACATGACTCCCACAAAATCCTCCGCCTCCACCCTTCGTTGCCGCTGAAAACCGTGTGATTCCTCAAAATCCTCCGCTCCCCTCTCGGTTACCCCTGAAAACAATGCGATCCCCCAAAATCCTCCGCCCCCCTTCATTACCCCTAAAAACCATGTGACTCCCACAAAATCTTCCGCCTCCATCCTCCGTTGCCGCTGAAAACCATGTGATCCCCTAAAATCCTCCGTCCCACCCCTTCCCTTGGAGATCTCTCCAAAAGCGGTTGGACGAACTATTTTCCCACTATCCAACTTGACTGAGGAATGAGGTGGGGTTTACGTATTGTTTACATTAGAGCACATGTTAGAATTCCGGGTTAACCGTACACGAATTTCCACTCACACTCTCTGACCTTGTCTCCGAAGCATCAAATATTCCGGTCAATGACGGTAAAACCCTTCTGAAGAGACATAGCAGTTCGACCCAACTTCGTTCCCAGAGTGCTGTTCCTGCCATCTCACAATTGAAGGGAAAAGCGTATTGGCTTTTTCAGGAGCCCATTACTCCTGATTTTTTATAATATTTTCATTCCGCTCCACTAAAAAATTTTAGAGAAAAATAAGAAGGCAGAAATTTCTGTGACACTAAGCGCTCTTTAAGGAAGATCGCTGCTTGGTGTGCATGTCAAACCATTCCAAAACCCTTTCCCTCTATTAAGCCCCCCTCCTAACGAACCCCCTTCCCCTCCTCCCCAAGGTAAGAAGAGCTTTTGTCATTCGTTTGGGCGAAATAGAATTGTGTGACTATTGTTGATGGAAAGTCTACACTAATTCCTTTTCAAATATCTTAAGTTTTGAACCCAAGAAATCTGTATTGTATACGGTACGTGTTTAGTATGAGCGAAGATTTAGATCGTAAATAACAATTGCCAGTTTAGCCTTCCGCAAAGTTTTGCTCAGCCCTTTAAAAAGCCACCCTCTTGCCTCCCGTTTGTAAGTCTTAGAAAGTAATGAACCTCCACCCCATGACACCCTAACACGGGTGTCTACAAAACGAAGACCGAAGACCGAAGACCGAAGACCGAAGACCGAAGACCGAAGACCGAAGACCGAAAAACGAAGACCGAAAAACGAAGACCGAAAAACGAAGACCCTAATTTTTTTGCCCGAATAAGGCACGGACAGTTAAAAAACTAACCCAAAGCGTTCCTCAGCACAAACCGATGTGAAATTAATGTGACGCCAATTGACGCGAAATAACTGCGGCTTTTGTTTTCCGTTTAAAAAGAACCGTGTGGATCTAAAAAGTAAAGACCGTTGCTAAAACTGTTTGCGACTAAACAAATAATTTAAAGCACTAAGGAAGACCGGGAGCGTTATTTGTTCTTCTTTGGGTCATAATTGAATGTCTTCATTTGAAAAACTCTTTTTAGTTGGAACTCTTGTTGCTCTCACTTGACTTGTAAATTTCTCACTTTTTAGTCCGGAACCCGAAAAAAGGTAATTTACATTTTACCGGAAGTACAAACTTTCAGAGCAATTAACTGACACAAGCCAAACATTTCTGGAGAATAAAAAAACACAAATGAAACAATTTGTAAAATTTCTAAACAGACAAATACCTTTTCTCTGCAAGCTATTGACGTTAACTTTAGTGCCAACACGTACAACGGAACTTTTTGCCGGCTGATTGCACTCTACAGACATAAAGCTCATGAAATCTAGCCGCTTTTCACCAACCATAAATGATTGACAGTTCTCGCCTTTTTGCGTTTTGCATTTTGGCAAAAGCCTGACTTACCGCCGGCCTGATTAACCGATGTGAAATTAACAGGAGTCTTCGTTTTGTAGAAAAGCCCCCCTAAATCTACAAAACGAAGACCCTTGCTAAACCGCTTTTCCAGACCCCTGGGAAGGAAGAATCTATTACACGTTGCCGATTTCAACCGCGCGCGACAAAAAGGGGTGCATCAGTTGTCTAGACTGATGCGGTTTTAAATCGCAAAGGAGGCCAGCTTAGGGGGTGCAGGAGTTGTACAGCATTAAAGTATTTTTGTAACACGAGGTATTTCACAATTTCTAGCTGATCTTAAGCCTCCCATTATCTAGTAATTTTACAGCATGTAGGAAATATTCAGTACTCTGCTTAATACTAGGAAAGTTACTAGAGATAGTAGCATTCACAATGAGAAATGGCAAAAAACATCAGTGCAAAATCAATGTGCGTCTAAAAAAGGATTAATTTTGTAATTTATTGTTCGAAACTAAAGCAATTATGTTTAAAATGTCGAATTTTGGGAACAGTTGACGCATCAAAATTTCCGCAAGCAATGCATCAACAGCATAGAGTATATCTCCTTTCCAAAATTTGCAAAACCTGAGAGGGGTCGCATCCAGCCCTTTCTCCCGCCATTTACAAAACCCTGAGGGGGTGGCGTGCAACCCCCCTCTCCCCCACACATACACACATAATTACACGATTCACGTCGTAGGGTCCGAGGCGTCTGGATATTTCGCATCGAAATGTCAGGAATTACAAAGCTCTTAAAGCCGTCAAAAAGTCGTTATATCATCTGCAGAGCAAGATAAAGGTTTCTACTCCATGTGAATTTATGTTAATGCGACTAAATTTAAAGAAAACCTTGGGGGTCTATCAAACCTGCCCCCTCCCCCCCCCCCCCCCCCACCAAGTGCACCGGATAGTAGTTTGCTTGTATGAAAAATGTTTGTATGGCTGATAATTCTTGCTTTATTTATAAGAAAAACATTCGTATAAAAAGTATAATTCCAATCGTATAAAAAGTACAAGATTACCCGTGGAATGTTTACTATGAATATAGTGAACATGCACATGCAAACTATCAATCGATCTTTGTTTGCTCGGATGTGCTCAACCCCGATGCATATACAGTGGGACCTACCCTAGATAAAAAGGAAAATTTAATCGAAGGTTAGCCCAAACTCGTTTGCAAGATAACTTTTGTGGGAGTCTCGAAGACTTTCTTTGACGTCACTAGGAATGCTAATGTAATCGGCAGTGAAGTATGGAAATCTTGTTAGCAGGCACTTCATCGAGGCATGATAATATCGGACTGTCTCCCGTTGAGATGGCCTGCAATTCGACCAATCTCCATTGACAGGATACATCCATCGCTCTTTGTGAGAGAAGATTAAATCGAACGGAATGACCTTCTTTCTATGACAAAAATCGAGATGACACGATTTGCACCTCTTCACACTTTCCACGAGAAACACCAACTCAAATGGATTTTCATTGTGGTGTATCTCGGAGTAGAAAGGCCCTGTTTGCGCAGATGCACTCGAGCTTGGCTGTGCCTTGCCCCTCGCAGGTCGATAGCCATACTTGTTCCTTCCACCCTTCTTTCCCGCCGTTGCTTTTTGGACATCGTGCTCCGCAAGAGCCGTTCTTTTACGAACTTGACCTGATTTACTCCTGACGAAATTTAGATGTTCCGTCAGAATTGCTTTGGAGGCGGCTACAGCTAGGGAGTGCTTGCAGATTTTATCATACTTATACCTTCCACAAACACAAGTTGCATGATCCCTGTAAACAGAGACCTGCACTGTTCCATTCTTGGCCCCTGTACTTGCAACTTCAAATTGAACTACTCCCTCGGTTTGCAGACTTGCTTTTCTCTGGATGGCAGTGGGGTGGTTCAGTAGATAAAGAACTTCTTTTTCTAATGTTTTTGCACTTTCGTTAGAATAGCCATGACGGTCGACCAGTTCGGTTACGATGTCATCTCCTAAGGGCCTAAATTCTGCGTCAATATCAATGGTTTCCAACTCCGGCCACGGCACATCTTTCTGGTTGTATACATCTTGCAGGGACAGCTTTTGAACCCCCAGAACGTACGTTTCCCTCATCTTTGGCGTCCACTCGAACCAGATATCCGTTTTTTAACTGTCCGTGCCTTATTCGGGCAAAAAAATTAGGGTCTTCGTTTTTCGGTCTTCGTTTTTCGGTCTTCGTTTTGTAGATTTAGGGGGGCTTTTCTACAAAACGAAGACCCCTGTTAATTTCACATCGGTTGGTGCTGAGGAACGCTTTGGGTTAGTTTTTTAACTGTCCGTGCCTTATTCGGGCAAAAAAATTAGGGTCTTCGTTTTTCGGTCTTCGTTTTTCGGTCTTCGTTTTTCGGTCTTCGTTTTTCGGTCTTCGTTTTTCGGTCTTCGTTTTTCGGTCTTCGTTTTGTAGATTTAGGGGGGCTTTTCTACAAAACAAAGACCCCTGTTAATTTCACATCGGTTGGTGCTGAGGAACGCTTTGGGTTAGTTTTTTAACTGTCCGTGCCTTATTCGGGCAAAAAAATTAGGGTCTTCGTTTTTCGGTCTTCGTTTTTCGGTCTTCGTTTTTCGGTCTTCGTTTTGTAGATTTAGGGGGGCTTTTCTACAAAACGAAGACCCCTGTTAATTTCACATCGGTTTGTGCTGAGGAACGCTTTGGGTTAGTTTTTTAACTGTCCGTGCCTTATTCGGGCAAAAAAATTAGGGTCTTCGTTTTTCGGTCTTCGTTTTGTAGATTTTGATATGACCGCAATTCAACCAAAGAAGAGCGAAATAATCAGGCCGGCGGTAAGTCAGGCTTTTGCCAAAATGCAAAACGCAAAAAGGCGAGAACTGTCAATCATTTATGGTTGGTGAAAAGCGGCTAGATTTCATGAGCTTTATGTCTGTAGAGTGCAATCAGCCGGCAAAAAGTTCCGTTGTACGTGTTGGCACTAAAGTTAACGTCAATAGCTTGCAGAGAAAAGGTATTTGTCTGTTTAGAAATTTTAAAAATTGTTTCATTTGTGTTTTTTTATTCTCCAGAAATGTTTGGCTTGTGTCAGTTAATTGCTCTGAAAGTTTGTACTTCCGGTAAAATGTAAATTACCTTTTTTCGGGTTCCGGACTAAAAAGTGAGAAATTTACAAGTCAAGTGAGAGCAACAAGAGTTCCAACTAAAAAGAGTTTTTCAAATGAAGACATTCAATTATGACCCAAATAAGAACAAATAACGCTCCCGGTCTTCCTTAGTGCTTTAAATTATTTGTTTAGTCGCAAACAGTTTTAGCAACGGTCTTTACTTTTTAGATCCACACGGTTCTTTTTAAACGGAAAACAAAAGCCGCAGTTATTTCGCGTCAATTGGCGTCACATTAATTTCACATCGGTTTGTGCTGAGGAACGCTTTGGGTTAGTTTTTTAACTGTCCGTGCCTTATTCGGGCAAAAAAATTAGGGTCTTCGTTTTTCGGTCTTCGTTTTTCGGTCTTCGTTTTTCGGTCTTCGTTTTTCGGTCTTCGTTTTGTAGATTTAGGGGGGCTTTTCTACAAAACGAAGACCCCTGTTAATTTCACATCGGTTTGTGCTGAGGAACGCTTTGGGTTAGTTTTTTAACTGTCCGTGCCTTATTCGGGCAAAAAAATTAGGGTCTTCGTTTTTCGGTCTTCGTTTTTCGGTCTTCGTTTTTCGGTCTTCGGTCTTCGGTCTTCGGTCTTCGGTCTTCGGTCTTCGGTCTTCGGTCTTCGGTCTTCGGTCTTCGGTCTTCGGTCTTCGGTCTTCGTTTTGTAGACACCCCCCATAACACCGTGCGCTCTCCCCTTAATCAAGGATTAAGGGGGGCGCGCACGGTGTTACGGGGTGGAGGGGATTATTGATGAGATGATCAAATCTTACGTAGGGCTTTCAACAAATCAGAATTACGTAATTGTCTTCCGGACACACTGTCTTAGAATCCTGCATCTCCGCGCTCGCTGGTTCTGATTGACCCTTCACAATTTCGACATTGTTTGTGGTTTCCAAAGAAGCTTTGTTGGAGGTTTTAACTAATTACGAGCCTTCGTTTTCAAGATTGGTCTTGCCCAGCAATCGACATAATGGAAAGGAAGGAACTTTTCAAGTCTCGTGACCAATTCATAATGTATCGAACGGAACTTAAGAAATTTGCGTCAACTTGAAGTACTTCCAAGTCAATACTTGATTCGTTTTGCAAAGATACCTTTTGTTTGACATCGTTCGAGCGTTTATTAACTCTGCATCTATTCAAACAATTAAACATAACTTAAGCGGGAGTGCACGGAACGTATTTTGGTGACCAGTATATGTACTCTGCTTCTCTCCTTCGAACAAAAGATCCTCAAACTTTCCTATTTCAAATAGCAGGTTTCGTTATTCGTGTTCTATCGCCCAAAATGTAGAAAAATGCTTCAAATTGTCAACAAATAGGCAGCATAGTCAATAAACATCTGCCAGGTCACAATTAAGAGAGTCGCGAGTTGTCATTCACAAACAAAATACGACGAAGATTACATTATGACATTAATCGCGCTTATAATAATCCGCGCACCATCAATGATTCCAGTAAGTTTCATAGGCCCTATTTTAAAGTGTTTTCTGCTTCTTCCGTAAGTCTATTTGTGATAAACAGCACACTCGCTCTCATTCTATGACGCCCTTTCTAAGAAATTGTTCCGGTTTGTTGCGCACCATTTGCCTCCTCTCATGCGTTAAACGTCATTAATTCACCGCATTAATAAGGAGGTCTTTCCGCACAATAAGAAATCCCTCGACTGTGCGCGTACTAAGACCTAAATTCCAGGCGGTCTACCACACAGTGTAAATCCCTGCTGTCCGCAAGTGTTTTGAATAAAAAAGCGACGATTTTCGAACAACAAGCAGTGTCAATCTGCACGTGCTGCACGGTTTCGACTTCACCTCGCTCTGTGATTGGCTACGGACCAGATGTCCCGCACAAAGGAACACGAGAAAAGAAGTGTGTGGGAAGGTGCAAAATACATTTTTCCCACGGGTTTTAACGCCACGAGGCCACTCAATCCGTCAATATTTACCAAGTCATTCACCTTCTATTGTGAATATGTCTCTTCCTTTACATACAGGCCAAAACGTAGGGCTTGACACGAAGATTAATCATGCTCTTGAAAAGTACCCTAATTCAGACTTTGCTGTTTCAACGTTTTTCGCGTCCATAAAAACAATTGGTGCCTACCTCGCAAAGTCGTCTCTAACCGAGTTTCCTTGAAATAAGGGAAACAAGATGAACAAAGGAAATTCCTTCTATTACATTGAGAATTTAAGCGACCTGTTCATACGGAAAATAACCAGTCGATTGTCTGTTAACGTGAATAAAATCGGGCAAACTTCCAACTGCTGCCTAAAGCGTAAACAAAGTTCGCAGTTCTTTTCATAACTCCGCGCAATGAGGTTGTTTGTAAACTCCGACCGATTCATCCCTATCTTAAAAATAATTCGTAACAATACACCACCTGTATGCCTTCTATCGCAATTCAAGGTTTATTATTATTTTTCCGTCCCAAAATAGTATTTTTTATCGTTGATTACATAGTGTATGTACTTAAATGATTTCCAGAAAAGAAGTTATAAAAATAATATACCGGATTACCGAAGCTTCTAGTCGGGCTAAAACAGTCACTCAACCATACCTAAAAACCCCTCACTTCAGTACTAAGAACTCAAATGTTTAAGGTGTGTCGATTCAACTGAGTGTGGCGAGTACATGAGGCATAAATGTTCTCAATATACAAAAAAAAAATGTATTTACAGTTTGGTACGTTCTCCCTAATTACATCTTAAAAATATATTAAACTTTTCTATAGCTCTGTGTGTTTTGTTCCAACATGAAATTCAATTATTCGACTATAAATCAATTGCATTTTTTTCTTTTTTAAAGCAGTGACCACTTTTCGCCGTCCTTCGAGCGGACTGTCCTTCAAATACGCAGTGCATCTATGTACTGCAATCCTTCCCACGTTTAAAATTACAGTTACGGTCATACCATACGAAATATCATTCCTTGACGTATATCTTACAAAATCTGATAAACATTCAACCAACTGGACACAACCTCTTGCAATTTAAGAACTATAAAACTGTTCAATCTAGAAACCTTTTATCGTATGTTTAAGAAGCCTTGATTTTCGATTTGTTTACCTTCCGAGTTCGCCACCCAAAACACAGTTGAGTGACTATAGAATAACTACAACGTTAACTGATAAATAAATAACTTGACACGATTCGTAACATTATGATGCATAACCTGAAACACCAGTTTTACCAAACTTACTTATTCATCGTTGCACAATATAAGTTCTCTTCAGAGGTGTGGCGTTGACAAAACTTATTTTAGTGTCAATGGCAGTATTCATTGTCAATCTAGTTCGATAAGAAGCCACGACTCACACAAGTAGGCCAAAAAAAAAACCAAAAAACAAACAAAAAAACAAAACAAACAAACAAACAAAAAAAAGATTCTCGCTCGAAAATTCCAAGCTTATTTTGGGTGAGTCGTGACAAATTGTGGTGGGGCGTCACGCACCGCTTCCCACGAAACATTGCGTGACATTCCTTATAGAGCCAGACTGACTTGTGACTATTGGCAATTACACTGTCATTTTTTGTACAAATAAATAAATACGCTTAGCGATTAATAAACCAAGAATACAATAGAAAATAACTGAGCGTAGTATGTATTGTGACGACTCTCATGGCGATCTTAAAAAAACCCAATCATAACAAACACGAATAGTACAGAAATCAATTGATTAGCACGAGGACGATGATGACGATGATGAACAGTCTCCCGGCGAATCAGGTGAGGGGGTCGGGAAAGATGATAAATACTTTTGCGGCGACGAGTCGTAATTATTCATGAACCGCACTTGTGTATGTACAGGAGCCATTTCGTCGGCCGGAAAGACAAGCTGATGCGGCATATGTTGCAATTGTTGATAGCGCATCGAATAATCGTCATTTTGGTAGTCTTTCCTAAACGGCTGGCCGTTTCCTAATCCGCCAACGCCACCGGCGTGGGAATACATGTTGGAGTTAGCAATGGCCTGAAATGCGGCCTGTTGAGAGATCGGTGGAGGCGCCTTCTGCGCCGAATGACAAGTTCTTCCGTTAAAGACTAAAGGTCGAGAGTCGGAAGGTTGCAGACCGACACAAGGTAAGTCCGGTGTGCTATGCACCGAGTAGAGTCTTTGACCCTCAAATGGCCTGACGGGCATGTACAGACAGTCTGATGTAGTGGGTACAGTATGGTCCATAGCGGCCCCCTGCCCTAAAGAAGTGTTCATGGTAAACCCGCATATGGACATATCCGTAGGATCATCTAGAGCGCCAACTAAATCCCAATCAAGGTCAACCTCTTCCAACCCGGCTAGGTCATCGGGTGATAATATTTCTAGCGGTGAAGGCGGTTGTGCATCCAACGAATTTGGAGCTTGAAAAGGTGATAGCGTAGTTGAATCCGCAGGAGATATGCCGGGAGATATGCCGGGAGAAATGCTCCCTAACGGCGAGAGTACGTTCGTGATTGGCACACAATTTGGCGAAAACGCCTGCTGCTGTTGCTGTCCAGCAGTGCAGGACGTTACAACATGCCCGGACCCAGGAGATGAAAGCTTTGGGACGACACTCATTGACGAGTGCACTTCCTCGTCAGGCCGCGCCTTCTTGCGCTTCCTCTTTGCATTATTGTTATTATTATTTCCGGTTGCACTCGGCCTGGGTCTCGATCCAGGCGTTCTACTCCCTGTGGCCTTTGGACGCGCCGCGTGGAATTGTTGTACCATGGCTGCCGCGCTACCATTGGGAATTTCGACAGCTGGTGGCGATGTTGCCAGAGGAGATGCTATGCTAACCATGGGTGATTTTTGCCCCTCGGGGGGTGAAGTAGGGGCTGGAACTGCCTTAGGCGAGTTACAGCCAAGTGACCAATCCGTAAGCAATTCGACAATGTCGTGATGATGTCTTTGTTTAGCGATATCTTCAGGTGTCATGTCCATAGAATCGGCAACTTTCCTGTTGGCATAATTCACCAAGAGATGTCTCACGGTCTGTACGCTGCCTTCACGACAACCCAGGAACAACGGAGTTTGACCCTAGAAATGGATTGAAAAACACTTGAACACCAATCACCGTCACAAAAAAAAAAAATTATCAAAACAGAAAAAGGGTTATCTCTGACTGTTGTATTCCTTTTAAATTCACCCTACAATTGCAGTGCGACTTCAACGATCGCGTTACGCACCCGCTGAAATCCATCCCCTGGCTGCTGCGAAAGACAAGGGAACCTTTTCCATACAGGCACGGTCAGCGAGAATAGCTTTCCCTGCAAGCCACGATGGGCCAATGGTGAAAAACCCACAATACCTTGCGCATAGGATTTCAACAACCACATAAAATGACCGCATGTATCGTCGACTTCAACGATCAATTTGCTTTGCAAATGTCCGGTGAATTTGACTAGATATGCAGTCAAATAAAACTCCTCTGCTTCCTGCGAACCAAGCTCACATGAAAAATAGATGTGAATTCAACTAACCTTTTCGTCCTGCGCGTCTTTCTTAGCGCCATTTCTTAACAACTCTTTGGTGACATCCAGGCTGTTCACTGACGCAGCCCAATGCAAAGCCGTTTTTCCTATGAGAAACATTCAAGCTGTCAGAATTTGATACGAATGTTTAAATCTATCCTATTTCAGAAACAGAAAATGGGGGTGAGGAATTCACCTTGATTGTCAGCACTGTTAACCTTCACTCCGGCTTTGATGAGGTGCCGCACCAGGTCTGGAAGGTCGTGTCTTGCGGCAAGGATAAGCGGAGTGGTACCGTCGTCCATTCGGGCTTCGAGGTCTGTGGCACGATTCCTTAACAAGATCTGAATGCACGGAGAAATGAAGTCGGTCAGAGATATCAGAGAAAAAGAAAAAAATTTAATCAATTTGGAATAGGAAACATCGCGGGAATGCTAGATGATGATGAATGGAATTTTGTTGGATAACATTTGCTTTCCTAAATCAAGGCGAATACTAAGTGTTATTTACCTGGAAGACACCTTGTGCATCAGCTCCGATGGCCAAATGGAGGGGCGTGCGGTTGAGACGGTCACGTGCGTTCGCATCTGCTCCGTAGTCCAACAGACGTTTAGCCACATCCGCCCTTGAGTGCCGGGCAGCAAGATGAAGCGGCGTCTCTTCCAGGTCCGTCTTGGAAACATAGTTTGCCCCAAGGGACAGTAGATCCGACACCATGGCCCCTCCACTGTCATCACTGTCTTTGTCATCATCAAGGCTGCTGCCATCACCGTAAGTTCCACGGCAGGATGCCAAGTGAAGGGCTGTCATTCCACCTGGGCCTCTAGCATCCACGTCTACGCCCGGTACCCCTCTTTCGCCGCTTCCCTCCTGAGGAGGAGTCAAAGCCAACGCGCAGTTGCGCACAGTTACGTCCGCCGCTTGCTTATGAAGTGTGGTCCACTTTCGCGAGTCTTCACCGTTGTCCAGCTTAACGCGTTTAGATTCTCTGGGAGGAGTCAAGTCTGAACGGCTGCTCTCGCCGTCGGCGCATGCACCCTCTTCATCAATTTCTGACGAACTCTTGCTCATCGATCTTCCGTGAAAGGAAAACAGCAAAATCAAAATGAATTTCCACTTCATCATTTCCCCTAACAAGCTTTACTTTCTTGATCCTAGAGATCATCTTATGATCACCTAATATACTCACCTCATGGAGACTTCTTGCCCTACAGGATCACGTCTGGTAGACGGCTGGCGCCGGGACCGGTATATAGGAAAGCCCTCTGGTACCCATAGCTTGGCGTATACTTTCTTGCCACCCAACAACCCTCCCACAAGGAGCAGTGGGATAACTACACACAGAATGGCTATGTAAAGTGGTGACAGCTTAGTTCCAGAAACAGGCGGTGATGGAGTTGGAGAGGTGTCCTCCACTAAATAAAACACGAAAAAGAAACATTTAAAACAATGACACTGCGTCAGATAAACGCATGCAGTACGTAAGTGTAAACCGGTAAGTTTCCGTGAGTCGCCACGCAACATTCAAAGCGTGACGTATGAACCTTTAAGAGGCGCCATCAGTTTACAATTATCTCTCGCTTTCTGTTTCGCTCAAAATGAGACGTCCTGTAAAAACGAAAAGCTAAATGCACGGCTAAAACTATGTGAAGATAATTGGAACTACTACCACTAGGGAATCCTTGGCACATGTGGAACAGGCCCTTAGTATTAAACAAATCTTGACTCGATCACGGCTGATAACCCGAGACACTAATAAGATGGCAGAGCCCTCAAACAAACACTAATAACAACAACAAAAACAATAATAGTAGTAGTAAAAATGATAATAATAATAATAATAATAATATTGACGATAATGGTAATGATAACGATAATCATAATCATGATAACAGTTATAACAAAAGAACACAAGAGTTCCAACCTTCCACTCTGTACACAGGATAGGGTAGATCCAGCTTATTAGACGACTTTAACGCACCTAGGTAGCGGGCCGCCTAAAATCGCATAAAACAGGACAAGGTTAGCACTGATAGGGAACCAAGAACAACCTTAGACAAAAAAAATAAAAGACTTACTTCGCTGGCTGTGGAGATACACGCTGGTCCTGAACAACCTCGTTGGTCAAGCTGTACGTGCACTTTCGTCCTTTAGAGACAAGAGAGAGGGAAGTCAGTGACGTCAACAGAATTCAAGGCGGGAAGAAGTCAGTTCAGTTGTATGGTAAAGAACTGGAGCATTGAACGGTTGAAATTTCGATCAAGAAAATATACAGCAATAGTCCGGCCATGGGGTAAGTCATGTAAAAAGATACTTACGGTAGCAGACACTGATTCTCTCTTGTAACGAGAACATCTGTCCACAGAAGTTTCGACTATCTTTTACAAAACACATTACACAAAAGGGCATGTTGTAATGGTTTATATGGCGGGCAGGAATATAAACAGAAACAAAAGATAAGTCTACGTGTTTGTTCCACGGCACGCCAGATCGAAGCACTCAGAGTGAAAACGCCTCCTGCACGCATCATCCGCAATAAAAGAAAAAAAGAATAGTTTTCCTTACCCTGTTCCGTCTGCCGCTCGAACAACACGCAGATGAACAACTTGGCGACGTTTACGCGTTTTAAGATCAAAGGAAAAGATCATTTCCTCGTTGCCTTGTCTCTTGATAAACGCAATGGTGTTCAAAACCGCAGAAAGTTCTCTCATAAATATTCTTGAGCCATTGCGGAAAACTTCTGGAGGCACCCTCAACACTAGTATAAGCGTCCCTTCGCCCTTTAAGAGAGAGAAAAGGTTTTTTTCAACAAATTTTTATAACTTCAATTCGTTTCACGAATAGGTAAACGTCAAAAGCCTACTTTTGACTGAAACTCGATATTATTCACGTGGAGAACCAAGGTACTAATTTTATCACAATAACGACTGTCTGATTATTCTGCAGAAACAGCTATTAGTGATTTCGCCCACCGGTTCCGGTTTTCCAGTCTCGCAGTCCAGGCCATCTTTCAAACAAGCTTCATTGTTGCACACCGTGTCGCATATTGCATTCTCAAAGCGTGACTTGCAATAATCATCATTGCTGTAATGCAAACAAATACAAAATAGTACGTAAGGAAGCAAAAAATAAGCTTCTTTTGCAACGTGATCGTTTTTTTTTTTCTGACTCCTGAACTTAATTTAAGAATTAGCTATTTTGCATCAGTTTTGCAATCGCAATATTTCGTAAATACCTGCATTCTTCCTTGGGTGCATTGCAATCAAATCCATCAAAAAGGCATTCAGCTTTGTTGCAATGCGTGTTGCATTTTCCATTTTGGAACACTTTGAAGCAAAATTCTCCACTTGCTGTTGTTACAGAGCAATTCTTCCATGGTTGTATTCCAAGTGAACAAAGAGTCCCGTCCCAGTTGCAAGAGTGAGTGTTGCAACTTTCCTGAATTAAAACAAAAAGTGTAAGACATTACTACGAAGAATGGCTATACAAGAAAAAGTTAAGAACAAAAAAATTCAAACTTCTGCAATTTTGTTTTGAATCCATTTGATAAGCTTACGTTACAAGTCCCTCCTGGTACAAATGTTTTTTTACAATACGAATATGGGCATTTCGCTTCTTCCTCGCAGTCGGTCCCGTTAAAGCCAACTGAATGGAAAAAAAAATAATAAATACAATTAAATCATGTCTGTTGAAGTGGACATTATGTCTCCGACGAGTGATCAAAACGCCAAATCTCTGTCAAGTAGATGAGAATCTAAAATGAAAACACACCAACTGAAGGATAATGTCTGGAGATATGAAGCAGGAAAGACAACAAAGGAAAAAATTTATTATCTTTTGTGAGTTAAAGAGTTACACTGGCTTCTAAACTTGGTAAAGCTCTATGGAGCAATGAAACGTTTTCACCCCTCCACTCCTAAGATCTCATTAGTACATGTAATTCTCCTTACTGTCTTTGATACAATTCTTATGATGTTGGGAGAAATTACTGTTGAATCAACAAAGAATCCCCAAATTGACAGTCCACTTGGTTCTCATTACTTGCCTGCTTGATATCACATTGACATTGAAAGGAGAAATTCTGTCTCAATCTCAATCATTCATTGGAGTTAAAGAGTTAAAAGTAGTTGCCATTTCATTAACCCTTTAACTCCCAGATCAAATTTGTCATTCTCCTTACTGTCAACCATACTATCCTTATGATGTTAGTTCAGAGAATTTAGTATTGGATCAACTAATTATCCCCAAATTGATATTTTTCTTTTTTCTCATCACTTATCTGGTTAAAATTGTATTGATATTGTAAGGAGAAATTCTGTCTTGGTCACTCGTGGGAGTTAAAGGGTTAAAACAAATCCAAGATGAATGTCTCATATCCTTCAGGTCAACACGCTTTTCTTTCCCCAACCCTCATATCCCCCTCCCTGCACCAATAATGCCTTAAAAATGTATTCCCTGAAATCACTTTTTACCTGGACACTTGCATCTGTAATGGCCCATCATATCTTCACATGTACCATTGTGCTTGCAGGGATTGCTTTGGCATTCATTAATCTCCTGCTCACAGTTTCTTCCAGTATACCCCACAGGGCACTTGCACTCATAGTTACCGAACAAATCCACACATGTTCCCCCATTCTGGCAAGGTGTGGCAAGACAGTCATCCAGATTCCATTCACAGCTTTTTCCTTTTACCCCATCCACGCAAGCACATGAAAAACTACCATTTGTATGTGTCAAGCAGGTGCCGCTGTTCAAGCAAGGATCATCTGAACATGAGTAAACACGACGCTCACAGTTTAGCCCTGAATATCCCATCTGGCAGAGGCAGATATGTTTCCCAGCCCCATCCTTGCATTCAGCTCCATTTTGGCAGGGATATGACAAACATTCGTTGATATCGATGTCACAGTTTTTCCCAAGAAATCCCATCTTGCACTTACAACTGTAATCATTATTAGGCAAAGAATAACACTTTTCAGTCCCAAGTGCAGAGCAAGGATTGGATGCACATTCATCGATGTCAACCTCACAACGCACTCCTGAATATCCTGCAGCACACTGGCAGGAAAAAGCCTTCAGGCCATCCACACAATGTCCTCCATTGAAACAGGCAGTACTAGATATCAAGCAATCATTAGGATTCTGTTCACACCTGTTGCCAACATATCCAGCAGGACAAGAGCAGATAAAGCCATCTACAAGATCAATGCAAGTGCCACCATTGTCACATGGGTTTAAAGCACAATCATCAATATTTTCTTCACAGTCGTCACCATCAAATCCTCTTGCACAACTGCAGGTATAGTTTGCTACACCATCGGAGCACTGAGCACCATTCTTACAAGGACCACTTGCACAATCATTGATGTTCAATTCGCAGTAGCTTCCCATAAAGCCAGGAGGACAAGAACAGGACTGCACATTCTGGTAATCATCAATGCAAGTACCACCATTCAAACACACAGTACTTCGATCTGTAAGTTTAGTCTTAGCATTGTTACAGGTTATATTTTCCACATCACAAATTATACCTTTAAATCCTGTAAGACAATCACAATGAAAATCAAGAGCATTTGGGTCTTGTTTACATGTTCCACCATTTTTACATGGAGAGCTCTGACACCAATTTATCACACTTTCACAATTCCTTCCAGTGTAGCCTGGCTTGCAGTAGCAGCTGTAGGAGCCAATCTCATCAACACAGGTTGCACCATTTTGGCAGGGTTGTGAATTACATTCATCTATATGGTGCTCGCACCTCTGCCCAGAGAAACCAGGAGAACACGTACAGGAAAAATTATTTACTTTATCAAAACAAGTTGATCCATGGAAACAGGGACTGCAAAAAATAGATAGATATCAAAATGCAATAGCATACAGTTACCCATTTAACAGATGAGGTAGCCATTAAGTGACCTCTCCTTCAAACTCAAAGTAGAACCACTTACTTAGGTTGACAGTCGTCAATATTGGTTTCACATTTAGTGCCACTGTAGCCACTGTCACAGACACAAACATATTTGTTGAGACCATCCCTGCATTCACCATGATTGCAGGGGTTGGAAGCACATTCATTAATGTCAACCATGCAGAAATGTCCCTTAAAGCCAGGGGCACACTGACATGAGTAGCCATTCTGCTCAGAGAGGCATGTTGCACCATTTTGGCACTGATTTCCAAGACAGTTGTCAACTCTGGTTTCACAACTTCGACCTTAAAATTCCAAAAGTTTACAAAAAATTAATACAAAATCAACCACATTACGTCCAAGTTCATGTGCATCAGGATTCTCTGTATCACTGTAGAGAAGCACTTACCATATTGTTTGCAAATTAACTACAATAAGAGAATTTATTATTGCATTAGGGGAGTTCTTCACCTGATTGGTTAATCAGTTCTTCTGTTAATTGTACTGGTATCATAAGAAGTTAATCTTAAACTGAGTTATTCCTTCAGGCTGCTTTGCATTGCCTTATGAATTAGTTAAATCTTTCACTTTCACAATCAACATATTAATTCTCCACATTGTCAGCCATACACTTCTCGTGATCTTATCCCTCAGAATTTGGTGATTCTTATAGCAATAAAGTTTTATGGATATCTTTATTAGAGGTGCATACTTCCCACCACGTCTGGTTTACAATATATTGATAATAAAAGGAAAACTTCATGGCTTGTCACTCCTGGGAGTCAAAGGGTCAAAGAATCTGTAACTGACTAATCTCATCTTATAATCTCTTTACTTAATACTATGATATCACAAATACAGGTTAGAGCTTAAAAATGAAGAGTTAAGAGACACTAAAAACAAATACAAACCAGTGAAGTCAGCTGGACACTGACAGTGATACTGGGCAACACCATCAGTACAAATGCCACCATTTTGACAAGGTTGTGAGCGACACTCATCAGTGTTCATTTCACATTTTCCACCATAAAAACCAGGATGACAGGCACATTTGTAGCTATTGAGTTCATCAATGCATGTGCCACCATTGGCACAAGTCACTCCAATGCAATCATCAACATTGTGCTCACATCTTACACCTTTAAAACAGAATGCCATTGTTACCATCTAAAACTTGATGTGCAAAAACTCAGTTAAAAAGAATATAAACAGCACAATGTAATCACCATTAAGTTGGGATCTTGACCCTAAAATTCTTCCTTACTGTCTGCCATACAATTTTTATGATGTTAGTTTAAAGAATTTGGAATTGGATCAACCAATAATCCCCTAATTTATATTTTTCTTCATCCTCATCTTTTTTCTGCTTGATGTTGTACTGATATTGCAAGGAGAAATTCTCTCTTGGTTACTTATGAGAGTCAAAGGTGCAAATATTTGAAAACACAGAAGAAAATATTATTGTTATGCTGGCAAATAATCTGGAGGAAATTTTTCCCATCAATTTTAAGATGTGACTCCTCAGATGATGTACACTACTGAGATGTAGGAAAGAGTAAAATTTTTCTCAGGCCTCAACATATACAAGTGACAAACCATGCATCAACCATTCTCCTAGACTAAAGATTCAAAATACAACTACATGTACTTTAAAACTGCTTACCACTTGTGCCTTGTGGACAGGTGCAGCGGAAACCATTTTGCAAATCCGTGCAGCTTCCACCATTCATGCAAGGATTGCTAGCACATTCATCAACTTGGTTTTCACAGTTATTTCCTGTATAACCAGGGGTGCACTGACAAGAGTAGCCATTCACTTCATCCACACATGTTCCATAATGTTTACAAGGTACTGAGACACAGTCATCAATGTCTTTATCACAGTTACCTCCTGTAAACCCACTAGCACATGTGCATGTATATGATCCAACACCATCAGTGCATGTGGCTCCATTTTTGCATGGATTAGGGTTTGCACAATCATCAATGTTTATCTCACAATTAGTGCCATTAAAGCCAATGGTGCATTTACAACTGTACTTGTTCAGTAAATCCGTGCACTGACCACCATTTTGACAAGGACTGCTGGCACATTCATTTATCGAAGTCTCACAATATTTGCCTGTCCATCCTGGTTTGCATGCACATACAAAAAAATTGGTGTAGTCTAAGCAACCAGCACCATTCTTGCATGGATTCGAAGCACACTCATCTATAGATTTGTCACATCTTTCACCTAGAGGACAACAGAAGTGAGAAAATGGTTACTTCATGTAGCTTATAATCTTTCTTTAGATCTTATTAGACAGGATGTACCCTCTTAGACTTATTGCAAAGAAGACATTACAATTTCTGGTGTTGCACATTTAATTTACACATACTTGTCAGTCTTATGTCAGCACATTTCTTGTCAAGAAATGTGCTGACATAAGCCCTGTCACTTGTGTAATGCATTCTGTAAGTGGCCTTTAAAAAAGACTTCTTGACAATCAATTATCAAGTCATTATCAGAGTCCTACAATAACTTCTACTTAAGGACATTGACATGAAAATTAGCCTTTTAACTTAAGTCTTTTTGAAAACTTCTTTGCTACTATCTAGTTAATTCTGCGGACTGTACTATGATATTTACCTTTGTAACCAGCAACACAACTGCATTCAAATGATCCATTAGTGTTGACACATGTACCACCATGGTGACAAGGTGACACCAAATCCAAACTGCATTCATCAATGTCAATACTGCAATTCTTACCAGTCCACCCTCTCGGACAAATGCAACTATATGCTCCAAATGCATCAGTAAAGCAAGTGGCAGTTCCATAACAAGGTTTATGATAACATTGATCATCATGTTGGCACACAGGACCTAGTTGATATTAATTGGAGCACATGTGCAATAAGATAACCAGAAGAGGTTCAGGCTTAAGCAGGTACACGAAGAAAGCTCTCTTTTGAATTTAACACATTTCAACTCTCGAAATCTCCCTCATTATATCTCACTCAAACTTTCTTCAGTGCATGACATCCTTACCATCATTTCCACTAGTAACCAAGCACTAATTATAGAGTAGAGAAATATCTAGACATACTTTAAGATATACAGACTTTATTTTTATTTTAGGGTCTGGTAAACTAGTCTTAAGTCTTACAAACTATTGCCAGAATCACAGACTCAATCAGTACCAACTCTACACTAAAACTATTTACTAACCCATTTTTCCAGGAGGACAGAGACAATCATATTTTCCAACTCTATCAATGCATGTGCCACCATTAAAACACAAGGGGGTATTACCAGAGGGCACACAGTCATCCTTGTTGATGGTGCACTCAGGTCCATCCCAACCAAATATACAACTACAAATGTAGCCACCAAAATTATTTGCGCAAGTTCCACCATTTTTGCATTTATTATTCACTTGGCATTCATCCACGTCCTTTTCACAATGGAGTCCAGAGAAATTAGAAGGACAACTGTTGATGAAGAATATATTTCGGTCAGTCATATTTATTGGACCTATCTTTAACGAGACACTCTTGTAACAAGAGAAAGCACCCCTGAGAGGAGGTTTCCCTCCCATGGAAAAGAGGTAACAGGTACTAAGGTCATGAGATCTTTTATTTTGATGGAACTGAGGAAACTTCACTGTATAAACATAAACCTTTAGGCTAATCACTAAAATGTGTGAAATATTTTCACTGTATATTCTTTAAATTAAGACAACAGCTACCTGAAATGTTCAATTCCTTTAAAAAAAAAATCAAGTTGAAGATACCAAATTCAAATGAAATAAATCCATCATGGTTGTAACTGGGTAAGGATAAATTGAAAATGGATATCCTTATGGTGATGAGGAAATTAGGCAAAAAGCTGCTTTAGAGATTATCTTACAGAAAAATGTCCTCTTCCAGGATAAACTATTCAGTTTCAATTCTTTTACACGTAAACCAACATGGCAAATCAGTTTCTCTCCTTTTTTTTTCAGTTCTTGAAAAAATTAGCAAGAAAAAATTGGGTTCATGGGAAACAACTTTTCATCAACTAGAGTTGGCAAAAGAATATGATAAATTAATGGCAATGAGATTTAAAACTATGGCCACCAAGAGTATCTAGCATCTAATGTTTCTTTCCAATATCACCCCTGAAACAAGCATAAAGGTCACGCAAAAAAAAGGAAATGGTCACTAATTAAAGCTGTTGATTGTGAAACAAATTCTCCTTGTCCACAACTTGAGAAATGTGCAAAGTACAGTATAGAGAATATGCAAACCAGACCTTGGCCTCACCCATTGACAGACACACCATTTCTAAAGAAGGATGTCCATTATCATTCGGCCATATTGTGTTTTAATTTGATGCGGCCTGTTTCAATTATGTTTTAGTTTACTAAAAACAAAAACATATAAGGCTTCTTTAATATAAGAAAAAACCTGATGTTTTGGTCACAATGCTGTGTTTAAACTTTTCAGACCCCCTGGGATGTTTTCATTAATTGCTATAATGCACATTCCAGATTGGTTTTGTAATCCTGTACATGCATAAAAGGGTCAAACTCTTTCTTTCATACTACCGCAATCTCCTGTTGAGGCTTCACAAATTAATGAATAAAACATGCTCTATTTTCCATTCAAAAATTACTACCAAATTAACATATACCCATCCAAAAAGTCTGTCCACAAAATAGGGTACACAAGTAGCATTAAAGAGGCACATTCTTTTATAAACTTAATGGGCAAATAGCCCTAATCGTAACGCAGTACGTCTATTGAAATATTACCATTATTGGCAAAGAGGAAATGTTTCGAACATTCAGCTGTAATTTGTAATGCTGATAAAACAATTAACAATGAAAGCCAGATTCAAAACTCAGAGGAAACAATCCAGGTTCAGCCACACAGGCAAATATTCTTGATGACTGAACTTTATCGCATAACTTTTTGATGTTGTTAGCAACAAATATCGAGAATAACTCTACTCTATAGTTCGCGATCTATCGTTCGCCTTTGAAAACGTCTCATTTGGTAAAAACCTTTGCGCTAACTCAATTACGTTTGATTTCCAAGGCCTAATCGAACGTTAAATCACTAATCTGAAGAAATTTCCAATCGTAATCAATTGTAATTAGTCACGATCAAGAAAATTTGATAAAATGTTGGCCAATAATATGTGCTTTGTCCATCTATTTCGGCTAAATTAAGGAACGGCGATGAAATGAAATTGAACATTTTCAGACATTTGCGCTCTCTATAAACTATCAGTAAAACTTGTCAAAATGTTGTTAAGTTGTCTTTTCTTGTTGAGTATGAGGTTATATTTGACAAACGCGACGAGGGGAAAAAATTCGGTTGACCTCCTTTATTAGCAAAACTACAGGCATGTTCTGGCCCGCTCTTACTGTGGAAGAAAACATTCATGAACCTCTTTAGGACTGTCGATTTTAACTTTAAAACTACATCATGCATTCCGGGGATGACAGAGGCTATGTAAATAAAGATTATTCAAAAACGCCAAGAAAAGTCAGGCAGTATGTCGTCTACCAAATACGAACTAATTACCAAGCGATACAAGTAATAGAGTGACGAAAGACGGATGAAACTCTGTTAAAGGACGCGGGAAATATAGTTTCAAGTTTCTAGTATCCTTTTACAAGAAGTTTGCGCTTTGTTCTAAATTGATACGCGGGTCGGGGTCGTGTGTTCACTATCTACTCAGGCAGCCAAATAGCCAAAATCTTTTGAATAATTATCCGACTTCACTGCGTGCGCGCTTACAAGATTCGTGCAAAACAACTATTTTGAGCTCACTAATCTTTGGAGCCCTTTTACTCAAGACTTAATCCCTACGGAGACTATTTTATGCTCAAATTATAAATCTGGGTTAAAGGTAGAATTGGTTCATTTTACACAATAAAACCTTACTCAACACGCAAATACGCTGTCAACTTAAGCAGAACAACAAATCCACTAGTAGCATTTGAAAAATCGGCTAGCGTGCGATCGCAATCGGTTTTTACTCCATGTTTTAACTAGCTTTTAGCAGATAAGCAGGAGTCTCGAGAGTTCATCAACATAAAAGCCCTACTAATTAGGTCAAGCTTTAGAAAACGTGTCGACGCTATGAAGTAAAAACATTTTAGTATTCGCACTTCGGCGCAAGTGAACAGACTGTCACATGTATCCGAATGAACTTTTCATCACCAATTTCATATACACTGACTCATTTATTACACTTAAAAAACCGTTTATTCAGGACAATTTTATGTTGAATAAAAACATCTGCTTAAGCTTTCTCAATAATTCATAGTGTTTGCTGCCAGTGACTGTTTAAGAATACCCACAAAACATGTGTCGCTACCGTTGCTAGCTCTCAGAATTATTGATTATGCCAAGGAAATTTATGATCAGCTAGCTTCACGCCATACAAACTCCATTAAGTGTTTCTATTGATATGTCTAGCGGTTTTTCACAGAAGTAAAGTGAATTTTGTTCTGAAAGAAGAATAAGCCAATTAAGTCTGTGGCGCGGAGGCTTGTGGTTTATGTGCCATTATTTACCAATCTGAATGCCGTGCTGTTCTTTAGGTGTTGAACGCGCGAGGGATTCGTTTTGACTAGACACAAACTACGACGAAATTAAAAAACGGCTGTTGTGAAAAGTTGACTAAGCGTGCAATAAGCTTTCGGAGAGATTACGAGACATGAATTTATGTCTTACTAAACAAACATTATTCTGATAACTAGCGCGGAAACTACGCAGGCAAGAATTCACGTGCGGAACACAATAACGATTGAAAAACCGAACCGCCGTACTTTGACGCGACATGTTGAATGAGTGAAAAGAACATACCTGCAATTAGCTTTCCCATGTAAAACTGAACATGTTCCACCGTTCTGGCAATATCCGTCATAACACGTGGAGGCTGCAAGAGACAAACAAAGACCGGAGTTGAGCAGAGAAAAGCCAGGTGGAACTTAGAACAATACGATTGAATGTTACAAGGTGAAACAAGGACAGCTGTTCCGCCGTGTAAACTCGCTCGTTATGCACATCCCTACTAGCAAACTGAACAGCTTTCATCAATCTCAGCCAGCACTTTATAGTCACACATTTACGAAACTTAATTCTACGGACAAATTCCACAGGGGCCGTCATCCTCAATAAAAGATTAACCTAATTTTCATTGAGTGCCAAAACAGCGCTTGCCGGTGTTCTGTCAGACGAACTAGGCTCTCAAACTCTATCATTTGGCAAATTTCTAGTCAAGCTTTCAATCTATGGCAGCTTTCTATGTTTAGGGTTAAGATATGGTGAACGCAATTATCTAAGAGGGGTGTAAATATAGCTTGCAGTTTGGACATCTTAATGAAGTAAGCGCCCCACGAATATTGAAACCAACCGTCTCTTAAATCAGTTCTACTCGTTAGATTCCTTCCGTACACAGCACATAGGAAAGATTCTTCCCGAATCGAATGTGAGTTTCCCAAACCAATGTAGCGAAATCCGCCCAAGTGAACCACAGTTCCAATGATAGATCTTAAACGCCATTTATCCAACAGTGGCATCCGACGGTTAATAATATGGCCCCAAAGCACGCACTTCGGGAAAATAACTTTTCAACTTACCAAACACTATCGGAATGAACAGGGCAGAGACAATCGCTATTACGTAGCCCTTCATTGCGAACTTGGCGTTCAATTACTGACAAATTTGATCAACTTTTGCGCTTCATCGGTAGACTCAAACATCAAACCGTGAAAAGCACAGTATTCTCCCACGAATCGATCGCAGTACTGACTATAGGGTTTCAGTACGTTCAACTCCCTAGTGGGCACCCACTGAGTAATTTGCATATTCAATGAGCCACTGATTTCCACTACAGTTGACAAGCGCGTCGCGCTCTTTCCTTTGTGGCGCAGCTGGCCAATCGTAGAGCGCCATCGCCGCTTGACCAATGACATGGCACTTCCTTTCATTTGCCTGGAGTAGCAGTGATTTCGGGTGTCGTCTCAGGGTCATCTAATTGATTTACTGCCCAATTATCACATCAGCTTGCGTTATCTGTGCAACGAACTGTACCTGCCCCTCCAGTCCCTTTTCACTTCAATAACGATTACTAAACGTGGGAAAGAAACCCGATTTGGAAGTGGAAGCGTAAATCACGTCTTATTCAAGTCTAACGATGTGTCGACTCAATAAATTTAACTGCATTTTCACTACCAGTTGGTTTAATTTGCATAAAAGCTAATAGTGAAGATTACATTTAGGGTAATAAACAAAATATTCTGATCGAGGCAATATCGTCAACACTTTAAGGGCCTTTGATGAAGAACGAACTAGACAATAATTCTCTATACTCTTCGAGTCCAAGAGAAGTCCATCATAACCCAGTGCTAAAAAAGAACCCATTTCAAATGCAAGTCCTTCTTCACTTTGTGATTGTTTTTGAATCTAAAAAAATAATTACGTTTTTGTTATCTCTCTTTGTTAAGTGTCTGTGACAGTGTTTCCATAGCAACTTATAATATATCCAAAGCGGAAATTTTCCCACGGCTTTCAGATAAGATGAAAAGTGGAAAGGAAAAGTTATCTTTCATCGTCGCCCCGGAAGGCCAAGAATGAAAAATTGAACTTTCGTTTCAAAGATAAACATTAAAAGTGCGAATATCTCTCAAGTTCAAAATAGTGCAGTTTCGAGTAAACTAAAAATTGTCGATTACAAACTATGCAAATGAAAGAAGGATTCAAGTTTTTCCTCTGGTTACTGGAATATTTCGTTCAATTTTGTTCGACAGAACCTCAGACCTGTCATTGTTAGCACAGTGCTCGCTGAGGTAGACGCAACAATGTCGCTAAATAAAAAACTAAAACATCCCCAAACAAATCTGGCGTAGCGGTGGATATGTCCTAAGCAGACATAGACCTTTTTTCCGGTTTATATTCCTTTGATTGATGAGTTGGTAGTGAAAAGTGAAATAAAAATGACAATGTACTCATTACACTTTGGCACAAGTGATAAATGTCGGCTGACAGAAGCATTTTTCGCAGGATGCAGAACGCAGAAAAAAAGGAAGAAAACTAACTTAACCTCAGTGTCGCTGAGAGTAAAAACCGAATAAGGCAAACTAACATGACTCCAAAAGCAAACAAAGAGTCAAACGATATTCTAGTGTCCAAAACAATATTGACATTAAGATCTTGGCAAGTTTATAAAATTGAATGATGCTACGATGTGGAACAATAAAGTTTAGATAAAACTGCGCTGGTTTGAAGTCTATTGTAGTAACACAATGTAAATACATGCTTGGGCTTGTTCAAAGCGAGATCTTAAATATAAATAGACAAAAAAATGAACAAATGTATTGCGATTGCACAAAATGTAATAAACAAGTGGAGTAGTCTTACACCCGCTCTAGGAAAAGTTATTTATTATTTGCTTCAACGGAGACCACACCATATCCTATCTTTTAATATATCTCTGATATTTTTTCGATGAGAATCATCATAGAAATGAAATGATAAAATCGATTACACAATCCAATATTCCTGCAATATCACCCATAAAAAGAAACAAAAAACATTTCGCGTTGCAACGGTAACCGAAATTGACTCTTTTCTAATTTGTCATATTTGAGGTACGGCGTGACCGCGAATTTCATCTGCATGATTACTCAACTTTAAAATGCCATTTTGCAGAATAAAAGGAGTCTCCTAAATATATTCATGTGACTTACGTCTTAAAGTAAGCTGACTTTAAGCCACGTGTGGTTTAACTGCTACATTATTACTGGTGACATGTTTGTCACGAACTACGTGTTTTGGATTCCGAACTCAAAAATAGAAAAAAAAAAAAAAAACGCATACACGTGCTTCGCTCTGTTAATCTTGATCCACCCGTAAAAACAACTGTGAAAGACACTTAAGTGATCGGCCGAACGTCTGCACCCTTAGAATGCAGGAATCACGTTAGAATGCTGCAAAACGATTGTACATGAAATAATAGCCGCAATCTATTCTCTGTGTGGCAAAAAAATTGAAATGGACTGTTATCAATTAACAAGATCAATAAACTTTTTGTTATACTTTGTTCTAGGAACTAATTTCCGCCGGTCTCAACTCATGTGTTCCCGGTTGTCTCAGGTATTGACGTAATGTGATTCTATTTCTACAGTGGAAACTAGGTGGTCTTTTCACCATCTCAAGGTATGACCTGTCTTATTACATTGTCATTCCCGATCATGCTCCTTTATTAAAAAAAATTTAGAGAGTTTAGCCCGGGGAACGGAAATGATTGAATTACATAGGTGAGGGGATGGTCATTTATTGAAATCTGTATTCTTCTTTAAATCGAGAGAATCTTTTTCGGTTGTTTCAAATAAAGAGAAAAGACTTAAAGTTGCTTTCTAGAGGCACAAAAGGTGTTTCGACAAACGACATCGTGCGTCAAACAAAGGAACACATGACCATTTGAAAGAATACTCGTTCTTGGCCAATAGAAGATCACAGAGTTCTTTCGGTAAACAAAATTTCTCTATCTCCGGGGAGTACAAGTGTCCCTTTTTACTGGCTAATGAATCCGGGTGGAATTAACTTGACAATGCAGAATTATAAACACTTTGTATCCTTAGCCAGCTAAATGGCAAAAGCGTAAAAGTGTACAAATGGCCATCAGGTGAAAGGGAAGGTGAAACAATAAAACCTCATCGTACAGTACTCGTGCTTCTGAAAACTGACAAATCCGTTCCCGGTTCGATTGAAAAGAAGCTCAGTTCTCTTTTTCTTTTTCTGAGGAACTTGTTAGCCTTCACGAAAGATGAAAACTCACAAATTGCTTCTTTTTTACAACAAGGGACTTCCTCTGGCTTGAATAATCATAAAGAGGCCATTTCAATTCGCAAGGATGGCCTGGATGTCAGTCATTTAAAGCCATTCTTCTCGAATCCATCGAGAACTCGTTCATTTCGTGGAATCATGCTGAAGAAAGGTATGTTTTAAGTGTTGGGGAAAACTTTTCTCTTCATCCGAAATTCAGAGTAATGTTAAAAATCCCAAGGCTATTGCAGTGATAAGTTCTTTTGAGCTTAGCACAGGTGAGGCCAAACAAAGGCAAAACATCTCAGGTTTAATCGTTAACCAACAAGGCGATCACACGCTTAGTCGTAGAGTTTATGTGGCTTTTATTACCAGCTAGCGAGAAATTTCTCCAGCTACAGTGAAATTACAGCGACTAAGTTTATTTTCTTAGCCGGTTAAATGATTGTAGTTTATATTTTTTCTTTAATCTTTTACCTAGGTGCCAAAAGGAAAACCATTTGTTAAATCGGATAGTCAACGCTTCATTAGTTCGAACTAAGTTTTTCAAAGAGATTTTTCCGCGTGCGGTATGTTGGCGTAGTCCGTTAAGCTTTTATATTTACCACCATGACTTGACTCAGTCGCTGCCGAGCGCCTGTTTTCCGTTGCAGACAATTAAAGTAAGGGCGTGATCAACTGTACTTGTTCTATATTCAAGTTATTCACCGATTCGTTTCCCTTCGATGACGGCAGGTGGCGAAACAAAACACAAAATACCTCAATTCTGGCCAACAATCGACTCGACAGCCCCTTTATTTAAAATGCGCTCAAGCGTCACGAGTGTTTCTGGTGGTTTTTTTCTGACTTTTTCCCTTCACATTTTTGATAGGTTTGCTGTTGTAGCCACGTTGCAATGGTTCTTGTTTGTTTAAGATTCGTTCATTATATAATTTCAACTACAGCAAAGATCGGTAACCTCTTTGATCTTAAATAAAAAGATTCTGTTTATATAGCCGCGGCGGGAAATTATCCCCGATCGCTTTCGTGCCGTCCTTTCGCATGCCTTTGTGGTGTTAATATTGTTTGTTTATGATTAATACCCAGAGGTCCAAAAGAGACCGTTTAAGTGCATGACGCAAGCTGTTATTCCAATTTCCAACTGAAAAAAAGCTTTTCTTTTCATTTTAGAGATTATTCTTGCAAAATGGCCTGATGTTTGATGTAACATTTTTTACAATCTTGCTAAGCTTCTGTTTACTTTCTTTATTGCCGCTAGCGTGTCTTTTCAATGGATTTATTCATAATCGCATCGTCGGCTATTATTCTATTGAAGAGGAATAGAATAGGGTATCCTTTTTAGCCGCTGCCGAATATAAGCTGATATATTGATGGATTGTCAATGATGGATAGTGCCCTTGTTTTAAGTAACTTCTATTGAACAACCGCAGTCTTTTAAATGAAAAAAAAATCACCCTCTAGATGTGGTTTTGTCACATCATTAGTGGGCTTGTGAGGTAATCTGCAGTAAGTTTATGATGGAACTCAAAGACTAGAAGGCTCTTTTCGCTAAGTCGCTGAACTGGAGTGATTCTCTGAAACTCTATCGACTGTTACCGGAAAAAAAATGAGAAACAATTACGCATCATTAAGAGTTTATTAGAGTAATTACTGCCGCTTATTACCTTTATTGCTCATTTGTTTATCATCACAATTAATAGACTTTCTGTTAGATCTTATTCTAAGCCTCGACAGTGAACTTGTTAACATTAGTTTACCTTAAACATGCACTTGTAAAATCTTCAAATATACAGTATTTATGGACCTACTTAGTTACGAGAACAACAAACTCGAACTTAGCATTACCAATACTGAGAAGAGCGCAAAGACCACGAACGTAAAAAAAAAAAAGCTAATTCAAACCACAGAAGCCTCTTTAGCGTAAGGACCAATCAATCAAAACAGTTGGGTTTTTAACGTCACATTCTGGTAAAATTTGAGGGGCATAGGTCATATGTGTTTATATTTATGGTGAGTATAGAGGTGAAATCTTAATGTCTCCTTGGCCTTCCTTTAGAATTCCCTTACTGTGCATGTCTTGCGCCTTGTTCACAATATAAGTGCTGACTAATTTCCATTAAAAAAAAAGCGAATTAATCTAGCCGGAACTTTTGGGTAATTTTTTTAATTGCAAATCTAGACCCTATTTGGGAGACCATTTGTAAAAATTCTTCGAAAAGTGGCTCTTAGGTGTGGTGATCATCAATTTCAAAAACGGAACATTGTGCTTACAGAAGCACACGCAACAAAGTTTTCGACTAGTTCCGATATTTTACAGTAAAATTGATGGAATATTGAAACTTGCGTAGCCGATTTAGAATTTCACTGTCGTCTTCCATTTTGGTTTCCGACGGAACTTGAGCAAAAAACCCTACATATTTGAGGGAGACACCTAATGTGGTCACTGAATGATGTGTGTTCTATTTCTGTTAGTGAGCAATATCTTATGAAAAATCATCTGGGTCACGAAATGGAGGCTGTTGTGCTAGCAGTTTTGTGTACGGTGTTGCTGTAGTAACGATAACGTCAAATGAGCCCCTTTAGGTTATGGTAAACTGGCCCCCAAACCCCTAGGGACCAGTCGTTGTTTATTGCAGGGGGTGTACGTACGAGTTCAGTGGATTTTTGGCTATGTCACAGCAACATTTACCTAATCCCCTAACAAGGCTTCCAATGATCCCGCCCCATTGGCCGTCAATTCTATAGCTCCCCCTTTAAACACTTTTAGCGACGACTGACCTCCAACCATTCCCCCTGGAAACCATCTGATCCATACTCAAAGTCCCCCGGACAACTCCCCCCCCCCCTTCCCGCCATCTTTCAGATGATAAATAATGACTGCCTCTTAATTTGTTTGCCTGCTGTTATCGTCTGTTTGCACAAGGGAGGGAGACTGCTTGCCTTTATTTAAGATATTTTCCTATTTTGCAAACCCTATTAACCTTGGCACTACAGAATTCACTTCACCATTTTCCGTTGCTCTGAGAGTCAGTCGCCAATACGACTATATTAAGAAAACTATGAAAACAGCGGCGGCAATAAAGGGGTGGTCGGTGTTATGGTGGGTGTGGTCAAATGACTGGATAGATAACAATTGTGAGCTCTGTTGTTATCTTTATTAGGGATTTACAATAAAGAGCCATCAGCGTGGAAATCTTTCAATGCCTAGTTAATTCTGTAATTAGAAGGCTGCAATCAATAGGTTCTTGTTTTGATTAGTAGTATAAAAAGGTATGTTTATGGGGCATCAAATCTCAACCTGTCGCATTCCGCGCTCCCACTTCTCTTTACACTAAGTCACAGCGACTCAGTGATGAGCCAGCCCTTAATAAAGTTCATATGTGGCAGGCTTGTCGCATACTGTTCCGATCAACATTGTCGAAAGCTTCGTGTGAGCCGATAGAATTAAGACCTCAGACCTTTGGACTCCGCATCAAAGCGCGGAATCCTAAGATCTGAGGTTCGATTCCTCATGAGGACTCAGAATGTTCTCCTTTGACCACACTCGTGACTAGCCGCAAAAAAAATCATTTTTATTTCATTCCCATCTTTCTCATTCCAAGATGTGTTTTATTCCTTCGCGAAAAACGATTACAGCGTAGCCTTTTAGAGCCAAAACCGTCACGAAATGGAGAGTCCTAACAGAGACCTTTGATAGTCATCGGAAAACGTGGGTTTTTTAATTCCCTTTACAAACTGTTCATGTGGTTATTGTTCGTTTCACTGGTAAAGGTTCACTCCTGATCAGACATATGACCACATTAGAGTGCTTATTACTGCATGGACTTAAAAGTTTTGTCAACGTTCATCAGATTCCAAAGGAATACCGTAAACGGATATATAGTACATGTAGATGTCATTTAATCCACGAAGAGGCATTAATATTTACGCCTTGACCGTGTAAGGCAACAGAGGTCAGTGGAAATCAAAAATGGAACAACGTTTTAAAAATAGAACGGTTCTTCGACTTTTAGCTGGCAGCATTTACGACGTCCTCATAGTGACAAAGAAATCTTGTTTCTATCTAGTATAATCACATAAAGGCATTTCCTTTCTTCCTCGAATTCCAGCTTAATTCTATTTTCCCACCAGCGAAGATTGTTTATTTCTGGAAAACCGTCCAATGGAAATCTTTCACGGTTCATCTTTCAGTTTTAAAGATATCATCACTGGGATTAATTTTTGATTCCAAAGGTCGCTGCCTAATGAGGCTAAAAACAATTTGAGGTTTGTCAAAAATTAAGTACTTTCAGTGGACGAGAAAACGGGTGGCGCACTTTTTAAAAGTAATTTACCATTCGAACCTCGCTAACTTATACGTTTTAGCATGACTAAATCACTTCGTTTCGTTTAATTCATTTTTTCTTTTGTCTCCTCAAACACTTCCTGAGAAGCGCACATATGTTGATTTTTGGAAGCTTCATCACTTTCGCTGGTGCTATCTGATACTTTCCAACTTTGAAGCCAAAATTAAAAAAGGAAAACGGAAATCCCGTAATCGGTCTTTCCCGACTATATTCTTTCAAAACACAGACGAGGAATTCAGAGATATTTATCTGTAAAAGCTTAGCTTCTTGGCGTAAACTAGAAGTAACTCTATCGCCAACAAAGCTATTTATTGAATTCAATTAATACAAGTAATTAGATTGTACAACTAAATCTTGGACTAGACTGATAAGAGACTGATAAAGAGAACTAAGACAATTATCGCTCTCTAGCTCCAGGTGAATGTATAGTAAGCGATTCTGTTCTCATTTATTGTTGAACGTCCAAAAGAAAAAATCAGATGCGGACAGTAAATATGAAAAAAAGTAGATAAATAACTAAAGAAAATACTTGCAACCGCGAAGAAAGGCGTAGATTCGAACA
The DNA here is from genome assembly GCF_964200805.1 of Pocillopora damicornis. Taxonomy (NCBI): domain Eukaryota; kingdom Metazoa; phylum Cnidaria; class Anthozoa; order Scleractinia; family Pocilloporidae; genus Pocillopora; species Pocillopora damicornis. The sequence goes on from NC_142673.1 coordinate 7,217,335, forward strand.
GCAACCCCCAAAAGTTACAGGATATATTCTGTGTACATGTGAAAGAATCCGAATGATTTTGTGAGGCCTTACGATAGTAATTTACGTTACAACTTTCTTTAGTCTTCGCACGAACCTTTCCTGTAAAGCCTTCCTTTCGAAAAATCAAGAATTTCAACTCTTGAAGCAAAGACCAATTTGCACAAACATTCAAAATATGTGTAAGAAATAAGGCTCCTCCAAATTTTTTGAGTTACAGTGTCCTTAAGTCAATGAAAGACATAGCCGCGTTGTCGATTCAAGTAACTGCAGATTAAAGACGCTTACAATACGAGAATATTTTAGTGTCCTGAATTTGGGCTGATAAGATATTTTGACTCTCAAGGTTATCTCTACATGACGAGATCTTTTCAAATTTAGGCCGAAAAATGTCTCTGTTAATCCATTTGAGTACCCATTCGTGTGCCATGCTCTGAAGCCAACTTTAAGAAAAAGTGGGTAATTTGGCGGGTTTCAGTAGGAAAACAATGATAAAACCAAAACGAGATGGTGTAAATTATACTGCAATACCTTGCCACGTGGAATATAACATGTGGGTCATGATAATAACTTGGAAAAAAAAACTCCTTTGTCTTTGGGTGTACCCCGAGAAAGACAGGAAGTATGTAATTGAAACATGCCTAGTGATTTGAGACGGTTCGAAAGTGAAATAAGCTGTAACAGATAAATTGAGGAGCCGATTTCACAAGAAGTGTAAACAAGTTTATGGCAATATCTGCAACTTGATTTTGTAGCACACTATAGAGAGCAATTTAATTTGACCTCTTGCTCTAGTGAAGTTTTTTATTTTCCTGACTGAGAGATACAGTTTTATCTTAGTAAAATCAAATCTTGCGCAGTCTGGGCGACCTATTTTCGAGTCTTAAATTCCAAAGCTAATTTGATAATTATAAAAAAGACTTCAGTCTCATCTAAAACAGAAGCCGGCATGTTCCACAAAAGTTAATTAATTCGGAAGAGTTTGAATTAGAAGCGAAAAGAAAAGGATTATGAGTGCAAACCCTAATTTTTCAGTCGAGGCAAAGAAAACAAATAGCCATATTCTTAAAAAAAGAAATCCTGCGCCGTGAATAAATATTTTCCTTACTTGATCCACCCTGTTCCAATTATTTACCTTTTCGCAACTAGACTCCATCGATTTGTTGATCTAAACAGACTAAAACTCGCACGAGATACATCCCATTATGTAAATGATCCTACAGGTCTCGCTAATGAATAAAGCGGAAAGAAACTCAGAGATTTTCAGCGATGCTAAACATCTTATACCAATTTAAGAGCGAAATATGAGATACTCCAAGTTTTATGGAATAGAGAATCCATAAAAGCGTCTAGAAGAAAGCTTATAGCGGCAAGCCCTTGAAGGAAAATAAGAGAAAGTAAGATCCAAATAAACGAAACGTTACTCAAGAAATGTTCCCTTTGTGCTCCAGTGATTTTTATGGAAATTAGGCACACCTCGAAAACGCGCCTTAACAAGTTGGTTACAATGAATGCCACAAGGCCCATTCTCTCTGCATCAGATAATAATTCATTCTGATCTCTCACAGTGTTCTCCGCACTTAATATTATTTCCCCACCAGGAGAACACAGCACGGACAAATTTCATTCCAAGATTTTTAAAGCGCGAAGGAAATTCTGTCTGCGTAATTCTACTCGCGAGCTCAGCGTTATTTTAATTCTTTCTTTTTTATATAGAGCTCAGCTCAATTCCATGACAATTCGTCTATAATTGGAACAATGCCTAGTCCTTTTTAATAACGGCTTTCAATTTTCTGAAAAGCGTTTCTCATTAAAGACTCTGGCTGTTTTCATTTTTATGCAAACACATCGCACCCCATCGGTAAACATTTTTGATCCATGAATATGTTAGTACAATGCTTTTTCCCCACTTCTTTCAAATTACAACTCTGAGATCAAATGAAGTAAATAATTGGTCTTCATATGGTACATATCTTCTCGCTTGACTTATGCAAAAGAAATGTATTTTTGAAAGATGTCACAGGAGCTTGCAGTTTTTAAGAAGCCACACTGCTGCGTGAGGTCGTCGAGCGCATCAAGATTTTCGATCGAAAGTAATTACGATGGAATATTCATTTAAGTAACGTATTAAAGAAAAGCAAAAATCAAAATTAGCTGCTTTTATTTATAAGTGTCAGCTCAGTTTTACGGAGACGAAAAATTGAATTTCATCTATGATACTACTGGAAAGTCTCATGTACTGTGTTTACTTTAAAAAAATCTTGTTATTAAAGCGGCCTGACAAACTTCAAATCTAACGAAGCTTGCAAATCAACTACAAATGCCTTTTGTTCCGGTAAATTAGATCGCATAGAACGTGCCTGATTCTTTTCACAGTGTTCACAATGGTTTCCATAGGATATATTGCTAAAGAAAGAAGTTTTTCTTTTTCAAATTTCCAAAGAAACACATGCTCGAATAGGCAGAGGGGTTTTGTCTTTCAAAGAATATACGGTTATTTGACAAATAGAGTTAATAAAATGGTATTTAGCGCGAACGTCAAAATTGGCCTTTAAATCAGCCACACTGGCTAGTACAAATTATAACGAAGCTGGTTAGAAAATTGGTATAACTATAAAAATAGTTTGTATAAAAACCTGCGGTCGCCGGCCTCGCTTAAAAAAAAATCACACTGATAAATAATGCGAACATTGGTCAATGACTAAAATTGAATTTATTGTAGAAGCCATCGTAAGCGAAATATATGCATACTATTCAAACACAAGCGTGCAGACACGTGCCAAACGTCAGATTTAAGCTGGTTTTACGTCAAAACGTTACAAAAGGCTTGTTTTAAACGACTGAGCACGCCTTTGAGGCGCAGCGAAGGGGCGCCTTTCTCCACACAAACAAATTTAAATATCCCATAGTCTTGGAGGGGGACCATTGATTCAGGAACAGCTGTTGATAACAAGAGAATTCGCGGGAACCGGCTACCACGTATTGAGTAGTAATCGACAAGCGGAATCAGTGATCATTTTCGACCATTTTCTGACTATAAGATCAAGAGTCACATAAGCCTTAATATTCTGTACGCTATGGATGAATTTTTTTTTTTAATAGAGCAGAAAAAAGGTCCTAATGGCCTTTACAAACCAGACCTCACTTCCAGTAGATCTGGTGGGTGAGTTTTGTAGGTAGTAGCTTTCAATAGTTGGCCATGATATAATTGGCAGATATCGAGTGGGAATTAATCGGCGCATATGGCTTTAGGCTATTGGTGCAAAATAGAATCGAAAACCCATCAATGCGGAAGATAAACAGGTGTATTTTAAAGCGAAAGAAGCAAAATTAAAGTAAGACTTAAACCAAGTTTCATTGATTGATTGATCCATTCATTGAATCGCAACAGATCAGGTAAAACTATCTCGTGGGTTATAATTATCTCGGAAAAGAAAAAAAAAGAAAGACATTTTTTATAAGCTCAGAACCTGTGCGAGAGACTACCAGAAAACTAGCATATGACAGAGGGCAACAGCCGCCAGGTTATTTTTCAAAATTACGCAAATGAAATGAAGGCGTACATGGAATTAACTGAGCTATATGAAATGTCTCTCCATTGTGTATGTACCGAACAAGGCCTTCCGTATCGCACAAGTGAAACGACGATCTATGAAAATAAATTCATAATCACGTTCATTAATTTCGCGTTTCTTGGTTTGCAAAAGAAATTATTCGCTAGATTAAATCGATTGCAGAACAGATTGAAATGACCCGACTTCTTAATGATTGGGTATGTGAGGGTTTCACTCGACGTTTACGTCGATAAAATATCAAGCAATTTCATCTCGTTCAGCAGGTAAGACGAAGGTGGATTGTGTCATATACGAGTTTCTTCTACCCGGCTGCGTAGATGCGATCTCTTGACGACTGCACGTAGAACGTCGATGCTAGAAAAATACGCCGGTTCGAAATACATCACCGATGTGTAGATCAACCGACCGCAAAGTTTTACAAAACTGAAAGTTTTTACTTACTTGGATCTATGCAAACTCTGCCGCAGTGTTCATGGCACTCACAGATCCACTTTGGCTTCCTGCACCCTTTATCATTCTCACACGGCGTTAAACTCTTACAGTATTTTTTAAATAAAATTGGCACTAGTCGCGGAGTTGGACATCGATCGGCTTGGCCCTCCCGTGATTTAAGACGTCTATAGTACCGTCCGACGGCTGGAAAAACATCAAATAATACCGGTCATCGCTTACGATATGAACAACACTTGGGTTGTAAACTCAGGCTCAAAAATTTGACCACATATCCCTGATGTTCAGCTTTACCTGTTTTTCCATTGACGTAAATCGTCAAAAAACACACAATATTCAGTATGTTCCACATAGTACATGCCGAAACCCCATTAAGGGGGAATTCCAACCGGCGAGTGCAGATCGTTCTCGACGAAATCTGGCTTGCCGACTCCACATAGTCAATGAACAAATGTGGTTTGACAGGGAGCGAACATTCAAAAACCCAGAATTCAAAACTTTGAGTAAAATTGACTTATTGTGTAATCACGTGATCGCTGCGGACCAATGAGAGCATGCCCTTGCGTGAAGCGAGGCAGGTGGCAGGCGAAATGAAGTGTCTTATTTGCCGCGAATTTCTTCCCGAACATGAAGGAACTAAGTGTGAATAATTAAGCGAAAGTAATTAATCGTTATTAGATGGTTTTGTTTCGTCGATACATGTTACGCGTGGCGATCACAATCGCCATTGTTAACCAGGTGGAAGAGACACGTGCTTCTCACGGCGCCCGCGAGCATGCCTGGCGACCAATTGTAAGCACAATGTACTTGTTTAATGGAGGTTTGCAAACAACATACTCCGCACACAATAGGAGTTGATCGCTTGCCGTGGAAATTAGCTTTAAATACCCCAGTCAAAGGATCACTGTTTTCAAAATACCAAGCAGTTCAAGAGGTAACGAGCGAACAACTTTCTAAACTGTTTACGTTTTGTTCTTCGATTTCGACGTAAATGGAAAACGGACATTGTTATTTTGAGGTGGTTTCAATTCTCCATTAAGTGACTTTCCACTTTCGGTAGTGAAAACATGTCGATCTATACAATAACGCTTTCAATATGTGCCCTCTTAACGTTTCACGGTATGAGTCGAAAAGCATGGAATAAATTTTAAGTTGCACCTCTTAAAAGCTCTTGAAAAATTTGGATAGCCAAGATGATTAAACATTAGAGAAATGTGTCTCAAAGTATGAGCGCGAAATATTTTATGGAATGGAAAGTATCAAGCACACATGTATCTGAAGTATGTTTCGTGGAAATAAATTTCTTAATTTATTGATGACCTGATTTTTAAGTTTTTTTCCTATTGAACTGAACAAGAAAACACCGTTTTCAGGCGACGCATTGCTAATTAGTTGAAGCAGCTGTCCTTGATTGAAATGAAAAGAACGATTGATTCAATTTGAATTTTGGCCGTTCTTTCCTAACTGGCTTAATGAAATGTTTCAATCTGCCAGGCACCTCACAATGGATACAAATTTTTCGCCTGTGGACTGAACTACCCGTCTACGTCCCAGCCATATTTAAACTGAAAAGTTGTAAACAAAAATAATCGGCGAAAGCTCTTTAAAACGTTTGTCAGTCAAAATTAAGATGCCTTTAAAATCGATTTAATTGTAATCCTTAGGTTTAAAAACAAAAGGAAATTTCCATCCGTTTGAATACACACCAGCGGGGGCTTTAGTTCTAGAATATTTTACCAGTACGGAAATCATATTTCTCCATCAGAAACAGTACAATTTTATAACTTAGGCTTTATATACAACCAGCTTTTGTAAGGAAAAGAAAAAACAGTGAAAACATTTTAATTGAAAAAGAATTGTAATGTAAATTGGGTCTCATTGCATTACAGCGATATGTTTTCAAACATCCTACGATTCCTTTGTTAGGCGTTATTGAAACACATGCTAAATTGATGAAAGGTGAAACTAGTATAGTTTGACTCGTCGTGGTCTCATAAATTGCCGAAGACTTCTGCTTTGCTTTTATCGTCATAAGCAGCAAATATAATGTAAAGATTAACTTTGGATGAATGAACGAAGAAGAATTGTACGCGATAGACATATGTTAAAGGATTTAATAATAAAATCTTTACAAGCAAAAATGTATTATGAACTGTTGATATGCACTTTTTCAAACAAATGACACTTTGGAAGGTTTCTTTTACTTCGTTTCTTTACATAAAAAAGAAAAGAAAACGAATAACATATTTAAACTACAATCGTACAGCCAACGAACACTTGCAATGATGAGATTGCCGCATTAAATCGCAACATGCTAATCTGAACCGATTCGAAAAAGAGAACCTGTCAAAACATTTCAACAAAACCTCGAATGACGAGGTTTTTTGAGAGCACCCAGGAGTTTAATGTGAAAGGGCTGTAAGAAAAAATAAACGGAAAGAAAAAATAAAAAAACCAAACCTAGAACAAACAAAACATATAAAAGTTTACTTGCTCCGCACCAACTTGAGTCGTTCCTTTGAAAATGTTTCGAGTGACATACTCTGCATAGCTTCACATATTAAAAAGGGGTAAGTTTTTAAGAAACTGTGATGCTGCGTCGCTGGGGGTATGATAAGATAATTCGGTTTTATCAGCTGAGTTAACAATTCACTTGATAATGTAAATTAGCGAACGAGTTTCCAAAACGTTAGCCGTTTGTCTGAGTAGGGCTAATACTCAAAGCATCTGCTTTAGAACTCTTTACGGTGGCCAAATTACCAACCCAGTTGATAAAACCAAATTTCCCATTTCAAAAGTCTACAAACAACAGAGAGGAAGATACATCTCTACGCTAGTGTTAAAACGGAACAAGTAATTGTGGTTAATTGATTCATTTCCTGACAGAGCGACCTCACTAATAATGAGAACAGACAGTTCACCTTGGTATGACCGGTGTTTATTTTGAAGATCTCTCAGCCGTTGAAAGCTTTACCAGTGAGAACAATCCTGATATCAAGTCGAAATGCATGGCGAGTGGATGAGGCGGTTTTAGAAGACTAGAAAAAACCCAGCAAACAAGACTCTGGCTGAACACTGAAGTCATGTCTCTAAGAAGCTCTAAATTCACGGTAAAACCCATATAAAGTGGGTCATATCCATGTTGGCAGACTATAGAGTACATTAGATTAAAGCAGAACTGCTTCGTTAAAAAATTATAATAATAGGTGTGCTTTTCGATTGAGTGACGTAAAACCAAAACCAAAATAATCCCATTGGCCAATCAGGAGAAAGGAAATACTCTAAACAGCCAATAAAATCTCAAAGTGAGAGTAGCCAAACTTTCTAAAGCGCGAACAACTAAGTTATGATTGGTTTTAAACATGGATCTGATTGGTTGAAAAAAAGTGGCATGAATTCTCTGGACCAACCACAGAGCGGAGAAAAGTAAAACCAACGCAATATCCGATTACTTTCGACACAGTTGAAAATTGCTCGTATCATAACCATTTCAATGTCCTCAAATGTGATTGATGCATTAGCTGCTTTGTATTTCCCTAATTATTTTGTAGAGTTATTGTGAGACAGTGTAATCGCACAGTTGGCTGTAATCGGACACCTACAATCAGACGGTAAAGGCAGCCAATTGCAATAGGTCCACTCAGTAAAATCCACCAATCACAGAATTGACAAAAAAATCGGGGAATTTCCAAAATGGAGGGATTTTGTACTTTAGACAATGCCTCTACGGGAGATATTTTCTCAAATAAATGTATCTGTTTTTTTTTCCGAAATTGAAATGGTTATGATTGATTAGTTACAGGACTTCGCGTCTGTTCAATCATACTCGTGATCGACAATGATTGAAATCACTCGTCTGATTACAGACCAAATTGGACTCGAATCTGTCCTATTACCATTATTGATAAGTTAGCAAGTTTTAAATTATGCCATATGGTAACGTATGATCTCATAACAATCGGATGCACTTTTTCAGATACTCAAATATAAAGTTGTTTTTCTTTCATTTTGATCTGTACCTACAGTTCAGCACAACTTTAGGGTCTTCAGTAAAAACATTTTCTAGAAGATGAACCTTAATCTGCTTATTATTAAGCAATAAAAAAACTGGGGTTACCCACCCTCTAGTGTTTGAGTTACAGTAATATAGAGCTGACATCAAGGCTATAAGAAGCAGTAATTTTGCCATCGGAAAAGTCAATACATTATAGATATTGAGAATAAATGTAAATTGTATTTCATTGAACACGACTTTTAGGGAACACAGGAAAAAACAGTAGTAGTATTGAACTATCAAACAGTCGGTGAAAAAGGGTCCCGTAGGGGTTCTCGTGGGGGAACTGTGGTTAGATATAGGACTTAGGGACCGGTCATTATTTATCGCCTGGGGGGGGGTCGGAGTATTTAGGGGGGGATCACATGGTTTTTTGAAGACCTTTAGGGGGGATCAGCCGTAATTGACAAGCATAATGGGGGGGATCAGACCAAAAAAAGACGATTCTGGGGTGCCAGAAATTCCAGCGCGAGAAAGTTTTGTTTCATGAGAAGCACCGATGACAAGGCTTACCTTAGACCAGGTACATCTGAAGGTTTTGACAAAACCAGAAATCTTAGGATCTTAACATTATCAGATCACACTAAAGCAAGGAAGTTGCCAAAGTACGACTGGCCTGAGAAAATGGTATATGTGACCCCGGGTTCTCACCGTGTTTTCACGAAGTCAAGTGTAATGAATGAAACTGAAGAGAAGCTGATAACTGAGGACGATCGCCACTATGTATTTGTCCGGCCCAAAGCAATAGTGGGATCGTCAGGCACTGTATGGGCCAGCGAAACGGTTCGTTTGCGACATGAGGATCCATCAGCTTTTGAGGTTGACGAACCGACACCTGGCAGTCCAGAGTACTCACTGGGATTTCGTAAATGCTGCGCGCGACTACACGATGACCTCTTTCTTTATTATGATATGACAGAGTCAGATGACCTAGACAAATTATCCGGAGAAACAGAAAGTAACTGTAAATTCTTCACTTACGAAAAAGAGAGAGCAGAACACTTGAAATTAAGGATTGACAATTTGCTGCAGTTTTGCGAAGACACAGAAATGTCAGAGCACAATAGGGCTCTGTTTGCTAGTCAGATAATACCAGTCACGAAACGCATTTTAGATGCCATTGATGATCTGTTTAAAGAGCAAGTCGATTCCATGGAAAAAGATGCGAGAAAGGACAGGATTTTAAGGGTAACCAGTTCATGTAAACATGGTCTTGAAGTTCTCGGAGATCTCTGCCTTCCACCTGTAAAGCCACGATGGGCTGACATTACAGATGCTGGTCCGGGCGTGGGAGTTTCCAACTACGAAGTTAGATTTCGAGACGCCGAGTTAGCAAGGGTTCACAATTCCGATTATAGAGTGCGATGTCATCGTTCGAGGGGCGACAACGGGCAAGGTGAAGCCGAAAGGACAAACTCGGCAATTTCTGATGCTCTCGTGGATGGCGCAACTCTAGAGTGGGAAAAATATAGGAGATTTGAGGATCTTTCAGAAGAGGAAATCAAACAACTGTCTCTCCAGTCATACGAAGAGTACGAAAAGAAACGGATGGAGAAAAATGCCTGGTATGTCTGTAGTCAGGTAGCCGAGAGAATTGATGATGCCCCTGTCCTTAAAGATTACATCAAGAGCAAAGTAAGCGAGTCCCCTGATGAATTATTCTTTTTCAATTCTGTTTACCTCGACAACTATCGGGGTGCATCAGAACGAAACAAAGAGCAAGCGCCCGGTGCAGCATACTTCCGAAAGATCGAATCGTTTATGGAAGACCACTATATTCGTGGAGAACTTTTTATGGAATTCTGTCGTGATGCCTGTAAAGAGTCAAGAGAAGAAAGTTCCAATCTCTGTTCCTGGTGTTCTAACAATAGATGGGTCGGTCCAGAAACGGAAAGAATTCCGCAACCTGTACCAGATTCAAACAATCCTGGACATTTCATGGATATCTATCAGACGGAATCGACGGGCAGGACACCAGATGATTACCTTCCAAGAAAATGTATTAAAGATCTGTACGAGGAACATTCTGACAGTATCAGAAACGATCAGGATACCATGAAGAGCTTCTGCTCAAAATATAATGTGGAAGAGAAGCACGTCATTGCATATGTTAATCATTTGAAGGATATTGAGATCCGAAAGGACATCAGAACAAGAGCAGCTCAGGAGCGAAGAAGGCAAGAGGCCGAACGAATGTACAAGGACTTTCAATGGGATAACCTCATCGAGGGTGGCAAAGTTGAAAAGTTGCGGGTAAGAGAACTAGACCTGTATCTCAACAAGCATGGTTTGACGACTGTGGGTCGGAAACTTGACAAAGTGAAGGCCATTCGATGTCACTATTACCGACAGAATAAAGAGACTGTGATAACAGAAGAACTGTCGAGTGATGAAGATGACGTGGAATCCGAGGATGAAGAATCCGAAAGTGGAGAGGCAGAGAGCGACGATGACTATGTTTTCGTGGATTTGGATGAACAGCCTGAGATTGGCACTTCCTCGACAATTCAGTTCGTATCTGACGAGCAAATATTTACCGTTGTGGTTCAAGGTCCATGAGACGTAAGTACCACTATTAAAATATCACTTGCTTATTCAAAAAGTTATTTAGCGGTGGCTGGGAGAAAAGGGGGGGGGGGATCATGAAACTTTCCACTACCGATAAGGGGGGATCTCTAAAAAACTAGATACTCTACGGGGGGATCAGGTAAATGCTCCGATGTGACAACAAAAATACTCCGACCCCCCCCCAGGCGATAAATAATGACCGGTCCCTTAGGTCTCTGCAGAGCCCCTAACCTTTCCTGCCTATTGACACCGTTTTTGGTTCCACCTTTAATGTGGGGTAAATCATTTGGAACTTTCTTTCACACTTTTTCACAAATATCTGGATACTTTTGGGAATATTTAGAACTTTCCCAGATATGAATAAACTATTGACAAATTAGGAATATGTTGTTTTGAAACTTGTCTCTGATTTTCTTATTTTTACAGTATTTTTACAGTATTTTTACAAGTATAGAAAATCGTTTTCTATCTTATTCTCCCACAAAGAAAAATTTGGCTTAAGTGATGAAGAATCGATTTATCTTCAAAACAAGAATAAAACATACTTAAGAGGGATTTCAGAGATAACAAGAACTTTTTTTTGATAATTTTTCGGACAAATTTCTCAGAATTTCCGGGCACAGATATAGAAGACTGTTCGTGATGTTTGTCGTTGTATTTTTTTTTTGTGAGGGGGCGGAGAAGGTAGGGGGTTATTAACCATCTTTTCCGATGAAGTCTGAATTTCTCTAATGTTTTTGTGATAAAAGAGCGAGAAAGTTTTCCAAAGCTCCTCAACTGAATTCATACCAGGGAGAGAAATCCAGGAGAGAATCCTAAGTATCTTTTGAGATTAAATTACCAACCTCTTAAAAGAGGAGAGCTAAAAAGAGGAAAGAAAACGCAGATAAGAATTACTCATTATTAAAAGATAGGAAATAGTTGATAAAGGAAAAGTAAACTTCTGAAGCAGCCTTAATACTTCGACATGATTTGGTACATGCACAAAACACTGGCTGAAAATAACAAAAGGACACATGTAAAAAATAGATTTAATGAGGGGAAACGTAACTCCTTTTGACGCATGGGACGAATCGAGACGGGAAATTAGTTAGAAAACAAAAAATGTACGACTAGAACTGATAAATAATTCAGGTTGAACTTGAAATCGTTCTCAAATCACCATTGTGCCTAAGCGGTCATATAATGAGAACAAATAAAATATTTTTGCTATGATAATTAACATCAAAAGCTCCTTTGCTGGAATATGAATTTGTCAATGTGCGGACGAAGGTTGACAAGCAGGATATTGAGCGTTGTGGTATCAACATCACATTTATTTTGGTCTAAACCGTGCTTGATATGTCTAGATATCGGACCGACAAAGTAATAAACACAATGCAATGAGCTGATAAGCGTTTGTTTGAACCAACACTCTGGAGGAGTTCGCAAAGCATTTATCTCTAAAACGTTTTCTGGGGTTTTTAGTGTAGGATGGCGAAATGTTGTAACATCTGTAGACACCGTCAAAGTTGCGTCAGTGATAATTTGTGTCCTTAAACTGACCGCACTACAGGATTATCAGGATACGCGGACACTACTAAATGCTGGTTACCGTTGCAGATATATTGCGCCTACAAGAGAATAAGACGATACTTTTTGATACTACCGTGGTTTAGTTTTGTGACTGCTTTCGTTACGTTGTCGGCCACAAGCGCCACTAAGTTTTTCAAAGAATGAGACATACTGTTTTGCGTGTTTATGGAGAAGAGAGATATTGGTAAGCACTTGGTTGTGAACAAGAATTCCATCGCAGAACCATTAGTGTTTGATACACAATGGGAAAACGATGGCGCAACAAACAGCGAAGACAGAAACTTCGAGGCATTCGGGGACTTGGCTGATAATCACGATTAAAAATTGTATCAGTTCCATAAACTGACGGCCTGGGAAGAACGTTGTCTTGAGTTCTTCAGCGAAGTTGCATTACCTTTGCGCCCGAAACGACGACTAAGTTTTCCTGTCATAAGCAACGACATGAATGGGGAAAAGAGTTACGTAATCGAAAGTTTGGGCTCATTTTCGTCCACCGCAGGGTGCGTGAACTATGAAACGGAATATAGTGCAACAATGAATGGTACAATTGAGGAGAGGAACAATTTACTTTCACAGACAAAGTTTAAAAATCAGCAGAGTGAGGAGAAGAAGTCAAAACCAACAAGGACATCAGCTTTACCGCCTCTGGTAGAAGGTAAATACAGTAACTGTCCTTCGACAGAGATTGGACAGTATTCTGTCGGAGAATTTTCAGGGAGGAAGAAGGAGTTTGATGTCCCAGCCCTAGTCTTATCTCAGGCGGAAGATGAGTTCAAAGATAAAGCGAGTTTAAAACTTCCTAAGATAGAATCAGCTGCTTGTCTGGAATCTGGTCATCTTCATATACCGGCATTATCTGCGCCAGAACCGCCGAACAGACTGGCTGTCCCCGGTTTCATTGAACCTATCAAGTCATTCAGACCTCCTGTACTACCGCTGTTAGAAGATAAGAACTCAAGAATGGGTTCCTTTCGGTTACCGCTTTTAGGAACACGAGATGCTGTGTCAAGAATATGTGATAAGAATGAAAAAGAATCCAACACAAAGAATCTCTCGTCTTAAATTGGGTTCTGACCGATTGCTAGAAGCACGCTTTTTAAATTGCAAACCATCAATGTAACCGAATCTGGTAATTGTAAATAGCTCGCCGAAGATCTTGATTTGAAATTGCCATAATGGGGGGGGGGGGGGGGGGGCTTTGGTTCTGGACCAGTCTGCGAAGTATGGCAGGTGCACGCACGAATTCTTTTTAAAACGTTGATGGTAGAATCGTTGCATTGCAAGGGCGTGAGCGAGATCTTGTCGCGTTCTGCCTAATAACTCTGCAGGCTGGGTTACGTTTTAGGGTTAAATTCGGGACAGGTGAAAAATAACAAACGCATAACTAGCCGCAGCTAAAAGTAGTAATATAACTTCCAACAACGGTTTTTCGTTCACAACACAATTTCTTCATCCCGTCTTTCGCCTTCATCTTATTATTTCTTCTTTTGAGAGTCCGCTTTGACAAAAAAAAGAAAATCTGCAATCTATTTGTTATCATTTTCAATTTGTAGGCTAGTTATCATCACATTTGTTGTGTAATTAGTTTAAAAGATATATCAGTAAAAAAAATATACCACAGCACAGCCAAATTAAGCGTAAAGTTTTCGTAGTCTATAGTTGAAGTAAATAAAACTGGCTGCTCCAATGCTCTTTCCACTGGTGTCGGGTCCGAAAGAGTTGTCAGGCTTAAGCCAGAGAGGATAATATTCACAGAAGCCTGGTTTTGAACATACTGTGTTAGCAGAAGACTTTTCTTCTCTCAAGCCAGCAAAACATTGACATTTTTAAACAGTCGAATTTGTTCATTCCATTGCTGGACTTCAATTTTGCAAACATTCAGGTGGGTTTAATTTGAATAAGTTTGCTAGAATTTGAAAATAGCTTACCGGCCTAATCATTTCCAGTTCCCATCTATGGAGAAGCTCCATCTTTCTGTAAATAAACCCCACAAAACTCATGATTCTTCTAATTGCTCTGACAAAAGGCTATCGCTCAAAATGTCAGCTTTACAAACTCTCTTTGATGGCCAGTTTTCATTATCAACTCAGTTGATAAAACCAAATTACCTTGTTACACCCCACACCAACCCAGCACCGCCGTATTCGTTCCAAGCTTTCTTCAGAATAACAAACACGGCATCCCGCTAATAACATGAACCTTCGAAGAAGCGGCTAAGCTTAAAACACTTCATCATCAAAGAAAATCAGAGATTTCAGATCATTCCTTTAAAAAAATATTGCACCAAACGCACGGTGAAATGGCGAAAAGTTTGTAATACGTCACGAAAACTCTTGCACGTGATTAGCTGATGAAAGTGACTACCATGCCCATACTTTGAGGAAAAACTGAAAGCCTCGTAATGTAAGGGTAAAGAATCTGTTGATTTTGATTAGTTGGAAAATTCACTGAAGAAAATATCTTGAAAAGGCATAAAAGTGGGGATAGCAAAAAGGGAGGGGAAATCCAAATCTCTGTTCTTGAATACAAGTTTCGGGAAAATATTAAGGCTTTCACGAACTGAAAGAAAAACTTCACGGGTCTCGTATATTTCAGGAGGTATGTCACGCCTCACGCTGGTTCATGAATTTGAGAACCGCGCTTGCCTTCTGTAAAATTCACGCTTCATATATTGATTTTGGCCTTAGTCATGCTTCACGTATAATTCCTTTGTCACCTGCAAAAGCATATTACAAGGTGGCTGTAGATCGAGCAGAATTTGTTACGTGAATATGGAGATCCTCTTTTTTTTTCACCGTTTATTGTCGTCTGACCGACCCAAATTTTTGGCATTTTTTGGCAATGTTTGATATATCCAGGACTTCCTTTTCAAGCAGTTACTGGAAAGTGAGGGATGCTGGTATGTCGCATAGGAGTTTCGGTGGTTGATCCTTCTCCCACGTTGTCCTAATTTTACAATAACATCAACCAACGTTCCCGCCTTATCGATTCTGGGTTATATCTCGGGGCTCCACAGCAAAAATGCTGGGGTACCAGGCTTCCTATCCAGAGAATTCCTGTGTATTTTTTTTTTAGGTTTCCTTTTTCAATCCGACCGACCGACCCAATATCAGGAAACGCATTCAACGCTGGACGGAAAAAAAGCGAATGGCCCATCAAGGATAAAAAGCGAAAAATAGGGAGATATTGGCCAGATGCGGACCGGGGGAACTGCGTGCGAGGCTAGCCCCTGCCCGCACTCGCCCAAAAACAATAACCTGTCCGTGCGATTTTACAAAGAAAGGCAAAGAGTAAAACATATCGTTTTGCAGGAGTACTTCCCACCGGCGTTTCCCTATGTTATAGGTTACCCGTGAGATTAAACAGCACCCACCCGGGACGTATTCCACCTAGCCGGAGATTTACAAACCAACCGGAGATTAACCAGGATTCGTGCACGTTTCGTGCGCGCAATGGACTTAACAAGTTTCTCGAGACGACGAGTCGTGTTAATTAATCCCCTTGGAAGATAATCCGAGAAATGAAAAGTGCCTTTTTGCTAAAAAAAAAAACCAAGTGAAATACAAAAACGTCCCACTTTTGATTTCACTATCAGTTTTCTTACAACAGTCTTCTCAGGTCAACTCACGACGGAGTCGAAAGCAACGTGCAAATTAAACGAAGGCTCTTCGCTTAATTCGGGAATAAGTTTTGAACTAATAAAAAGTGACAAATGTACAAAACACCTTTAAAAAGAATCTTTTTATTCTTGGCTTTTAATGTTTACATGCCGTAATTAGGAAGGTAATACCATGTCTATTGAATAGACGATTATTCTCGGGATTAAGATATTTAACTGTTCAGCCAAGCCATCATCTTTTGTTTCATGAGCTTTATTATGTGAAGCATTGAAGATTAAGTGAAAGTATCCGTTGAACTTAAAATTTTTATGTGTTAAACCTTCTAAAACCCTGATGTCGTGTAGACAGATTAACTTCATTGTTGTATGGAAATTTTTCCAATGAAGATAATTTTCCTTCATTCGCTGACCTTTTTATCACTACGCAGCCGTATAAGTCTCGCGTCAAATAATTGTGCTGGAGTGATAGTAGACAAGATAAGCATCAGATTTATAGCCAACGGTAAAAGGTGGACTTCTCATTGTCTGCTTTCTGTTGTTTGCGTATAAAAACGGGATTATTTTTGTGGCTGTGAGCAAGAGATTCTTAGCTATTTCTCTTCAGGGCTGATTTGAGAATTATCCTGAGAAGCTCACTGTTTGCCTTAGATGCCTTGCTTAACTCTTTATCTCCCGTAAATGACCAAGAGAGAATTTCTCCTTACAACATCAACACAAAATCAAGCTGACAAGTGAAGTCCATTGAAGGGAATAACTAAAAACATAAGTTAGTGGATTATCGGTTGATAAAATACCAAATTCTCTGAAGTAGTGCCTTGAGAATTGTATGGCAGACAGAAAGGAGAATTGTAATTGATATTTTTCTCTTTTCTCATCACTTGTCTGCTTGATATTGTATTGATATTGTGAGGAGAAATTCTGTCTTGGTCACTCATGGGTTGCTTCGATGATAACAATACTCGTTGCAGATCAGCGACCCGTTGAAACAGGTAAATTGGATTACTGGATTTATATTTCATCTGCATTGACTGGTTTTTACTCAAAATTCACTGTGAAAACTTAAACTTTGCCGACGCTTTCTTCTTCGCTTTTTCGTCTAAAAGCCGAGAAATGAAAGAAGAAAAAATGGAAAGAATTAAAAAGGCAGCAATTACCCAAAAAGAGAACAAAAAAATTAATCAGTATCTCATTTTTTCTTGTTAAGATACGTGGGAAAAGACTCCTTTTAGCTTTTTGTAAAGACTTGTCAATAATGTGCTGAACTCATTTTCTATTCAAAAATTCTATTCAGTGTTTGAAAATTGCATCATCCCTTCAGTTCACCGATTTCTATAAATAAGCTTGTAGATTCAAAAATAAACTTTTTTCCTTTTTACAGACGGAAAGAACGTGCTTTGCCAAGAGAAAATAAGGGAAGAAGAGTAAGCGATGTCCCACCATTTTTTTCTTAATTTTGCACAACGTCAAGACCGATGGAAGCTTTGTCAGACTCTCGCCTAAACTTTGGCACATTGCAGTCATAGTTCGTCTCAAAAGCAAAAATATCATAGCCCTTAGCATAGGCGCTGACGGGATTGCGTGGAAGCAGGTATTTAGTTGTGACGTTACCAACTGACACAAATGCTGCCTAACTGCGTCATTCAGAACAGTAACGGAATATGCGAGAAACAGCTTTCAATTGCCCTATGCTGTTTAAAAGGCCAAAAACGGGTGAGATAAATAACAAACGTTTCTGGAGCATAACTACATATCCTAATGAGTGTTTTTTTTCCTCGGGTATTCGAGTAAAAGAATAATGTTTTCAGTAACGAGACATTGCAAACATGCGCTTTGCTTTGTTAGTTTTATCAGAATTCATAATTCATTGCATTTCCATGGAAACTCGGACACACCGTTGCGGTTTATCTTTACTTTCGAATTTAAATTGCATTTTAACAAAATTTGAATTTGCTTCCAACCGTCTTTCATTTGAAGCAAATTAAAAATTAAACGTAGCACAGTTAATTGTATTCGGAAATTCGCGGTTGCTTCAATCAATTCGCGGATTGTTGCGGTTGCCCGAACAAGTTAAAAGCTTTAATAAAGGAAGCCGTATAGCAGTTAACAGCTTTGAAGGAAGCAAAATTCCTTGATATTGCCTTTTGTCACGTCCAGGAATAAATATCCGAATTTTTGATGAGTTCATTGTAAATAAATTTATATTCTTTAATTTATCTTTGCCTTATCTGTTTGGGGCTTAGAATTATCTAGAGCTTTTGATGTATGAATGAAAAGTTTATATATTTAATATCAGCATGGATGGCATATTTGTTCTGTATTCTGACGCATGTATGGTGTTTTTCGAAGCACCCATTTCCATACTTGACAATACGATCAAAGACCTGTCACTCATCCTCTCCAGATGAAAATTAAAATTAACAAGTCAGTTCTAAGAGGATACAGACCCAGTTTTGTCACCGCAATAAGCAAAATTCTCAGGAAATGACCACCACGGCCATTGAGAGAGAAGCAAATCTTCGAGCTCAAAAGAAAAAGATTCTGCAGCGGTTGAAACATTCATCTGCCACAACTGAAATTACAGACGGTAGTGTAGTATCAGCCGGTAAAGATACACCTAGTTTATTTGATCAAGAGGAGCTACTGAATTTAAGACGTCACCATCGTATTGGAAATGGAGAAGATACTAAAGTCGCGTGCCGGGAGAAGGTGAATGAAAATTTAAAAAGCCGGTTGCCTACCGTTTACAAGACTTGTAGGGAAGTTGATAAATCCAAGCCGAGTAAAATCCCTAGATATGTCCAGGGAAATAAGAGTATTTTTTCATCGAGGACACGACGACAATATTCCGAGGAAGCAGCTGAAGTTTGTGACAGGGAAGAGGCGGAAAAGGAAACGATAAACATCTCGCTTGTTGTTGATACTACAGAACCTGAACAATCCACCCCCTCATCGCCGTCGGCGCCTTCGCAATATCATCGGAAAAAGACCGAAATAAGGAAAAAAGCACACGAAAGGCGAAGAAACGTTGTATCACCAAGCTCGAGTGCCTTCGACATATTTTCGAATGACGACGATTATTTAACCGTGTATGACATGCAACCTCGTCGTTGCACCAGCCTCACCGAATTAGATTATACGCAAAAAGGGAACGTTGAAAGCAAAAGAACCAACACAAGCTGCTCTCTTGACAGAAATAAAAATTATGGAAGTAAGTCTTGGAATTTTAAAGAGCCTTTTCCTATCCCAAGGACTTCGAGCTGGTCTTTACTTTATGAATTAACCCCCACAACAGAAAAAGAAGGAATAAACTTTCAGTGGTTTGCTCGACGGCAACAGGAGAGGCTAGAGGATAATTTGCGACGCGTGGAACAAAACCTGGACTCAACTTTTAATAAATTACGAAAGTATGTCAAGCCTGAAACTGCTCTGGGAAGAGCAGAAAGTTCAGAAAACACTTGATTAAAATCTGCTTTTTAATTCACCTGTTAAATGATGGATTAATGGATGTAGCTGTTGGCATTGAAATTCGCAGCAAAATGGAATAAGCTACTAGCACCCTAAAATGTTTCTGGTTTATTAGAAACAAGAAGACACAGAGCCAATTTCCTTTTTTTTTTTTTCTGAATTTAACCCGCTTATGACTTGGAAAATATAGTTTGCATATGAAGACAATATTCTGTGTATACCAGCTTCACAGTCTTCACAAAGAAAAGGCTAACAGGAGTTTTGCCACCAGCTAAGAAGACGAATATTTCACTGCAAACTGTTATTAAATATTAATGATAATTGGATTTTAGCTCCTTCAGATACGCGAGAGTTACGCATGCTTTCAGCCTCAAACCACAAGAATCAATGCTAAAAATTAGGTAGTATGCTCTTAGACTCATTTCGAATTTGCGGTTCGTTTACGATGTAGAAGGAAAGAAGATGATCTGTTTTCCTCTTTCGTACCGAAACATTCACTAAAAATTCATCATCTACCTGGAGCGATTATTGAAATTGTAAACATGCAGTTTGACGGACAGGCGGCGCCATAATTTGAAGATTTTGTCGCTGAGTTGAAATGAAGGAGCTTGATTCCAGCTCAAGAAGATGTCTATCAATTATTTTCTAAAACAAGCGCAAAATAATTTAAAAAATATTCTCATTTTTACTAGCTTGAAAGAACTGGTGCTACATTGTTGTTTGACGCTAATTCTGCAAATGGATCTGAAGGAAGCTTTTGCCCCTGGCACTACTTTGAGAAATCCGAACACAACCAGCTAAACATAGCCAAGCTTTGTCTACCACAACTCAGTAACTACAGTCAGATAAAATTTTAAACCGTGTTACTTCCGGTATACTGTTATCGCCTGGCGATATATCGCTTCCTCAAAGCGAAGTCGGACTAATAATAATCATTGGTATGCAAATTATTCTAGACTGCAGGCAGTCCCTCACTTCCGGCAAAGTCCGTCGAGCGAGTGAAAAAAAAAAAAAAAAAAAAAAAAAAAAGCGCAGAGCATTGGGGGCGAGGCACGCTTACTCCTACTGGCGCGGCCCGCTGACATAATTCTTTTTAATCGTGCAACGGACTTCGCCCAAAAGCAGGGACTGTTCGTATTTTAATTTTATAGATATGTTTTTGTCCGATCGGACTGTGGTAAAATTCAGCTCAGGCTGTTTCTGTTTGTGACGTTTTAAGCTGATAAGGTTGCAGTTGGAGGGAACTTGTGTGTTTTGTTTAACGTTCTCATCAAACTTGCTCTGTTTTCGTACCCATTCAATTCTCCATTTTCATTTACCATTTAACCACTAGAATTATATAATCGAAAAAACAATAAATTTTTCGCAAAATATTTGATTAAACAGCACAAAACAACTTGATGTACGTAGAACGAAGAATCAAAACCCTTTGAATCTCGGACTTTTATTGAGCTAAGACTCTTCCAATAGGTTATAACTCTACTAAATCTTGAGTGTTTTGACCTTCAATTTTTGTCTGCAGCTTCCTTAAAAAAGTACATTTTCTGAGAGAACTTGTTCAAAGAAGCGAACTTTCATCGAACATCAAGACAACTAGATGAAACAGGACAATTCTGTCGGCTTTGCTAGAAAAGAATTGGTTCACGGATGCTATTTGAAATTTGAAGTGCATTCAAGAAGCTAAAGTTGCTGTCGAGTGCGCCTCAAACAACTCGCAAGCTTCTCTCGTGTCCTTCAACCTTCCCACGTGCATCGTTACACACGTGAAATCTATTTTTCTTACTCCTCGTCTTCAGGTCTTTCCATAACTGGAATGAAAAATTTGGGTGAGTAAGCGAACCAACTGGTCAGGGGAATCCTTTGTCCAAGTAAAAGAAGTTTGACTGTCGGACTGTCGGGGAGTTCGAAAATGTTTAACGTTTTTTTAGGCCTCAGCGGTCAGTGCTCAAAGGGGAGAAAGTGGAAAAACTAAAGCAAGGGCGAAAGGTAACTGTTACAATACCGCCTCGAACTCTTTCTATTCCTTCCTGTTTGCTTTGTGCCCTTCCGCGCTAGTCACGGCGGCTAAAGCTTCCTCTTTTTTCAGAAAAATCGACTAATAGTTCTCCCAAAGAATAGAGGGGGTATAGTTTCTAAAAAAACTGTGGTGCTGCGTCGGTGGGAGAGTATTACAGGGTAATTTAGTATTATCAGCCGAATTGATGACGTAAATTGGCCAACGTAAAGAGTTTGAAAGCCGACGTTTCGAGCGTCAGCCCTTCGTCAGAGCGAATGGTGAATAAACTCTTTAGGGTGGCCGATTTACGTTGTCAACTCAGTTGATAATACTAAATTACCCTGTTAATCGTTTCCCATGTTTGATCTGGCCTCCTTGACATTCCCATCACCGACTTGCTTATTTCCTCCCCGTCCCTGATTATGGTGTCTTTTACCTTTCCTAAGCTGTCAAGTACTCGCCTTTTATCATAACTACAGCCGTTTATCTAAATGTCAACAATTTTTCTCCATTTTCTGTGGGAGTTTGTGGGTTTTATGTGACTTTTGTGTCAAACGACATTTTTCCTTGCGTGCCAGAAAAGCATCAAAAAAAGATATGGAACAAAGAAATATACTTCTTCAACTTTTTGAAGCAGTTTAGTGAACAAAAATATTTGCACGCTGAAATGTTTAGGCAATAAATGTTTTCATTTTCATACTCTGGCTGTAACGGTTCAAGCGGTAGGTGTTAATCGACGTATCCTGATAACTGTGGGTGAATGTACCTTTTAAAAGGAATATATCATTTCGAATGTGGTGGCTAAACGTATATCATTCAGTTTGCTCAAATTACCCAACCAGTGTTAAGTTTTCCTATAACTGGAAGAGTGTAACAATTATTGTTACAAATACATTGGCAATTGAAGCCAAATATTGAGAAACTAGTAGGCTGGAAGATTCCATGCGTGTGTACGTGTAAACATCCTGCTAGCTGAATGGAATATTTTACGAGACACTATTAAAATAAGAATATTCTCTTATCTGAACGCTTTTCCTACTTATCCGGCGTAGTTCGGGAACACATTTCAAAACATCGCGAGTATCAAACTTATAAACAATAACCTAGGTCCTTTGTATTCAAACTTCGATTCGAAACTATAGATTTAACCGGTGGGGAGTTAAATATACATTTTGTGTTTTACATACGGTAAAGAATATGTTAAATTACGTATGAATTCTCCTTGAACGGACTCCTGCTACGAATCCATAAGCCAATGAAGTCGCCTAAGGCTAAAATCATTCAGGCCAAGCTTAGGAATTGACTTATTTATTCATGAGTAAGGCTCTTTCGTTCGCAAGGAAACCGATATGTTTATCCTGTGCGGCGAAGCCCGACGTTTTTAAATGGTATTTGCACTTGGCCTGTTTTATTACATCGGAACAAAAGTTGAAAACCGCCCTGATTTTATTTTTAAAATGTTTGATGAATCAAAAACCAAGGACCAGTAAAGAGAGTTTTTCTGAACTAAATATGGCCGATTACCAGCGGTTACCCGAGAACAAACAAAATTCATCGCCAGTTTACAATTTTCAATATAGAAACGAACATCTGTCATCCGCTGCATCGACGGTGAAAAGTTCCAAGTTGACACGAAACGCATATAGTTCGGGTTTGCCGAACTTAAAGCGAAGATACATCCCTTCTTTGTACCACAATCAAGACAAAGAACTGACACAAAAAGTGAAAGAATTCCTCAAAAAGCCACCTTTAAACTCACAAGAGTATTTTGACATGTTATGGCTACGGAGACGAAGTGAACCATTTGGAAACAGGGACGAAGCTGGTACACGTATCGTTAACAGTGCGCGAAGCTCACCCGATGAAGTGACGAAAAAACTTTGGCATTTGTTACCAGAGAATCAAACCATACAATCTATGATTCTTCCACCAATACGAGATGGCTGCGTTCCTAAGTTTCATCGCAAGCACTCGTCCAAGACAGTCCTCTTCACTGATCCCTCTGTGAACGTTATGGACCAGCTGAAATATTGCCGATATCTCAGAGCCAAACCTGTAAGATTCCAAGCATGGGAGAGCAGGAACCAAGATATCAATACGTGACCACATCTGAGTCTAAAATCTTTACGTTCGGCATCCGAAAAAGTTGGACCGAGTCTTTCTTTGCTACACAAAAAAGTATTAAAGACATGTTTTTGACTTTATTAGACAAAAAGAAAAACTGAAAGGTTTTGTCTAAAACCATAACCTCAGACTTTTCCTCTTTGTCCCGTACCTCAACGAATGTAAACACAGCAAAGACAGGTTTTTTTTCTAGCACATCAGGTGTTCTAAGATCTAATGCAGAGTCAGCGTTGAAACGGTTTCATGTTTGAACGAACTGCGGACCAATATTTCCAGATGTCAGATATCAGATGGCGAAACACCTGGTACCTCAAAACAGCTAAAATTTACAGATGCTTTGAGTTTAAACCAATCGTTTGGCTTTCGTGCAGAGGCCATAAGTCCGTGTGATTTTAAGTTAATTTCAAAACTGCTCCTCAGGACGGATTTTAAACAATTCGTCACCACAGAATTAGAATTAAAATCTACAGTTATAAAGAAGAGTCAAGTTTAGACTTGAACTTAAAAATGCCAACGGATAGACACTTTTCGAGGAAGGCATCATCGAGGAAGGCATCATCGAGGAAGGCATTTTAGAAAAGTGGTTGTTGGAAGGAACGACCTTTTCCCGTATTTCATTTTTAGCTATTTGCATTTCATCGTCTGAAGGAGTCTTTCGGCGAAGGATAGAAGCACTATTACAAGCCAGTGTTATGATAAACGTTGGACATCTACATTTTACATTTATAAGTCTATGTATGATGAAGACAGTGCACCACTTCACCGAAAATTTACATCGCAGTTACGAAGCAGAACAAAGTACTTCTAAAACCAAAAGTTAAAACAGGGTACAAATCCAATTTTCATGAGTAGAAGCACAAGGAATCAAAACTGTTAGGAATGCAAACTTGACTACACACAAACACAAATCCAAATGAAACCATGAGCCTCTTTTATTTTTCCTACTAATTTAATATTATCTTAACTTGTACCAATTCTGTCTTAAATATGAAAATATATATTACTTCTTGATACCAATTGCGGAATTTCCTTTTTGTATTACCTATGACACATTCTGGTTTACCTATACAAATTCATTTTGCTGCAAAAACTGACTTTACCATTTGAATACTGCTTTCCTAGAAAGAACATTTACACGCAGCATTTTAGAGATATATTTGGTCTAAACGAACTCCTCAATATTACTGAGTTCTTTGGTCTATGAAAATGGCCCACTGAATACAATTTTACTCAATTGGTAGCTAGTCTACCAAGCCTTATACGCATTTCAGCAAAAATATAAGATTTCTATCCACCTTTTAAGGCTGATAAGAGAAAGTTCTTTTAAGCTTCAGCTCCCGATAATCGATTCCTTCATTCCAAGTTGAGTAAAATTTCTAAGGCTGCTCAAGAAGGGTCACCCCATGATATTTTTCTCCTTTTCTTCATTTCTCTCTGTCGGAAATCCCTCGAAAACCAATCACATTCCTCAACTTCGCCAGTGAAACGTACTGCCGAAATAAGTTGAAGAATGGGTGTGGTCTTCGAGGGGCCCAAGTTACGCCAGCTGGGAATCTAAGACGCCATATTTTCCACATTTTATCGGGCCAGGGGATATGTTCCTAACACCGGTCTTCTTGGAGTAATAACAATCAGGGGGGCGCTTAAACACGACCCCAAACTCCGGTGGGAGAGGGGGTTGTGTGTGCGGAGGTGCAAGTCTTTGTGAAGGTGTCTCCTCTGGAACTGAGTCTAAACTCCTAGCTCTTAATAGCACAGGATGCCTCAGTCTTTCCGTTTCACCATCGAGGCTGTCTCCCGATCTTGTAGAGAGGATAGGATCGCTATGCACAGTCGATGGCTTCTTCAATTTCCATGGATTGTGAAAACTACCAAAGAGTCCACGTGCACTCGAGAAGAGTAAGCCAGCGGTTCGACTGAGAAAACTACCAGGACTAGGTGTGTCAACACAAGAAGTACTGTCTGGGGGAGGCTCGGGGCTGGATACTTTGCGTTTGCGGCTACGTCTCTTCTTACTGTCATTAGAATTGAACGGTTCTGCCTGCAAGGACAAAATTTTTCCCTCGGTTTAATACTTAAAACCTCAATACTAATTTGCATAAATCATCTTGACTTCGCGTTTGAGTAATTGCTCTAGCGACAAAAATTATCTGCACCTGAATAACAGAAAGATCACAAATACAAGTATGGTAAAATAAAATAAAACCAAACCCCCAAACAATCAAAAAAACAAAAAAACACTTTGAATGAACTGGAATGATCAATGATAAAGAAGATCAAGACAGACAGAAAATAATAAAAAAAAAAATTAAAAAATTGGAGGTAAATTTTTCAAGATGCATTAGCTGTGATGTAGCAACTGATGGGTTAATGTGCATTTTGTGGCAAACTTTGGAATTTCTCCCCACTGGCGATATGAGTTTTATCTGACCTTGTTTAGTTTGTTCTCATGACCATCTGCAATATTACTAGAACCGACAGACTCCGGTTCTGAGGGCTTTCCAAAACTATGAAGGAGCTGCTCTCTTCCACTGAGACAGGCTAAAAAAATAAAAAATGACCAAAAAGTTATCTAAACATTCTAATAAACTCTTAATATAAAACCTGTTTTTTCATAGGCAAACAAATGTCACTACACAAATCCAATATACCAAGAAACTCCAATCTATTCAGTGGAGGTACAGTACATAATCTTCCAAAGGTTTTGTTGTGGTAAAGCCCCTTTCCTTACACCAGAGAGGATGTTTTATCTAAGCTTCATTTAAATGAGTTCCTACTGTACTTGGTTATAATATTTTTCTCCATGGCTCTACAGTCCCCCCCACCCCCCCTCCCACCCCTGCTTAAAAACAAAAAAAATTCCTATCTGTCAATTGACGAAGAACAACCAATCATGAATATGCCAGATAAATTTTACAACCCATCTTCGTACTTTTATCTATTTTGATTCACAAGAAGGATGGCACCACACAACAATTATTCCAAAGGGTGAGATTCTTATGTTTATTTGGTACAAAATAAAGATTGATTAAGTCAATGCCCCTGTAATTGTAAACTGTGTATTCTTCAGTATCAAACACATCTATAATGTACATCTAACTTGCCTGTCGTGTGGATTGTACTGGTCTTTTTATGATCTTCTTCGATTGCAAACCTAGGGGGGCCCTTGCCATTCACGAAGTGGCCAGACTCCCCTCGGGCCTCAGGAATGTTGTTGTTGTTATTATTGTTGTTCCTCTTAGTAAACACCAAAAACAAGAACAGGATCAAAGCAATCTCTATACACAGACCAATCACATGCCTCTCCATAACTTCCTTGTTTAGAGGATCCATGCGAGCCTTCATTTCCACCATCATACTGGTAAGATTACCAAGCTCAGACTGCAGTTTGGCAATTTGTTCCTTTTGGTTGTTAATCTGTAAGTAAAATTTACTTAACCCTTTAACTCCTGGAAGTGATTAACATGAAACTTCTCTCTAAAATATCCGTACATTATCAAGCAAAGGGAAAAAGAGAATACCCAAACTTATCAGGTTGAAGTTGATATCTTGATTTAATACCAAATTCGCCTAACTTATTCACCAGGAATTGTGTAACAAAATGTGGAAGGGAAAATTAATAATCAGATCTTGGGAGTTAAAGGGTTAATCAACAAAGTGATGCATGAATTATAGCATTAAACAACCTTAAAATACACAGATATGTGCTGGATGTTTCATGGGACAATTGTTGTCTAACTGTCTAAACCAGAGCAGTAAAGTCCCCCCCCCTCCAAAAAAAAATGTTACCCATACAACTGGAAAATTTAACTGATAATTTTCATCTGTAGACAGACCACAGTTTCTTCTTTTTATCACATGAAAAATGGTTGAGGCTGCTCTCCATCCAGTGGCACACACAGTGGCCCATTACTACAGTTTGTGAAGGATAAGGTGACTAGAACTGTTTTGACATCCCCCCCCTTACGGTGGAAAAATAGTCCATTGCAGGTAGACATTTTGTCCAACTTTCATGACAGTTACTTGTACATACAGTAGTATCCAACTGCACAAAGTAGAGTAAAAAATATTGTGCCAATAGAGTACAGATATCCTGCAATATTGTACTGTAAAAAAAATCTGTTTAAACAGTCGGTTGTGTTTGCTATGCTTCTCTATCCACTTTGTTTTTCTCAACATATACAAAATGAGCATAATCACTTAGCAGAAAAAAAAGCAGTTGGATAATAAACAACTTATTAGACATTTTGGTGTGTAGTAGTGCTTGTTATTTTTACTCTTTGTTGTATTTTACTCTCCCTATAGGCACAACTCATAAAATACTCAGCGATACTACACACCAAAGTGTCTTAGAAGATTTATATTACTGGGGGGAGAGAAAATCATGAAAGAAATGTATCTTATATCCTAAATTTTGAAGTGTGCTAAGCAATAGGGCACACCATTTCCCAGAATTTAAAAATCAACTCATAATTTTCATAAGTATACATACCACAGTTTCTGCTTTCTTTGTGGCATTTGTCAACAAGGCAACTTTTTTGTCCGAGCTTTTTTGAAGATCATCCAGTGATTTCCGGTACCTGTGTTCAGAAAAAAGGCTTGTGAATAAAACAGAGTAACTCAATAGAAAAAAAAGAAAATGTTACCTTCCAAGGCTTAAATACTTGACAGTTTAATGTACACTGCATACAGTGTACTTATATTTTTAAGTCAACCCGCTATTTGCAGCTAATCCACCTCATATTTAGCATGTAAAGTTAGTGGAAACATACCAGCATAATCTAACAATGATGTTGATATCGTCACAAGTGATTCAAGTAAAAGTTTAAGTATATGCTACACACTTCTCACTCCTGAGAGAAAGTTTCAGGGAAAGTTTGACTGTCTGGTCTTTAAGATGTTGTAAACAATTGGACAGTATTGGGCAACAGTACTACTCAACTACATGCACTTGGTGTATAAACAGCACAGGTAATTTTAGTTGACTCTGCTGTTTTAAACACCCTATATGTAGAACTGTTTATGCATGGTTACTACTTCATTCCCATACAACTATTTAACAAATCCTTATTTCATATATATGTTTTTTTTTTAAAATTAAAATTGACATCAAGATGACATTTTAACTGTGCTGTGTTTATTTCATTCTGAAATGTTTTCTATTAAGGAACAATGAACACTACTTAAAAGATATGAAATGAAAAAAACAATACACATCAAAGACCAAACACACAATCCAAATTTCCTCACTGCACATTGTATGATTGCAGTAAGGTCCAATAAAAATAACCTCTACAGACAGAGGGATATGGGGGGGGGGGGGTAAAGGGGGGGAGGGGAGGGGAGGGTGTAGTTCACAAGTTTTTCCACAACTCACAACCTCTCAACCTCATTCCAAAAAGTTTGAACATCTTTTATGAAAATGTCTTCAGGGACTTTTCCAGGACTCTAATATATTTATTTCATGACTCTAAAATGTAATGATATCATAGCTTAACACCAACTCCAGATGTTAGTCTTTGTTTTTCCCTATAGGGCTTTCCAACAAGAACTAACTCTTTCTGAGACTTGCCAGCACCTTCCAGGACTCTTCAGTCTATGCATAACTAAACCTCTCCAAAACTGAAAAAAAAAAACCTACATTTTTAAGACCAATACCAACCCTGTTCCCTCAATACTTCCTTGCATGATAGACTCACCTCTGATTTAGTTGTTCCATGTAAAGAGTGCTCATGTTGAGGTTCTGCTCTAAGGCCTTGATCTTGTTGCTAAGTCGCACAAAAATCGACTCCTTATGTACTCCAGAACCAACTGCTGACGCCACACCAGCTGATGAGCCTGATGCTTGGTGTTGTGTTTTACTAAGCATGGTGGCATCCAGATTGGTGTCTGATGAAGCTGCAGCAATAAATTCATGGCTACTTGCACTAGCTACGGGGGGAGCTGGCAATGGAAGAACAGACTCAGACTGGTCACCAGGGTCAGTTATAGACCCAGCACCAGGCTGAGCTGTTGGACTGACACTTTGGGACTCCCCCACTGTAATTGATAATGTGCTTTCACCAATACCAACTCTATCCTGGCTTTCCATGTTAGGAAGAATCCCTTTGTCTCCCGACTCTTCAGGTTCTACAATCTTGTTTGAAAAATCAGTCACCTGCCCTTCTTTATCTTTTGATTCACCTTTCTCATTTGGTAAAAGGTTGTCTTTCTCAGCCTGAGTTTCTTCAGGCAGCTGAGCAGTTCCTTCTCGCCCTTCTTTATCAGTGAGTTTTGTCTCCAAGACATCAATATCTGGAGATGAAAATGGCACAGTGTGTAGAGAATTTAGAGATTTACATTCTGTTGGTGTTGCACTGACTTCATTGTCTTTATTTCCCCTTAATTCATCTGGTGTATCAGGCTCCTTCTTCTCTTCAACTTTAAGAAAAGGGTTCACATCTGACTGAGAAGATTCTGGGACTTCTTTAAACCTATTCTTCTGTACTAACAAGGTAGGCTCCCTGTCATGGGTAGATGACAGACTAACTGATGACAAACTTCCATGAGTGGTTGGTTCCTGTACATTATTACCATCTACTGGTTCTAGACTGTTACTGCCTTCGGGTTCTTTAATGACAGGTAACTCTAAACTTTGAAGTGTCACAGAGGAAGAAGATGATGACTGCACAGAATTCAAAGGTGCTTCGGAAACAACTGAAATTTTCCCCAGTGAAGGTGTTTTGATGTCGGATATTTCACCTTTCACATCCAAAGGGCTCCCTGAGTAACTAGGTTTTACAATTTTGGAGGAGACAGAGACAGTATCTTCAACATTTAACAGACTAGAAACAGCAACTCCACTTTTTCCATCCAAATTGCTGGGGGATGAGCTGGGAATGATGACAGATAATTGTGGACTTTTTTCTTCAGATGGGGCATTCTGCTGCATGATACTTTCACTCACAGATTTCTTTTCTTTGCTGTTGTCCTGTATCACCAGTTTGTCCCATTCTCCTTGTTCTCCTTCTTGTTGGCTTTCAGAGGAATCATCATCTTTCTCACCAGATTTTGATTTCTGAATGGGACTTAGATTAGTTCTTTTATCCTTTACAGCATTCACTAGGAATGTAGACTTCTGATATCCACTCTTGGAGAACAACAATTGTCCCATGAAACATCCTAAACAATATTGGCCAATCACTTGGGCAAACGACTGACAAGGAGTCAAAGCTGGACACGTTGTTTTTGATTTAGAATCACTTTCCGTATCCTCGCACAGTGAGGTCTTTTGACTACTACTGTTAACAGATATGGGTTTTTGTTCTTGTGTATGAGACGTCCTCTTGTCTTCATGATGTTCTTTGACCAGAGTATTGCTGCCATTATTAGTCTTGTTTTCCACTTGGTTTTCTTCAAGTTCTTCATGACCAACAAGAGTAACAATTTTATGTTTATATTTGGATTCAATCTCACTGGAAGCTGTCCCACCACTGGTAACAGATTCTAAGGGATGATCATATTGCTCTCCTTTTTCACTACCATTTCTATTTTCATCCTCCTTTCCAGCAATTTTCTTGACAATATTCATAACAGTATCAGCAGCGCGCTCAAGGAAGTTTGGCTCTTTGGGTTCATCTTGAGCCTTTGACCCAGGTTCAGGAGGCAAGACTGGAATATCTTGTTCACTCTCTGAGTTCTCAGTGTCATCTTGTCCCCCAATCTCATGATCTTCAAGCTCTTCCATCATGCTACTGCCATGAACACGCAGAAGACTAAGTGGACAATAGTGTTCTGAACCAAAGTGACTCAACATCTCAACCTGTACAGGTGAAGAAATCATTACAACTTGGATAAAGTGACTGTTGTGCTACCAGCAACTTCTTTCATTACTGACCAATGCTCTGAAACAAAGTGACTCAACATTTCAATCTGTGCTTGAAAGTGAAGCAATTAAAATTTGGATAAAGTGACTGTTGGACTTCTAGTAACTTTTTTGTCTACTGAGTCTGATTTGATTCATATGTGTCATCACTTAATACGTAATATAATATAAATATAAATGGTACACATAATATAAATGTAAATAGTACACACTTTACCTTAAGGTACTTGGCATAAATTGGTTCATCTAAAGGAAATGTTTGTATTGATCGTTCTTCGCGAGCCTCAAAGGTTCCAAGCATTGTCCATTCTCTTGTTGGATACCTTGTGCTGACATAAACCCGAAAGCTTTCTGGTGTTGAAGAGAACAGTTCAAAGTTTGCAATCTGAATGCTCTTAACATGAGCTACATCGCAAAGCTCAACAACAAACCACACTTTAGCACTGCATGGATTTAACATATACAAGTCTTTGTTCTCCACTAAAACACTGTCAGCATTAGAAGCCTCCTTATTGTGATCCAGAATCTTGGCACCACAATCCACAGATGCATAGTTGCTCTGTTTTCTCTCCTTTACCTTTTTGGGTTTGGGTTTGTGTGCAGTTCCACTAGTATTCTGGGCAGTCTGTTGTTTGCTCTTTTCTTCTTCTTCTTGCAAAACTCTCCTTTTGAATTCATCAAATGATGGCATCTCATCTTCCTTTGGTTTATTTTCTTCCTCTGCCTGGTTTAACTCAGCTGTAATGCTGTCTTCATCTTCCTTTGCAACGGCAGCTGGAGTAGGTGGAGTGGGAACTGGTGTGTTACTGATTGGAGTTGGAGGGCTACAAAATTGCAAAATTGCTTGAGTCAAAAATTATTAATTTAACCATCTGGCGTAGAGATTTTGCAGTCTAGTTTGTAAGCTAGAACGGATTGTCCTAAATCTCCCAAAATAAATTCCCAAAAGAAAACAATCCGCAAAAAAAATTGGCTACTATGACCTTACTACCTCAGGTTCAATAAGAAATTCAGAAAAGAGTTTAACTTTGCTGTTGTCTTGAACACTGAAAAGACAGAGCAAAGTGTCCATTTTAGAGAACAGTCCATTTTATAAAGGTAAGCACAATGACCTCACTATTAAGGCTTCTCTAACAGTTTAAAGGTATCCAGTTTCTAAACAGCCACACACATGCATCTTAATGTATTAATATACAGTTCTACAACACTGTCTAAAGAAGAACAAAAGACAATACTGCACAATGCTAATGAAATCATTTTTATTTTAGCCTTATCAAGTAGCAGAAAAAGAAGAAAAAACTGTTTTATGTAGGGCGCAAAATATATAGTAAAATCAACTCACGCAGTGTCCAGAACTGATATCAAAACTTCTGGTTCTTTTGTAGGGAAAGGCTCAAAGTGACTTCTTTCCTCAACATCAACCATGCGGTCTGATGCCTGAACCTGACCAGAATTACTGGGAGGAATAAGGATCACAGATGATGACACATGACCATTTGCCTGTGGATTAAATGCAATGGTACTACCAATGATTGTGGTTGCAGTAGACTCTATATCATAGCTTGGAGTGGCAGGAGCCACCTTTGGAGTAAGAAGCTCTTCGAGGTGTAATGAGGAAGAAGGCAAAGCTGATGATGATTGTTGCAGTAGAACTTGTGTATCCTTGGATGATTCAGACTGTTTAACATCATCCTGAAAGAAAGGTAATCGAAGATAAACATAATGAAAAACTATGATGTGGTGTACCTCTTTACTCCCAGAAGATAGTAACAAAAAAATAACATCTTGAACTTCTTCCAGTATTTATCTGAAAATTTAGAGCTAATATTGTCAAGAACCGAGTCACAACTGTGGTGATGCAGTTTAGTGCCCACTGCTAAAGTACAGGTACATCTATACCTAAAGAGATACCCCTAAATTTTTGTTGCTGCTTCTTTCTCTGTTAACATGCCATTTGTATCATAAGTATAATTTTAGTTGCAATAGTAAAAGTAAAAAAGTGATCTATCTATAATGTATTAAGCTTTAAGGAATCAAGAGCCACTTGATGAGAAGAAGATACACATCAAGCAATTTTCAGTTTTATCCAACTGTATTTTAACACTAAATTTCTTCAGGGCCAAAAAGACTCTTAGAAATGTAAAAATCTAGAATCTGACACAAAAATGTGCAAATTGTTTCGATTAATTTGTCAGAAATATCAGGTATTCAGGCCAAAATTCATACCCTTTTGTTAAAATATTTTGGATTCTCTTTTTTCCAGGCAAACAAGTGCTAAAAGTATTGACACTTGAACAGGTAACAGGCGTGAGCACATGTCAAAACCATTTAGAGTAAATTATTCAAATCAGGTTTAGTTCATGTGGGTGAGAATAACAAAACAGGTTTGACAAAATAAG
This sequence comes from Pocillopora damicornis, assembly GCF_964200805.1. NCBI lineage: Eukaryota > Metazoa > Cnidaria > Anthozoa > Scleractinia > Pocilloporidae > Pocillopora > Pocillopora damicornis. Next base: position 7,251,042 of record NC_142673.1, read on the forward strand.
CAAACACTTAGGAAAAACTCCATTAGTTGGTAAACAAACAAACTTGCATATGGTGAAAAGCCACAGGATATTAAAAATTTTTGACAATATCAAGTTTAAAGTAAACTTTTTTCAAAATATTGGTATCTCCTTTCTAGATTTGTCCTTCATTTTATATACATGTACTGCCAAATGCATTGAGTCTATTTTTTGAGACCAATCTTCCTTTTTTGTATGGATCAAACTTGAGATAAATATCCATGAACATGTGCGTAGACTGCGACATCCTCAAAAAATTCTCCCCATTCTTAATTTCATAATACTTATGCTAAAAACTTGAGCCATATTGAGTGTTTAAGAATTCAGCAAAGAGAGAGTGGAAACAGAAGGGAGGGAGATGTCTTTGGGTATTAAATTTCGAGACAGCAAAAATTATTTGAGTTTTTCAAGAATGTTCTATGACTATGCCAACAAGGACGAGTACTAATGAAAGTTTTGAGTTAGAAAGATTCTTTAAACTTTTTTCATTCATTCTATGGAGATTCAGGTTAAAGATTATCAAGTTAAGCCATACAGCCCAGTCAGACTAGGTGGATGAATTATCTGAGGCAAATAAAAAATCAAATAAAAGACTAATTTCTTGGGACTTAAAGATTCCTTTGTTTCCAGTAAAAAACTTTAAACCAAGGTAAAATTTGAGCTACAACGAACTTTGTATACAGTTATCCATTCATCTCAACTGTCAGCTGTGGAGCAAGGTTCTCTTAAAGTTTTAAGTGGGTGGATGATGCTGAAAAAATTGTGGTCTTGGTTGTCAAGTTGTTAAGTCATTATAATGCTGTACTAGTCTCCTCTACGGCCATTGTTTGGTCTTGAAGTGAAAATATCTCATGTGATAAGGTTAAACAACAGCAGCAAAAGGAGACATGCAAGATATGTGTACATGTATATTCTAGGCAACATTTTGTTTCCGTAAATGAAGAAGCCAGAAATATTCCAGCAGAGCACCCACAGACAATTTCTAGATGTCTACTCTCTAAGCAGGCCTCTAGAAAGTATTTCTTAAAGTAGGATTCTCGCACAAAGATTGTCTATTTTACCCCATGTTCCTACATGTATTTTGTATGTCATTTTTGACCATTTGCTCTCTACCAATAATTTTAATATGAGAGCTGATCCAAAAATTTGCAATTTAAGAATATTACATTTGAGGCAGGTGTATCAAGACCTCATAGCTTTCTTACACATAAGTTACTTAGGTGACTCTTCACATGTGGTGATCTTTCAAAATGGTCTTGCGAAATTAAAACTTAAAAACATTATATACGTTATAAAACCTAAAATGCAGTATCATACTACGGCAAATATGATTATAGAAGGAAATAATAAAATTATTTAGAATTCGGTTGAGTAGCAGGTCATAAGAGTATAGTTTTCTCTGCTTTAAGATCTTCCGAAAGTTTTGAGAATAATGAATGAAAACAAATGAAAAGAAGATATATGTAAATAGCTTGTGTGTCGAGTTTTGAGAACTCACATCGTAAGGAAGACGTACTTTACTAACGACTGCCCAAACCTCGCAAAAATTTTCTTTCCTCGTACATTAATTTAGGAGTCATTGAAATAAAACGAAACTCAGAACATTCAACGATCCATCAAACAGGAACTAAATCAAAACACAAACGTACTACTATCACCTGTCATGGAGACAAAACTAAAATGTGTAACTGGCTTGCTAACTTTTCTAGGAGAAAGATTATCCTTCTCTTTTTGAAAGTCACACGCAAAGAATGTTCTATAGTACTTTTAAATCTTGTAAATCAATCAATTCAACGCTCTAATATATCACAAGCTAGAGGTTAACAGTCAAATGTGGGCCTTAATTAGAGCGACATTGTTTCACAGTCGTTCCAAGCAACACACAAATACTTACTATTTTGGAAAGTTCCAATTTGGATGAAAGTGATAATTCCAGTTTTAGTTGTACAGGAGTACTTGACGCTCTCTCGCTCCCACTCGGGGCTTGAAGTCTGCGAAATAAATCAAAGGCAACGGTCGAGTCAAAGTCCTCTTTCTCAAACAACGTGTAATTTACACAAGCTACAAGACTACTCACCGCCTGATAAGACTGAGAAATAAAAGCGAAATAAATAAAGCTGGAAAACAATTCATAGCAAAACGGAAGCGCGATAGCCTTTGTCAACACATCCGTGAAATTTTGCAAAATATTGAAAAATAATTGTAGAAGGAAAGGATGCGGGCAATGTGATTAGTCATCCTACTACAAAATCTGGGTCTTGCGACAGAAGCAGGCTCCATGATGGTGACGTGTTGTTGTGGACCGGTCAGACTGGTTAACATCAAGTGTCACGCAGAAACCGCTGAACCCTGACAAACAAAAGGCACACAGACATGCAAATAACCGTAGCCAAACAAACAGACGGAAAACCTGAAAATTCCTGTTGGTGAATGAGGAAAGAATAGATTATGATTCCTGCATTTATTTTGGACCTCTCTGCTTTATCAAGTTAAACTTCATTATTCAAAGAGTTTTCTGTGATACGAAGCACGTTTGGTTAACAAAATGCGGCGAATGAAGTTTCATAATGTGGTTAAGAGGAAGAAGCAAGAAAGGAACAGGAAGATTACATTACGTTGATCTCAGAAATCGAGGAACTGAATCTGAAGAACGCTAATCATAAAAAAATAAAACTTGATACTTATAGGGAAAAAAGTAGGAGAAGCAAAATTGATCAAACAGATCAGGACATCGACAAGTGACTGTGAGGTGATAGAGTAAATGCCTCGACAAGGTAAAACTGAACGAGAAAAAAAATTATAATTATGAAATAAAGACCTAGAATAAAAAATGAACGTGTGATTGAAAAAGGCTTGGTATCCGGGGAAACGAAAAAGTATTTAAAAAGTTTGAAGAAGTACAGGAAATATAAAGCAATGCATTTCATTTGTTGTTTTGTTTCGATGCTCCGCCTTATCTGGGGTGTCTCGAGAACCAAGACCTAAGACCACAAAAACTAAGTCCTTGAAAACCTAGCGTATTAGTGAACTGGAATGTACTTGAGGTCGGCTCTCCTTGTTAGGATCAGTTGGTTTAAAGCGTTAGAGTCAAAGACAGCTCATCAACAAGTTTCCGAGGCCTTAGTTCACGAGGCCTTAGGTCCAAGGGTCTTAGTTTTCGAGATACCCTCCCTTACTTTATACACGGAGAGGCCTTAGAATCCAATCACATTCGTAATGAATGATAATGAAAACACAGTTAAAAGTAGTAACTTGTTTTTCCATTCGCAATTTTTACCTTTTCTCGAGCTAATTGGTGAATATGGCGCCTTTTGAAAGTGATCAAGATCTAACAAATGTTCCTTCGATCATTGAATTGATTCAAAGTACGCAAGCACATACAAAATGCCTTGACATCTCCCTTAGCGTGAGGGCTTTTAGAGCCCGTCTTCTACCACTCTCCTTGGCAAGCCGTTGTTTGACGTCGTCACGCAACACACGCTCTCTCTCACCAATGGCTGCTTCAATCGGCGCGTATTGGTGGGGAAGAGAGAGCGTAGCGAGACGAAACTAAACAACTGCTGTGAAGGAGATAAGTCATTTATGGGAGCGCTTAAGAATAAAATTAGATCGCTAACCAAGAATTAATTTCTATCGTAGCACTATACGGAAAACTGTGTATTTTTATATAATTGTGAACGAGTTTTCGATAATTGTAAACTAAATGCGTAAAAAAGGAAATGAAACAAGAAAAAAAACACTTCAAAACAGAAAAAATGGAACAAGTTTAAAACTACTTTATTTGGTTCTCCATAAAATTATAATTTAATTTTTAACCACCAGGCTAAATTGATTCATGATTTAAGAACATCTTAGAGATACGTATTGTTTTCCAATGGAATACAGTGAAAATGCCCCCGAGTGACCTGCTTTCTTTTACAGTATAAAAAAATTCGTACCTTGATAATCTATTTAGGAAAGAAAGATCTGGTCATCAAGGAAACACTGTTAACTGAGAACAAACACTGCATATCGTTACTCCATGCTCCTCAAACAGGCTCAAATGTTTTGGATGAGTGCTAACTCAAAAAATAAATCCATAAATCTTGCGTGTCTTGTCCAGCTTCTGTCGAATACCTCACCCAAAATTCGCGATCCAGATAACGCGTTTACCAGTGTATAAAACATGTACAGTTCGTACTGCATGCAATTTCTGTCTAGTGCTTACTGAGGTATTGTTTTGAGTAGAAACAAACAAGAAATTAGCCTTGATTTCTTGCGATCACTCTGGCATTGTCTGGCGCCTTTTCAACCAGGACTGACAGCAAGGTTCAAAGTATGGAATAAATATGAATATATTCAATTATCTCAATTATCTAAGAAATTTGAGCCGGTGATCTTAAGATTCTACTGCTATTCACCGCCGACTCGTCGTCGTGGACCCCATGCTTATGAACGGTATTGACGAATTTACTTATACGTAAAACGCGAGCTTTAATGATCAAACGAATTCCCCAATAAATAAATTTTACTTCTACTGCTAAATCTGGTTGAATTTATATGGAATTTTTCAACTTTGCATTCTTGTACAATTTTAAGTGGTTTATCGGATAAGAGAGTGCTTCTCGATTATGTTCGACAAGTCAAATTTACGACAATACCCTGTTGCAGCTCTCGAAAAGTCAAAATTAGGTGAAAGAAACTTGCGGCTGTGTTAAGACAAAGGTGGAATTCATCAATGAATAGAAATTTGTCCAATATCGATATTTCCTGTGAAGATCGTGCATATCAGATTTAAGAAAATAGTGATCTGACTACGATGCCCTGTGCCGCGGATGGTAAATGCGATAATGACTAATTGTGATCTGCGGAGGCTGTTATTAGATCTCATAAGCAAGAGATTAGAGCTTTTAACCCGTTCTTAGATTTCTACCCTCTACTCAGCTTCACTTTATCGTGGCTCGTATTCTTAAGGAATCACAAAATTCCATGACTTTCCCAGGGACTTTTTCCCGAACCTTTTCCATGTCCTACGATCGAGAAGTTGGCTTCAGAACATCGCGAAGACGTTCATGTAACGAATGCATTTTTCCTTAACAATCACAAAAATTCCTTTTTTAGTCATTTTCGTTAACTTTTCATGACCCACACTCAAATTTCAAGAATTTCCAGGTTTGGAACATGATTCTGAGAAATTCCACGACCTTCTAGACGTTCATGATTCGTGCAAACCCTGTATATCCTACCTATGTTGGCCTGACATATTCCGCAGTCTACTCACGACCTCAGTTCCAACTTGTTGTAGCCATTATTTATGATTTGAGCTAAAAATATTTCTGTTTTAAGACTATAATCTAAGGACGCGTCCTCCGCAAGATCGACACGGTAAAAATTCTCTACTCAGTAGGTCAGGAGACATCCCGCCTTTATGAGCACCGTCTTCTGTAGGTCCTAACTGTTCTAAAATCTGTAGAATTTGACGAGCAGTTCCATCATTTTGATCTAACTCCACCTCATTTTGAAGTAGATTAAGTTCGTTTTCTGTCTCATCCACGCTTGAACTTTTCGACACATCAGTGTCGTCCCAGCTTTGACTGTTCGTTTCGCTTTCTAAGCTTAATTCCGCTCGCGGTACTACAACGTCGTCGTCATGTTGAGTACCAGAAATGACAGCTTCATGTTCGTGCGCCACCATCCGACTGTTTATAACGTTTTGTAACTGATGTTGCTGAATTCTGAGTTCTTTTCTTTCCTCCAGCATACGTTTGACCAATTCTTGCAGTTGGTTCATCTTATCCTGAAATCCAACAAGGGATAGCAGATGAAAAATGTTTGAGGGAGAGTTTCCCTGAAATTTGCAGGCACTGTTAAGAACTTCAAGTCACCCGTGCTAAGGGGCCGGAGGGAAGGGGGTAGGGGGGCAGGCAGTGACAAGATTGGAATTAGAGCAAGAAAGATCGTACACTCTGAAGCTCATCCGTTGACTGAAGAAGAATGTTTTGATAACAGTTCTCAAGGATGTAGGACAGAGAAAATCTGACCTAGACCCTCACAAGAGGCGCAAGATTTCTCTTCGTCCAACTCGCAAATGATTGACATTTTTTATAAGATCGAAATTGTGGAAAATGTGGAAAGATGTCTTTAGGATGGTATAAGGTTTACCCTGACGTCACCCGAAAGCTCTTGACAAGTTGGATGAATTTCCCGTTCTGTCGGCGTGAGGAAATAAATTCAACCTCTTGAGGCAAAAGTTTTATTTTCTCTGCTCCTTTTTATTTTAAGATTTCTATGTCTAAGCAGAGAAACATGCCTCCAGTAAAAGGACGCATCTTATATTTAGAGTCAGCGGGATAGATGAATAAACTATTTCTCAGCTGTTTTCACAATACTGTAGTTTCAACCATTCAGCTGATGAAAATAAAAGAGCCTGCCTATGAAATGATATCATTACGAGTTCAGAACTTAGAAACATTATTTATGTACCACAGACCTGCATGTTGGCCTTTTCGCTTGACAACTGAGCAATGATTTTCTCTCGATCTTTGTAATAAGACTTCAGAGCATTCCTCTGGGTTTGATAAAGAGTGATGTACTCCCCTACATACATTAAAGCCAAGAAACATGTCAGGTATTAGTTGAAGTTTGGAATGTAAAGTCAAAATTAAAGTCATCACAACATCAAAGTTTATACTCCACGGAGTCAGTGGGAAAATTGCACGTAAACATGACGACCTAAGACGTTGACGTTTTCTCGACTCGTTTAAGCTCTGCATTTAATTGGCGCAAAAAGTGCTGCGTCTTTACTAAAATTGTTCCACAGTAAGCACAAGCAAACCGCGATAGAACAGAAAGGGTGGAGTGGGCACTAGCTCCTCGCATTCACCGGCTAAGTTTGTGGTATTTTGCATCGTGGTGAGAAAAATTAAGAGCTACGAGCAGTATTATGGGCAATGGGTTGGGACGAATTTTGCTGAGCAATTGCATTCCCCTGAGATTGTACACAGCCTTGTCAATGTAAAATAGAAATCTTACAAGTACTCGGGCTTCAACACAAAAGCGCAACTTCCATCCTCACCACCCTGTCTGCCGTTGTATCACAAAACCAAATAACGATAATCATAATCAAAACAATCCAACGTCACCAGAGAAAGTAAATTCACAAGAGCTTCTTCATCCGGCCCTTCTCTCAATGAACTCATAGGAGGTACTCACCGATGGTCTCTGTTTCGTGGGACAGTTGTATGGTGACATGTTCAAGTTCCTGAATTCTCTCTATGAGGGACGCCTTTTCATTCATTAATTTCATGAACCGCGCCTGGAATAAATAGTCATCAAGGACATGGACAATAAACAAAGGGATATTCACTAAAATTGGAGGAAAATGCCGCAGTAGGGAGGATTAATTTTTTTTTCTCTTTAAAGTCTTCGGGAGGATGATGAAAAAGTCGACAGTGCTGCAGAAAAATTGGGCTGTTGTCATCAAGCGATAGAAACTTCTTAGCGCAGTTTCTTTCCGAGGTGGTGGATGCTTTAAACAAAATAAATTTCGTTGTTATCTTACAAGCAACAGGAACAGTAATAAAGAGAAAGTAACAATTGGGATCTGCTTATTTTCAACAACGGAAAAGTCTGAGTTCCCATGACTTCTGACAAAACATCTCCATTCATCGTCTAGGTTTAAATCGTTTTTAATTCTTTTGTCTTTCCACTTTGAGTATCGATCAGCTTTATAATTTTATCGGCACATTACCTGCAATTTGCTGAAAGCCATCTTAATTGCTTCGTGTGACATATCTTTATCACTGAGCTGATCAAGTGGAATATTGGGTAGCTCTGGCTCTTCCTTCCTCTCGATCTGATCCTTCTGTTTTTCAACTACAGCCTGCAGCAGTTGAATCTTCTGCTGCTGCTCATGAAGTTGTTGCTGAAACTGCTCTTGCACCTGTCACATGAGAAGATTCGTCACACAACAAGCAAAAAATTAATTTTCCAGCGTGCACTTAGAAATAAGGTACCGAAATGCCACGCTAAACCTTGCAAGAAATAAGGTGATTGTCACGCTATGGGATAATCAATATCGGTCACGCATGATGACTAAACTACATAATTACGGCATTCTAGATATGCTATTTCAAGCGGCTTTTTCTTGGGTCACATCAGTTTGGGTTGGTAGGTCAAGAACGCCTTCGAGAAAAGGAGCGTTTAAGATTCTAAGATTATGCGTGGTAAGAATTTTGTTGGAAAATCCCTTCATAAAACTTAGGCATAAAGATAACAATTTAAAATGAAGGAAATAAAAACGGAAGTTTTAGCTTCACCAGTTACTCTCCAGACGCAACTAACGCGCAACTTCTAATCAAAATCTCCCAACAATTACCCAACACAGATGACGCAGAGTCTGTCGGCGCAGACTCTGTGAGCAACACGCGACACCGGAATATCTTTGTTCACTGATTTCCACCGACTCGCGCAAAGAAATACGCTACGAAAGGAAGAAAGCTCGAGGGTAAAACCTTACGTACCTGTCTATATTGTTGTTGGAGCTGCTGTTTGAGCTGTAGTTCCAAGTGTTGTTGTAATCTCATCATGTCGTCTTCCTGCTGATCTTGCGTTCGATGTAAAATATCAGCCAGCTGGTCTCGCTCCATCTCAAGTTGTCGGATGGACGCAGACAATGAATCAACCTAAAAGTGGTGAAAACCGAGTCAATACAGCGGTCTCACCAATGCAAGGTTGGAGGTTGGAAGGAATGGGGGGGGGGGGGGGGGGGAAGGAGGAAGGGCTTGCTGGGAGGTCTACAGAGGCAATGCCATATGATTTCGCACAATTTGCTTATTTGCTTTGTTTCCTTCCCTCCCTCTTTTTGGCTGAGTATTTATTCCACACAGCAGTTTTATGTTGCCAGGCAGTAGCTTGGTTGCCATGGTGGGAATTGGTGAAAATGCTGCCCTCCTCTGTCATAACCTAAGGTATTGACCCTCTAATACTATTGGCTAGGTGCTGTAATAGGGGCAAGATGTAATTAAGACAAATTCACAGCCACGTCAATTGAGTGGTTTCACAAATAGTTTATAGAGGAGGAGGGGAGAGGAGAGGAGAAAGGGAGGAGAGGAGAGGGGAAAGGGAGGAGAGGAGAGGAGAGGGGTGGGGAGAGGATCACAGGAGAGTTTGCTGAACTAACCCCGTTACTCTCTACTCAATATTTCATTAACAAATCGGGGGGTGGGCGCTTGCATATTACTTCCCCATTCACTCGTCCACTTTAAACTACACCTTATCCTCACCATGTCTTCTCTGCTGGTGTATTTGGATGGTGGGGGAGGGGGCGGGGAGCTGTTGCGAGGTGCCATATTCATATCCTCACTGGAGTCCGTGTCCAGAGGGCTCTCTCCTTCGCTCACGTCTCCGTTCATGTATGAAGATGACTCCTCCAAAGTATTCTTCGTGGCTTGTATCGAGGTCTCCTCAGGGGGAAGCTTCTTAAAGGCGGCATCTCCGTTGTACACGTGACCTGCGTGAGTCACAGCTGGGTCATCTGAGTCATCTGAACCTGAGTATATATTAGTGTAACTCCATTAATTACCAATATCTTTTTTCTAATTCTCCCTTCTGGGTATTGCATATTTCCTGGTAAATCAGTTAGGAGAATTTAATGTCGATACAAGAAAACACCTTTACACTGATAAGTTTGTCTATTCTTACCACCTGCTTGGTGGATGATAAATTGATACAGTACGGAGAAATTACATGTTGATATCTTCTGAGCGTTACAGGTTAATAATCCGTGCGATTTGCCAGGACTTGAAGAACTGAAAACTTCTTCTAATCTAAGTAACTCACTCCTCGACTAACACCATCATCATCACTGGCAATCTTGTTGCCATTCCTGTTATTGGTATTGCTTTTGACGCAATACCAAGTTATAAGCAAACTTATCTCTGACGAAGGGCTAACGCTCGAAACGTCAGCCTTTGAACTCTTTACGGTGGCCAATTAACGTTTTCAACTCAGTTGATAACACGAAATTACCCTGTTACACTCTCCCGCCGACGCAGTACCACAGTTTCTTTAGAAAATTACTCCCTTTATTTATAAGTAAACTTACTCTCGCCTGGTGACGGTTCCATGCTGCTGTGGTTCTCTATACTGGATAACATTGCTTTCAGCTGAGAATTTTCGGTTGTTGCTATCCTGATCGATTCCTAAACGGAAACGGAGGTAATCATCATCTTAGTGCAAAGTCTCTATAAGAGACTTACTCGCAGAGCCTCCGGAGCTAATTTGCACGGTTTTAGGAGCATAGAAAGACTAAGAGCAAAGCTACTCCCTCTGGATGCAATACTCGTCCACTGCAGGAAACCCCTTGACCTTCCCTTCCCGCTCGGTGCCAGTCCCTCTATAACATTATAAGTCAGTAAAAAAGCGTTCGATATAATCCTGAACTAGTAGAAACGAAAGCGTATGATCCACGGTGTCATAAGCAGCCGACAACACGGGTAATACCGAATGACCAATTTCTTGTCATCAACAGTTTTCCGAACGCCATCGTGGACACTAACCAGTGCAGTCCAACGTCTTCCCTTTGCTCTGGATAAACAATACAAACTCAAAACTGGACGAAAATTTTAAAACCATTTACCGAATTTTGGTAGAAAAGTATTAGCCATGATCGTTCCACGGGTCTTGAAGGTAGTATATTATTGAGTCACTTGGTTTTAGAAGCTTATTAACGAGAGCATAATGTGGATCTGTTACCTGGGCTAACTGCAGTTCTTGTCGTAAACTGTTAGTAAGTTCAGCCTCATTCCTGTACGTCTGACTGTCCTCATTCAAGAGGAACTAGAAGTGAAAACACAAACCGGTGAGTTTCAAGATAAACCAGATATGATGATGGTACCAGATTTTATGGCGAACTGTCAACTATAAGTTGATCAAACTAGATGAACTGCCGTAGACAATTTTCGGAAAGTTCACTTTTCTATCATAAACCCTAATACAATGCAAACTGTAGCCTGCTGAGCAAGCGTAATTTTGGCGAGCGAGTTGCTCAGTATTTTCTTGATGAAAATTATAGCTGCCTTCTTTGATTTTTACACCAACGGAAGGCAGGGTGATGAAAGAGGTAATCAACATTAAAAAGGAAGGAGGGGGGAGGAGGTGGGGCAGTAGAAATCTTCTCGCCCTTCCCTTCCCCCACCGTTTACTCTAACTCTGAATCGAACGTGGCCGGTCGAATAAACGATCGCGAACTTGTAACGTTTACTCTCCCTAACAAGACGCCTGAACAATAGGCTAGGCAAACTGGGTTTTTACTTATTTTTTAAGTACGTTACTAATTTCAGATGCTTTGAGGCATAAAATGTGCCGTACCACGTCGTACCTGTTCAGTCAGCCTCGCCTCTGATTGGCTTAGCTCCTCCTTAAGAGTGGCCAATTCAAACTCTTTCTTGGCCAGCTACAAGTAAGAAGGAACAATTCTTTGTTACCTCTAATATTATTTTCTCACTGATAAACCACACTCTAGATGTTATATCCTCTTTGAACTCAGATACCAAATAAAGTTACTGAGAAGGAGAACATCAATTAAGTATTTTGCAACAAACGTTGTTATAATGCTCCACACATCTAACGAAACTATTTCTCATTTACCGCTGCGAGCTGGAGTTACAAGTTATTTCTTTTCTTAGTGTTTCTATAACTTGAACCGTGTGGGTTATGAGAATATTTCACCTGATCAACGAGAGAGAGGAATATCATAGTAAAAGAGAGTTACCTGTTCTCTGAGTGGTTCTGATGATCTATCGATTTCTCCACGAATAGCGGAAATTTCAAAGTCCTTCTGCTTGATCTGTGAATATTAATGTAAACATTTAAGGGACAATTCACTGAGCACCAACTTCTGCTTTGAACGCGATTGAAGTCAAGTATTTGAAATAGCTTGAGCCAAATCAAATTAGTTCTGCTAGAAGGGACCGCCCCACATCGTCATCAGGAAGTGTAACCGAGGGGAACGGCAATACACAACACAGGAGTTGACAGAAATTACCACAGCTCAGGATAGCGTATAATCTTGTAATCAAGGTCAATATTTTTAAGATGTTTCATCATCGCTGTGATTGTACCAACAAACTCCCGTTACTGATTAGGTTCAGTTAAATGAAGTGGTGAGTCATCTTGAGAAAGAAAATAAGATAAGCTCTCAACAATCGAGTTGGAATTCCGTAGAGTACGTTCCGGAACGAATTCTTCCTCATTGCTTCCCCCTTAGACCGTAAGTCCAAGGAAAAAAAACCACGAGAATTTGTATCAAACAGTACGTGGCTTAGCCTGGCTACTAAGATCTTTAGTAAATCTTTAATGTACTTTTAAAAGGTTTGACGAAACGATTTCTAGCAACACAGAACGGGTCCAAATTCATAGAAAAACGATTCCATAATAGTAGGGTTTGTTAACACACACACGATGTTCGACAATTGTAAAGGTGGGAGCCACGATGTGCAATTCGCAAATAGCTGCTGTCTGTTTATCGCGAAAACTAATTATCAGTGTAAAGAATGTTGTAGCTCCTCGTTGTTCAAGTAGATCGCCAAAGATGGAAAAAAGATGGAAAAAAGATGGAAAAAAGACGGAATCAGCCATAAAATACGTCACAAGGGCCAGGTTGCTAAGCTGCTAAGCAGGATTCAAAATGGCAGCGGCCGTAGTCGAAGTCTTGAAGATAATTTTCACATAGGTAGGTTACTCTTGATTTGTGGCAAAGCGTTACAAACCTGATCAAGGAACGTTTGTGACGATACATCAAGTTCATCTCGGAGTGAAGATATCACACTCTCTCCTTTGATTACCTGTTAAGGAAGACGAAATGGCGGATGAGCTGTACCATTAAAAAAGATGGCCAATACAATGGAGCAGACTCACTAACCTCTTCTCTAAGGTTGTTGTTAGCAGTTTGCACTTCTTCTGTAAGTGACTGAACCTCAGAATTCCTCACAAGGAGCTACATACAACAGAAGAATCAATAAGCGATTTGTGAAGTAGGCGAATCTCAAGTTTTTTATAAAAGATGTTTTTTTCCTGGCTATAATTTGTTCTAATAGTGTTCTGAACATTTTCAGTACATGCACACAATATCGCTAGTGTCTACCAAGGACAGATCTCCTCCTGTACTGAAACACTGATCGTAACAGCAGCTTGTACAAGTCAAAATATGCCATTTACACAAATTAACATTCGCGTCTCATTCAGGCCGCGCCTTGTGTAAACAGCGGTTCATTCGCCTCACAAAACAAAAAGAGCTCTATAGTCTCGCTAATTCTCTTTCCTTCCCTTACTACTGGATCCTAACGACACCCACCATTTGTTTGGACTCTTCCAGTTCAACTCCCACATCGCTCAGTTTTGTTGCGAGTTCCTTAGCCATATGTTGCTCAGTTTCCAAACGTGTTGTGAGCTCCATGTTTTCTTGACTCTGTCAACCAACAAGTTTATACAAGTTCAGGTTCAAGTCTGTTCGCCTTTATGCTTTTTCAGCTTATGCTCAGCGCGCTCTGGTGTACTTGATTACCAAGCAACCCTTTACCTCCCAAGACTCTTTACTGTCTGTCATACAGTTCTTCTGATGTTAGTTTGGAGAATTTGGTATTGGATCAACTTACAATCCCCTAATTGATATTTTTCTATATTCTCGTCACTTGTCTGCTTCATATTGTATTGATATTGTAAGGAGAAATTCAATCTTGGTCACTCATGGGAGTTAAAGGGTTAAAAGGGAGATAAAAGGCAAAAAGGCTGTGCAAAGACTACCGCTTGAAAAAATGATCACATCCTCATGACAGGCGGCATATATTTAGTTAAAAAAATCTGTCATGGAGTGACAAAAGTAGAAAAAGGCGAAACGAATGGGGGATTTAGTTCATATTTTAGAAGATATGAGGAAACCAAAGGTTAAAAGAACTTTTTAATGACGTTAAGCATTATACAAATACATACCATTTTTATAAATCTCTCTTCCAATTCTTCCGTCTTGGTCTTTAAATCTTTATTCTGTTTCAAAGCCCTGTAAAGAACACGAATAAATAGCTGCAGCATGAAATTTGTGGTAAAAGTGGTGGATATTTACCTAGCCGCTTCGCGGCTAGGGAAATATCCACCACTTTTTACCTCTACATTGGTGAATAATAATTAATTATCCGAGAAAATTCGATTTTGAACTTGACACTCAAGGCATTTAGACCTAGGGAGGGGGTTCATAAACTTAATCATTAGTCATAGGTACTGATGTAAATATCAACAATTTCAAACTGGATTTTCTCACATAGTTTAGCTAGTGTCGAGTGCCCGCTTTTTAGACCATTTACTGCCACTTATTCTCTTGCTGAGAAACTAACAAAATGAATTTCAAGCTGACAAGTGCTAAGAATGCAGAGAAATATCAATTAGGGGATTATAAGTTGATCCGATGCCAAATTCTCCGAACTAACATCATGAGAATTGAATGGCAGACAGAAAGGAAATCTTGGGAGTGAAAGGGGAAATAAAAAAATGAGGTTTTCTGACCTGCTGATAGTCTCCTTGTCACTCTGAACACTTTCCAGGAGAGTAGCTTTATCAACAGACTCCTCACCCAGGCGGGCTACAGCTGTCTCTAGCTCCTGTATTCTTAGTAGATATTTCTCCTGCTCCCTAAGGAAGGCATAAATAAATCAACAATGTTCAATGCGCCTTTTTCCACGAACAACAAACCTCAAGACCGAGAGCCACCAACAACTCTGAAGTATGATCTGTTGAACCCTAAAAGTCACAGAACATGTTTCCTTAAGAGGTCCGCAACGTGTTAGAAGGAAGCGAAAAACTCATTTCAGTGATGCGTATAGAACTTGAAAGATCGACTGCTGTTGAGGAGCGCAGTGGAAACAAGATGTCTTCTATGAGTAAAATGACAGTATCCTTTTGACCCCCCTGAAAACCATGTGGTCACTCTCCCTCCCCCCTCCAAAAAAAAGTTCCTCCGACCCTTGCAAGATGACTAGTCCCCAGGCTACTCCCCGTTAGAAATTTCATGCACTGTCAAGACCTGAAGTTCTCTTCATGCACAGAGACATTTAAATACAGCACGATGGTACATTGCATTACAACACTTACCTTACGAGTCTTGAATTTTCTTTACCCTATGAAGAGACATAGAAATGCATGCATCTAAAAAAACCTTTGTAATAATGTGCTAAAAGATCTGATGAAAACAGCACGTAAGGACGATAAGACAGTGTGGAAAATTCACACATTTGTATGGAAAAAGAAAACACTGGTCATCGATCGCTTGGAGTGATTATTAGGGTGGGCGTAACCCTTAGAAAAGACTGTGACTGACAAAGTGACATTTCTCCAACCTGAGCAGGAATCATTACCAGGATCAAGCAATAAGTTGTTGTCACTCATTTGTTTGAAGTCTGATTCGTTGAAACTGATTAGTCAGTTTTGCTGTTCTGTTATTGGTTGTAAGACTTAAACAGCGAAGTTCGGTTGTGAGTAGTCAGCTTCAATCTCTCGATAAGGTCAGTTTATTCTGTTGGTCTGTGTAAGTTAATGTAACAAATGAGTCATTTGAAATATCAGTATTACACAAATGGTTTTGACTTGGAAATGGGTATCGCCTAGTGAGGTTGATGCATGACAAAACGGAGACATTAATGAGTCTGAATAATGAGAAAATATTAGGGAATTGCTATGGCGCAAAAAAGAAAAAAAACTGGGTTAAAAAAGTGAGGCAATGCATGTACCTCTTGCTGTAAGTGTTCAGCCAGCCTCTGTTTATCCTCCGCTAATCTCTCAATCTCTGCTGCGGCAAGCTGTGTTGATTCTACTTGCTGACTTGCTTCCTTGTCTCGCAGATCAGCTGCGTATAACAAGAAGAGGGAGCGCATGAACGTAAGTTTAAAACTGAATTGTGAACACAATAGATTTTTTGAAGTATTCGTTAAGGGACGAACTGTAGGCGAATGTGATTTGAAATTCTTTCAAAATAACGGTGTACATGTAGGTAAATGAACTTTACCCACTGCACTCATACTGACCCAATTCCTTCTGTAAACTCTGCACTGCATCTTGAAGTTCACTCTCCTTCGCAATCAAAAACCTCTTTTCTCTGTCATGTGACTCAACCTTCAAAAGAAAAAAAAAAAAAAAAGCAAAGTTATCATAAGTTATGCGCATGTTCATACTTGTTAGCATCCGTCTGTCTGGGAAGACAATGGAGTAGCGCCTGCATTTAAACAGTCTGCGGTTCACTTGCAGTGTCTGCTGAGGCAGAGCAACACAGCGGTCAAACATTGATCATACATAAATTTTGGGCGCCCGCGCGCCAATTTCCCGCGCCAAATTTCTAAGGAAACGTAAGAAATAACCGCTGTCTCGCTAAATGAGCGAAAGTAAATTGAAATTTTCATCGAAATCTGTAAAAGGAAACAAAAGTAAGGAAAAGGAAAACTCGAGACTTTTCAAACACAAAGCTTATTCAAGTACGGGTATCCTGTTGATTTAAAAGTCTGTTTTGGGCTTTGGCAAAAAGGTTATAAGCTTTGAAAACACCGTGACTTACTGGCTTGTGTAGTTGTTTGTAACTCGTGCGAGACAACTTGATTCTGACGGCCTGAAAGCGCGCCACCTATTCCTTACAACGTTCGTATATGCGCAGACGTTCGACCGCGGCGTTAATAACACTAGATCACACAAAATTTAAAGGAGGACGAGGGCCAACCTTTTTGAAGGCATAATTTCCCTTTAACGTTGATTCGTGAAAAGTGTGCAGCTTTGAAATTATTAGAGTTAATACTTTTAGGTAATAAGCTTTCGATAAATTTACGATTGAAAACTGGGAAACTAAAACCAAAACAATTACAAGAGCCAATCAAAACAGAGTTAAAATTCACACGTAGCCAATATTATTGAAAGCAAAGTTGTATCTACGGCAGCAAATCGAGAAAGTCAGAAAAGCAAGTCTGGATGGGGAAGGTTTTGCATCTGCCTGGTTAAAAGGGTGACAAGAGTTTCCAATACCAAACAAAGAGCGCAGTGAGAAGAAACGGGAGATTTGTTAATAAAGGAAATTTCTGACATGGCCGAGTGGCAGCGATGCTCTTCGACGCGGCAAAATATTAACAATAATTAGGCGAGACAACGAAGAGTAAAAATAAGAATTTACGAGTTTATTGTCAAAACTATCACAACTTGTTCGGGAAAAGTTTCGCCGGACCGGCAACGATGCACGCTGTTAGGATTTTCATCCCGTGAATACGACTAAAGGTAAGAAGCTTCAAGTCCAGTGAAAAATTAATCACGCGAAAATTCCTTTGTTTCCTCTTTTCGAGTTTCTCAAAACTCGTCATGAGCATCCGGACACTCGACTCGAACGTCTCGAAACTCGACTTGGGCCTTGATCCGCGACGTTTAGGAGGATCAAGTTTCGTGGTTATGTTAACTTACTCTTGAGCGGTAATGTGATGCAAATTCCCGATAAAATCGTCATTAGGTTAGAAAATGCTCTCTCCAGAACCTACATGTAAATACGTCTGCTATAAAAGCACTTCTTCGAAATTTAGGGGTAAATAAAGAGTGAAGTAAATGTTTTCAAAGCAACTGAACTGACCTCATCTGTCAAGGCTCTTAACTTTCTCTCATACTGGTCTACTTCTTCTGCGTGCTGTTGTAGGAGTTCTCCTTTATCTGTTGCAATTCTTTGTACAGTACTATTAACCTTTGATGACAAGGGAAAAAATATACAATAGTCAGAATAACATCCCCATATCTGGTCCACAACAATTTTTCTTGGTTCCAGTACAGTAAATACCACAATTTTTTTTGCTGTTGATGGTATCCTACATCTTAATATTTTGCAGAAGTTGTGATTTTAAGCATCAAAATATTATCTAGTTTGTACTATTCCTTTATTCGACCAACTGAAAATGAACTAATATACAGTGCAGCTTACCTGTTCTAATCTACTCTCCAGTTCGGTTTTCTCGCATTGTAATTGCTCAATTAACTGGTGGCTTGCTGAAGAGTTTGGCTCTCCTGAAAGCTTTACAAAAGGGACAAAGGCAAAGTTAAATGATCCGTCACCCCCTCTAGCAACTGGCAGTTAGAAAAAAAAAATATATATTATATATAAATATTTTAAGAGGAAAAAAGGACGCAACTACATTTTCCCGACAAGCCTGTTTCGTGAATCGCTTCACTCTTCAGGGGTTTAAGTTGCGTCCTTTTTTCCTCTTAAAATATTTATTCCGCTCTGCTTCAAATTCCTACAAATTAGGGGATTATTAGTTGATCCAATACCTAATTCTCCAAACTGACACCTGGGGAATTGTTTGGCAGATAGTGAGGAGAAGTACTAGTGACATCTTGGGAGTAACAGAATTCACACCAAATTCTCAGAGCTAAAATATCAATCCTCAGGTCCTTAAAATCATTATGCATATTCTTCATACTGTTCTTTATACATTTACAATAGTACTGACAAGGAGAAATTGTCTTGCAATCAAGAGTTTCTTTAGTTCATGATCATTTCCTTTATTCTCATTACTTTGATGTGCGATTCTATGGTGATATTGTAAGGAGAAATTAGATGCTGGTCACTCTTGAGGGTCAGAAGGATAAGGAATGTCAAGCAGATAGTAAGGAGAAATGATATTGCCATCTTAAAGTGAAAAAATTAATCAATGTGAGAAATTGAGAGGACAAACCTGCTGAACCACAAGTTGAGCCTGTTTCAACTTAAATGATAATTCTGATTCAGTCTTGCTCAAATCTTCACACTCAGAAACCTAGAAGGTTGAGATCAAAACAAAATAATGAATACCTCATTTACCAAAGAGTTTTTATTTCACTAGCCTTATTAACCCTTTCAAACCTAGGATTAATAATAGTAATTGAGTGGAGTACAATTTGGCCCAAAATCAAATGCATTATTTCAAAATCAAACAAGTGCACAGCATGAGTTTGATTTGAAATCAAAAGTATGATTTCAGACCAAAATTGCATGGCACAAAGTTCAATTACTAGTTTATTTCATCACAAAATTCAGTGGCTCAGATACTGGATTTCCTAGTCTATACAAATATTTTGTTGATCCAGTAGTGAGCTGATTTGTAGAAATTTGAAAGCAAAGTTGTTTTTCATTTTCCTGCAGTTTCATTGGTGTCTTTAAACAAGCAATTGGTTGTTCCATCTCAGTGAAGCTTCCCAGTTGGCCAGGAAAAAGATGCAATTTATAGCAAAAAAATGGTGCGATTTGCAAAAAACCAATGAGAGCCAAGCAGATTACAAGGATCACCAGTGATTTCAAAATGGATGCAATAAATGTTCATTCCCAGCACTGTCTGTCATCTATTTTTCATAAATTTTGCTTTTGCTAAATCAAACAATATCCCTGGCTTGATTACCAGTTGCTGTTTGGGAATACGAGCCTGTACTCCTCCCTTCAAGTAAATACTGGACACTGGAGGAAATTGTGGAGGAAATTGCGGAGGAAATTGTGGAGGAAATTGTGGAGGAAATTGTGGAGGAAATTGTGGAGGAAATATTGGAGGAAATATTGGAGGAAATTGTGGAGGAAATTGTAGAGGAAATTGTGGAGGAAATTAATCCTAACAATATTCCTAACTGATCTTTTTCTTTCTTCTCAACACCTTTCTGCCTGAAATGTATTGATAATGTAAAGAGAAGCTCCTCATTAGTCATTCCCTTGTTTGGTCAATCTTGGGAGTGAAGGGGTTTACTTTCTCACTCTCAGGAGCATTCAACAAATTACACATAATTTCTCTCTATAATATCAACACAATTTCAAACAGAAAGGTGATAGGAAGAAAGAAAATTTGAACTAAGGAATAGTTCTTTCATGTAAAATTTTCAGAGCAACAGTGATAAAGTATGAAAAACAGCAAAGAGAACTGATATCGAAATCATGAGAACATGTCTAGGAGTCTACAGAGAAACAAACATGTAAATGAATGTAAGTGTCTGGATCAGCAAGACATAATGTGTTCCAATAAAAGACTTTAAAAGTTGCAATCTTTTAAGTAAATGCGCTTGTAACATCAAAGAGAAAATTCCTGAACATATGATAGAAGAGCTAAACTTTGATTTGTTTGCTCCTCTCACAGTTTTGAGCCTCTCTAAACTTGAATCTAACTGGATCCTCAGTCTTGCGGGACTGAGAGTTGTTGTTCAAGTTTTAAGTGACAAAATATTTTTACTCTATGATCTGTTATAGAGTGTAATGTAGCGATGTGTCAAGTTGAATGGGTTTATCACTGTAGTTCACAATGCTGCCTTGGGACAAACCTTGGATTCTAACTTCACTCTAAGCTCAGCATTTTGTTGTAAAAGTTCTTCCTTTTCTTGGCTGAAACCAGAAACACCCCAGAGCATACAAACAATAAATTAGTAGAAGTCCATAAATCAGTGCAGTTCATAAAAACATTCAAACACCCCAAGAAAGAGAAAATTGCAAAGGGCTAAAAAAAAAATAACACAAGGTCTGGGGCAGGGTTTCATAAAATAATTCAGCAATCACAAGGATAGGAAAAGGAGAATATAAGAAGTAAAGAGGCTTACATTTTTTCAATATGTGGAAAAGTAAATAATATGATTATATCGTGCATATGTAGACATGAAACTCAAAGAAAAATTATCTAAATTCTCTGTAGTTTATTTAAAGAAGTTCTCTGGAGGTGAGTGTTACATTAAAATATAATATCAAGCCTAACAGTATTTTCTGGAACATCATACTACCTTGTTATGCAGATGCTATGCATGGAAAACCAACATCTATGGAATCATGTCTATCTTTTTAGTAGGACTGTGAAGTAACATCATGCATAACAAACCTCCACGTACAAATTAGTCGTAGGGAAACTTACTTTTGCGTGTAATTAGCTGTCTGATATTTATCTCTTTCTTGCCGAAGTTGCTTCACATCCTGTTAGAAAATATGATTGC
This sequence comes from Pocillopora damicornis, assembly GCF_964200805.1. Classification (NCBI taxonomy): domain Eukaryota; kingdom Metazoa; phylum Cnidaria; class Anthozoa; order Scleractinia; family Pocilloporidae; genus Pocillopora; species Pocillopora damicornis. The sequence goes on from NC_142673.1 coordinate 7,272,033, forward strand.
TTGATTACAGGAATACTTTGGCGGAGCCACAACAAATTTTACAAAGTTGCAAATGTTAACATATGACTGCTTTTCTTTCTTTTTCTTCCTTTCTTCTTGCATGTTTTCCATCCTACAATGGTTGAGCTAGTTACAAGTAATTTCCCTGTTTTTTTCTTCAAAGATCCAATGATATGACCCCATTCTCACTCACAACCCAACAATCATTCAAGATTTCATATCAGTGCACAGCTTGCATTCCAATGAGCTGCACCTGCAGCAAGCAGCTATTTCTGGACCAGTCTACCAGATTGCATAACTCCTTTATACTAAGGTCTTTTTGAGATGTCCTTCAATAAAAGTGCACCAGGGCTGTTTAGGTCATACAATGAACTATTGCAAACAAGGCTTGGTTAGGTTGCTGAGTGCAGTGTATCAGAAACATAATTAATCTGGCTATATGGTTATATTGAAGGATAAAACAAAAAACTGATACATTTTAAAGTGGATAAACTTACATCTTCATACTTTTCACAGGTTGCAGTGACATTTGCTAGATTTTTCTCAAGCTCAGCTGCTTTTTGTCGAACAGTTTGTAACCTGCTTGTTAGTTCTGTGTTTTCACCTGACATGGAATGAAGAAAAGAGGCTTTGATTGAATCAACAGTAGAAAATCAGAAATCAAATGAAGTAAATGTTCTAAGCCGAGGAGAAACAGTTGAATTTACAGCCTGATTATCCTAATTATTAATTATCCAGTAATGTAATTGTAGTCCTTAAAACTTTGTTTCTCTATGACAGTACTTCATGTATTCCAATCTAATTCAGATTATAATGAAGATTTCTGGTATCTCAACTGTTATAAGTTTGGTTTTGTCAAAATTGAGTTTGTTAGCTTGGCCATGATGCCACAAGGGAACAAAATAAGCTCATTGGAACATGTTGGGATGATGATGACAATTGAAACAAACCAATGACAGTGTGTCACTTAAGTAGTGACCCAAAATCTATTAATTCCTACACTGACTACAACTAGCAGTATAGCAGTTGAAACATGGTGCTATCCCAAGTCAAACAAACTAACAGTTCAATAATCATTTATGTTACTGACTGCAAGACTCAATGCGCTGCATTTGAATGCCAGACAATTACTTCCTTAACTCTGACAATGATCTCCACTGAGATTGTAAAAAAAATAAATGGTCTTGTTCACTTTCAATAGTCTTTTCACCCTTAACTCACCCTTACAACATCAATACAATATCAAGTAGAAGAGTGATGGGAATAAAGAAAAATATCAATTAGGAGATTATTGGTTGATCCAATGCCAAATCTCTGAAGCAACAGTAAAATAATTGTATAGCAGACTTTAAGGAGAATTACTGATGAGATCTTGGGAGTGAGAGGGTTAAGGACTACCATCATCCACACCACCAGAGGACATACTTAGCAAGGCAGAAAAATAAAAAATAGGAAGAGAAAAACAAGAAGTTTGAACAGTGAGTTAAAGATAAGGCAGAAGAGAAAAACTACAAGAATGACAACTTAATGTATACTTAAGTGCATTCCTAACATGCAGCTGTAAGTAAGTCATCATTGGATCCAAATAGAACATGCTGCCTTTTACTATAGACACATACACACAGTATGCATGTCACTATACATAACCAATTTATTTAACAAACCAAACCTGGACATCCCTCCACAATATGCAAAAGAATTTCTAATCACCTTTCACCATCTTGAAAGTGAACAATCATTGGGTGCAAAGTGCACAAAGCTGGAAATTATGCATTTGCATTTGAAAATACAGCATCAAGTCCTGTGGCACAGGCCTAAGTTACATTCAAGTTTACAATTATCATCTCTATTCAGTGTAATCACAAGCAACCTACTTTGTTTGATTTCATATTTCCTCTGCAGTTGTGACACAGAGCTCTGAAGCTCTTGTTTCTCTCCCACTAGAATACCTATCGTCTGAATATGAACCTGGATGAAAACAAGAGCACAGCTTTAAAAAATACTGTACAAAAATACAACAACAAAAAACGACAGTGACTCACAAACTATTTACTAATCAACAAATTCAAAACAGAATCTACACATTGAAGGATTTTCATCCAAAAGCAATCATCTGATAATCACTTCTGTAGGTTGTACTTTGAAATTTCAACGTTTAAGAGGATATGACAATAACAGAGGTTGACAAAATATAAGAACGGATTCAGAAACCAACATACACTATATCTCTTCCATAATTGCTTATAATGATCAGGCATAGACATGTAGAAGCTATTAATTTTACAGATAGAAGCAAAGGCTAATGACCATCTACATCAGGCTTTGACACCTCTTATCAGGAGCATATTTCAATGGCCATATCTGTTGCTAAGAGAAACATCTTCATGTGCAATATTTCACAGCAATAATTAAAAATAGTTTATAGATTTCTTCAGTTTTTTTATATTTATTTATTTTACATGTTAAAATGACATATACATGTATTTCTTCAACTCTCACCTCAAGCTGTTCTTTCAGTGACCTCTGTTCCAAAAGCTGTTTGTTTGCCAACTCTGTTCTTTCCTAAAGGAAAGTTGATATGGATCATGCCTAAAATTTTTAACAGCTACAAGTACATGAAATTCACAGTTTTTTTTTTTTTTTTTTTTTTTTTTAAGAATTTAAGCAGTGTTCTCCAGAGACACAGATGGTCAGCATTTTCCATGACCACTTGTTTCAATACTACAGACTACTTTGATTTATCAAAGCAATAACAAAAATACCTATCTTGATCAGAAATAAATTTAAACCTATCCAGTTAGCATTTGTTCATGCATATGGCTGGCTGCGAAAACAATTTCTGGAAAAGGTTGTTGCAGTACATGTGTAAGAGCAGGATACAGCATGTACATGTAAAAGTAATACATCCCAGAAGAAAAGAAATAGAAGGCAAAGAATCATGCTTTGCTTTGTTATACACACTGATTACCTTATCCATCATTGCATTTAACTATAAATTTAGTATTGTACATCAAGCACACAGATCATGGCCACTCAGTAATCAAATAGTTTATGTATAACTGCACATATATCCACAGGTATTATATCATTAACTTTAAAAATTTAATTTTTGATACTCTTACTCGTTTTATCTGTTCCTGAAACTGTATTATTTGTCTTCTCTGCAATACAATAAGGGTATAAAAAATAAAACAATATGAAAGGGAAAAACAAATGTAAGAGTAAAACGAAACAAATAAAACCCTAGAAATGTTTAAGGAATGCTGAACTATTGTTTACTCTAACACTTTTATGTACAGTACAATTTGAACCATTTCAACGAGACTTGTAGCTCACTTTTAAATAAAATCATTACAAATTTTTCATGGTGCAATTTCTTCAATTGCTGCATCTCAACAGATATTTTAATATGTACAAGTTACCTGTTCATTAACTTGACTGTTTAGTTGTTCATTGGATCTCTTATAAGACTGTACTCTATCTTCAAGCTCATGGTTTCTACTCTGAAAATCACAAGAGAAAGAGGTGTTGCAATACATGTAAACAACTTTCCTTTGAACTAAAAGTAGGTTGCTTTTGAAATTTTAATCATCATTATCCTACAGTACAAAGATCAAGTAACTACCTATTTCAAAAACTTGTTGACCAGTAAGAGAAAAATTTCTAATTAATACAGTACACCTGAACATGAAGAACTACAGTACACACATTGACTTAGTTTTAAGCTAGTATGGGGTTGAAGTCACCCATGTAGAAAAAAAAATGAATGGTACTAAGAAGTATATAAAGTCTGTTCATCAAACAGCAAAACCTACTCTCAAATATCGCACCTTTTATAAACTGGACAATAGTGTACTGATTGAATAAACTATCCCTTAATTGAATTGCAGATACTTACAACTCTTAACTCACAAATCAACTAAACAACATGTGTCGGAAAAATCACACATATATATACTGGTTATTTGATGATGATGCAAAACCATTAAATTAAGTTAAAATCAATAATGTCCTGAACAAACAAAACCTATCAACTTGTGACAAATTGATATACAACATGACTGCTTGTGACACGATTCTACAACACCAGTAAGAAAAATTCACAAATACAGTATTCTTGAGTAATGATTGTGACAGGAATAGAAACAATAACAATGAAACAAAACAAAAGACAAATCGACTTAATAATTGCATTTGGGTGAAATTGGCTTTTTGATAAAAGTATGAGCATGAAAATTTAAAATAACACAAGCAGAATTGCTGAAAATTCCCTCCACTTGACAAAAAAAAGTACATGTATTGCTGACCTGCAGGAGCTACACAGTTCAAAACATTTTTCAAATACTGTAGAAGCAGACTCACACACCTCAAGAGATTTGATTTCATGAAAAAGTGGATCTTCACCATTGATATAGTGATCCTACCAAGAGAACATCACAGTTCATGAAAATATTAAGTTACAACCATATACACTGAGTAATACCTGTACAGTAATGTTTGGATATTGCAACCATGGAATGATATTCCAAGTATTACTTTCAATAAAGTACCAGGCCCTATATATTTACAGTTCAAAGTTTTTAGAATTCTGCATCACTTATAATAAGCAACTGTTGCATGAGGTTAGGCATGATATCATGAATAATAGCTAAACTGGGTCTGAGTTATCTGCCTCAGTCTTCAGCTTTGGCAGATGACAAAGACATGGGGTTTGATCATTCAAATTATCTTAAAGAAACCAAATGACAAATGTATACCTGCTGCAAATATTGAATTATATGTCAACTTCACATGCTTTTGTATACTGATTAATTAAAATACTCTGCTCTTGACCAATCAAATTTTCCATACTAAGTCCAATCAGACCAGCAAATTGCCTACTTTTTTAGTAATTTATGTAAATTTTTGTTGGCAAAGTTTTACTAGTTACCATGGCAATGGCAAAATCTTTGCATTCTACAAAAAAAAACACTGTAGTATACATGCACTAGTTACTACTTTGCACAGTAGTATCACTAAATCAGAAGTCAATTTTCCTCACCTGGCTGACTGTAAGTCCATTTATTTGTGAACACTGAGAAACAAATCATAAAATTTCAAAGACATTAGCATTTCATTTTGCAGAGCTAAATCATGTACTCTATGGGTAAAACAAATTATATTTACAGCTTAATTTGAAGACATTGTACACACATACACACATGTAGGTACATGTTAGCACTTACGAGTTGTTTTATTTTTTCAGTGGTTGAGTATTCTCTGCAAAATAAAAGATTACCACAGTTTGTTGGTGACAATCAGAAATCCCACAGTATTACAAGGATAAAGTTATGGAAGGAAAAACCCTTTCATGTTTTAGGTAAGAAAGTGCAATTCACCAAAAACATCTGCTGCCACCATGAGAAGCTCATGGCATGAGTGTACATAAAAACTGGAGTTTTAAGAGCAGAAGGGTGCAGGGCAAATGATGCCATCTCTTGGTCAGGTTAAGCATACATGTAATACTTTCTCTTTGTGCTTGTTTCACATTTAACCAGGGTTTAAAGGGAGTATTTTCTTTTCCTTCTTTCTTTTTTTTCTCCTAACTACCTCCTGCACAACAGCATTTGGAAACAAGGGACTAAAACTGTTAGATCTTTCTGCTTTAGTTTTCTCATATCCCAGGTCACATGACCAGTTTTCCATATTTCCATTGTACATGAGGTTGAAGTTTGTGATAAAAAAAACCACCATCTTGATCTTTGTCCTTATTTTTTTTTGGACTGTGGACTAATACATTTCAAAAACAATACACCAGGGAGAAAATTATAGGAGACAAATACATGTAAAATACACAGGATACATGCTCACAAATTAACTTTTATGGAAAGTTAATTTGAGAAAAAGGCTTTTTCCACATACCTGTCATTTGAACCAGATGGAAGAGGATGATCAACAGCTCCACCAACCAATTCCTTAAAGAGAGCAGGCAAATCCTGATCAGTAATAATGTCTTTTCTCCTTACTTCTGTACTGGGTAATGCATTAAAATTTTGAAAAGTTTCATGTTGGTCACTACTGGGAATTTAAGAAAGGTTAAAATTTACCTACTGTCTGTTTGTCTAGATGCATTTAATCATATCAAAAATTTTTGTGAGTAATAAAGATGAACTAACTTGTGGTTGATTGCTGAGCTCCTCTGAAAGATGTGTTCTGTGAATAAAAAACAAATAGTTAATCACCAATCTCCTGGCTTTCTTGCTTAACACTCTTCCAAGATGTTGGTAAGTCTATCAGCAGACAAAAAAATTTTTATGAAAACCAATTGAGATCTGAAATCTGAGGTCAGGATAGATGATTTTGGATCATGAACCACATCCAAAATGACTAAATGTCATCCCTTCTTTAAATTAAATTGTTAGGGGGAAGCCTCAACTGAAGGATCAAGTTGCCATTAAATTGATGAAAATGTCTCTTTTTATGAAGATTCCTCTGTCAGTAACAAAATGTATAAAACCTGAAACAGATACAGGTAATATTGTTGTTTGAATTTCCTGTTCAGCACTGTACTGATAGTATGATGTGATACCCTTGGAAAAAGAATCCACAAAAATAAAACCTCCAATAGAAAATCCAATTGCTCTTCAAGATGATACTGTAACATTAAAACCAGTTTTCTCTCTTTATAAAAAAAATCATCACAGCTTACTTTTAGGTAAGAGATTTAGCAAATCTCTGAAAGACCAATTCATTCTGTAACTGGGAGACTACTGCTTCTACACTGAAGACAATCTTAACTGGGTGAGTTGGCATAGTTACGATGTCTGAGTACATTAGCTACAAAACTTGAAATAAAACAGTCTACTTTGCAGCCACATCCACAAACTTCATTATAATTACACTTTACATACCCATTTACAGGTAATAATGGTGGGCTGAGATGATTTACCTTTGAAAAAAACAAAACAGAACAAATATGAGTAAGTACACTTTTTCAACAATATTACTTACAAATGTTTGCAAAAAGACTCAGTGGTTCATTTAACCTATATAGACTGTACCAAACATAATATATGTGTACAACAAAGCTATGCCTATTTCATGTATGGTTATCCTTTTATTCACCACTGAAAGACAACAAATGAATCATTTCATCTGTGTAAATAGTTAAGTTTCAGTGTGGTAATACAGGTGAATTGATCATATGAAGAGATACATATAAATAACATGACATGTGCAAGCTGAAATAAATTACAACACTTTTCTAATTTTACATGAAGTTAAATCAAAGTCACCTAGAGACACTTTGGATTTTCTAAAGCTGACATTTTGATGGTTAGTACCCCTTTGTCCGAGTGCTGATGAAGGGCTGATACTCGAACATTGGTATTAGAAACTCTTTACAGTGGCCAATTTACATGATTATGATCTCAGTTCATACAACCAAAATTATCTTGTAAACCTCCTCCTTTGTCCATCCCCCTGCTCTGGTGGAAAGGTGATAACAACAGTGTATTTCCACATAATGTTTAGGTGAAATTCCTCAGCAATTTATATTTTTTTGAACTTCCAAGATCTAATTAGTAATTCTCCTTACTGTTCACCATACATTTCTGATTATATTAGTTCTAAGAATCTGGTACTGGATCAACTAATAATAGTATACCATATTTATTTGATTAAGTGCCCATCTCAAATAAACACCTCATTTTAGGGCAAAAATATTAAATAAAAGCTGCCCTTGAATAATAGACTCAAAATGTACACAGCAATCAATGCTTCGATCGCTGTTGGAAATTTTAGGTGAACCAGACACAAATCCTTTTGAATGTACCAGTTGTGATGTTGAGAAAGCATACCTGACATTAGATCTTTATTCACTTTTATTACCTTCATGTATTAACATGCAGATTGTGAAATTGAGAATGATATAAAAAATGATTTTTTTAGACAAGCATGTTTCTGTTTTTTTAAAATTAAAATGGTCAGTGACCATACTATTGTTTTTGTTTGTAAGAAATAAACTGGATTTTAAATAAATGCCTCCCTCGTATAAATGCCACCCTTCAATAAACACTGCACTTTTAACTGAATAAATACGGTACCCTCATGGATGTTTCCATTGGTCTCATCATTGGAATTTAACAACTAAACTACAGATCTTTTCAAGTAACTAGGATTACTTTATAGGGGGTAAGTTTCTAAAGAAACTGTGGTGCTGTGTTAGTGGGGTAATTTAGTTTAGGTCAGGTAATTTAGTGTTAACAACTGAGTTGAAAATGTAAATTGGCCACCAAGAATAAAAAAGCTGATGTTTTGAGTGTTAGCCCTTCATCAGAGTGATTTAAAACGTCAGCTTTTTTACCCTTTATGGTAGCCAATTTACGTTTTCAACTCAGTTGTTAACACTAAATTACCTAGGATTACTTTAAGGTTCAAATGGACAACATTTACAAACAGCTACCATGCAAAAAGGGGTAAATCCCTTTAGATCAAAATGTATATGACAGATAATTACCTGTGGGAGGTATAAATTGCTATGCTCTTATTTAGCTTCAGGCAGATTAGAACTAGTTATGATACTTGAAAACAATTTTATTGATATGATATTGTGAATGAAAATTTGGCAATATCCACATGTGGATTGCTGGTCAATGCAGATTTTTATGGTTAGTGCATGGCTGTACATTTATTTTATTATTAAAAATGACTAATTTTGAGACAATTTACAACAAACACTGAAATTCAAATTTAAATAGCTCAATTAAGATATTCATTCAGTAAGCAAGATCACTAAAGTATTTACAAAAGTACGTTCACTTAGAAATCAGCTAACCTGTAGTTCTGATCTGAAATTTTGTTCAAACGAAAAGGAACCCAAATATATTCAATTTGGGCGAGGGCAGACCACTTTTTGCCGAAAATTCGAGCTGCTAAATCATAAACCAACCAGAGAACGCCAAATCGCCCTTAGGTGGTATCAGCTGAGACTGTATATAAACAATGTCTGAATGAAACAAGCTTTGCTTTCGTGTACCTGGCCCAAGGAAAACGAGCAAGATTGGAAAACAAGAAGGCATAAATTCAGATAACTTAAAAAGTAAACTACAAATAATTAGTCAGTGGATAGTAACTGACTGAGTGAGCGTGAATATCTTCTAAACTGAAGGACAAACTTCCACATTAACGCTACAAAACCCAAACACTTTTTAAAACACACTCTTAGTAACTATAGAGCCTACCGATCTAAAAGGATCTGTGTGTGCGAAGAAGAAAAAGACACACACGAAAGATTTATACTAACATTTTCGTTTGCTGTTGACAAGTTCCCTCCGGATTCTGATGAACTCGGTGAATAATTCGACGAGCAATCTACACTACGTTCCACATCCTTTACCAGCGGACTCGAGGAAGGAGTCCGTTTTTGTTGAAATTTCTTGAGCTACAAGGCATAAGAGAGAAATCAAACCTCACGACCATGAATTAAAATGTAGTTTTTTCCCGATAAAAAACAATTGCGATAATGTTGTACCTTTTTCCTGGCCGCGGCCAGCTTTTCTTCCCGACCACTATCAGCCATTTACAAGTTCACGACATTTTGCCACATACATTTAAGCTTAGTTGCCTCGCTTCACAACACAGACCCATCATGCTGCGCGGGCTTTGAATTATACCATTAGATAACCAAAGGATCGTCGCGTAGTGTCCCAGCTTTTTAAGAAAACTGTCAATCGGGAAGTTATCGAAAAGGTTGTTAGAAGGAACAAAAAAAAAAAAAACAAAAAAAAAAAATGAAACTGCCTAAAAAAATGACCAAAATAGCTTCAAAGTTAAAAAACAAAAGGAAAACACTCATTTTTTAACACACACGTGACGCTTTCTAGTCTTTCCACATAGCTGACCTATGTCCTTCCATAAAATGTAGAACGTACGTCTGATATGTACTTTGTATACGCACTAGCTTAACTCACTAACGAGATCTCAGTAGCTTGGTGCACGAGGATCTAATGTGAGGAGATCTGAGTCGGGTCGGGTCGGGTCGGGTCGGGTCGGGTCGGGTCGGGTCGGGTCGGGTCGGGTCGGGTCGGGTCGGGTCGGGTCACACGACCTGCCCAAGCCTCCACGCTGTTTACTATAGCACTTCTTTTCAATCACTGAACCCTAGAGTGGGCTCCTAGTGACAAGAGGAGTAAAGGATTTCATTAACATAAGATAATTTAGAAGAATCAGCTAAAAAAAATTTAAAACGGATTCGTTGTCGTACAAGAGCAAGGACGATTGATTTTTTTAAACAGTGTTATATATTTTATTCTTCTTTATTCTTCAGAAAAGTTTCACTGTTACCTGTTAGGCTTACGTTTCTAACAACAACCATGCTTTTTAACATAAAAAAACTTTGTTCATTGCACTAACAGAAGACTACAATTACTATTTATTTAACTAAACCAAATACCAACTTTAAATACAATACAAACAGCTAACTGGTTATGATAAGAGTATCTTTCTTTTGCGGTAAACATAAATAAATACATATACGATGGTTTAACCCAGGCTACGGGCGAATATCTTGCGAGTTGCGTAACCTTATTTGGAACACCATTGGGGCAAGGAAAATATACGAGAATTCTATAGTTTCGTGTCTGAGGTTCGTATCGATTACATAAGGCGTGCACGAAAGACAAAAAACAACACAAACGAAACCACGATAAAGTGTAATAATGAACAATTGAATAATCTGAAATTCTTAAAGGTTCGTTGCTTATGAAGCGAAGCCTTTGAGTCGTTCAGTGCCACCAATTTTTCTCATCGCTGTCTGTAATTTTTCCTCTTTTAAGATGTCATTCCGTGGCATATTTTGCACATTTCAGGCCCTTTATGGCAAAATGGTATTTTTTTGTAGTAATAATTTTATTAATAGTAATGATAGTTTTTGTACACTTTGTACATTTATCATAATTAAAGTTCGATTCTGATTTTGTCGTGCTTAGAAACGTTTATATAACACTCTATAAAATATCAGGTTTCGACGAGAAGTGTCGCTTTCTAGGCATCTACCATTTCTTCTGCTCCTTGGGTGGTCAGAGTATCTTACTTCTCCCATTTCCTCAGGGAGCGTGGCAGGAATATGCTGACCGTGGCGATGCTGACTAGTTTCGCAGTGGCTAGGGTAGAATGACCTGCCTCTGGTGCTGTTCTGTATTGGAGGCAGTCTAAAAGTGGCAGCACATATGTTCCATTCCCTGCTCCTCGGCAGGTCTGCTTCATAATGTTGAAGACTCTGTCGTGAGCATCCTGGCGAAGGGATCATTTGGTTGCTGATCCACCGAGAAGTGTTGGCATTGGCACGGGAAGCTGTGTTTAGGGTATACTTCTGTGTAGAGGGAATAAGCGTTGCGGCACCGACGGTAGACCACTGCCCTCTTTGTGTCGGCAGGCCTGTTTGTGTCTGCTGTCCGTGTATGAACGATCTTCCACCTTGGCATTTTCGGATCCTTCCTCTGTTTCTTGCATGAAACTGACAGCATGGAAGGAAGTTTCGCATATCTGTTTGCAACTCGGGAGCTGGTTGATAGCATCCTCATAGGCAGGAACAGTATTCTTGATCAGTCATTGCTTTCACCGACGAAATGTCGTTACGACGCAATCTTCTCTCGTTCAATTGCGGTTTTTTTTTAATTTCTTCGCAATTTGTTTTAGAAGGGTTGGTAGCTTTAGAATTACTTGTCCTTATTTCGGTCGAGTCATGCCAATGAGTAAACAATAAGTACTTTCCAGGGTAGTCAGCATAGTGTAAATAATTGTCCAAATCTTCGGTCTCTGTAAAGGGCAACGGAATTGTTTGATGACGTAAAAATTGTGCTTTATTTCATTTGTGAACACAGTACATATATTCCTTGCCATTTGTTTATGAAAATACGAAGTTTTTGATATGTGCGGTTAGGGGAAGCGTCGGTTTGGTGTCGCGTTTAACAGAAAATCTTTATCTGCCTTTGATGGAATATCTTTGCGGAGTTATTTTTCCCTCCTTTGATTGTGACTTATTTCTTCACAAGTCATTCTATAAAATTCAGCAGTCCGAAAATTGCCGGCCGTGATTTTAGCGTCTAGCAGATTATGCTATAGGAAGCAACGTTTACCGCAGTCAGTATCGTGCGCAGAACTCTGCAATTCGTTACTCTCGAAGATAGCAAGCATTCTTTTAGTACGATAAAAATGCACCTTACCTCTTTTCTGGCCACTCGGGAACTTTTGTTCTCCACGTTGAGAACAATCTGAGATTGGCGACCCATGCCGTCGAGAAAAACGCTGGTTCGTTACCGAGTACAATTGCAAATCTCTATGTCCTTCTAGAAGTTCTGCACGGTTTTGTTGTTCATTAACTGTTGCATGTGTTGCACAATGGCTGCTGGAAGCGAAAGTATCGCCTTTGAATCTTCAATGAGGGGGGCGCGAGTTTGTTTAAATTTCCTGCCTTTTTTCGACATTATTGCATAACGGTGGGAAGAGGCGTTCTTGAAGTGGGTTCATGGTCAGTGTAGTGAACGACCGCATACAATCGGATACAAAGAAATACCACTTTTGAATCTTGACACATGCAAATTTGGACTGTATGTCGAAAATGATTCGGGATATCATTGGTTTACATCGTCATAATCGCAAAGCTCTCGACCAATCAGATGCAACAACAACAGCATTTATTTAAACACGATAAAAAATTCAGCAAAAGCTGATGTGGTCGTGTACGGACAATAAAACTAAATTCCTAACTAAATCCAATAAAACTAAATTCCTAACTAATTATAAGAAGACTAATGTAAGATTTCTACATATTTTCAACAATAAAAATTCTACATAGTACATCATTATAACATGCGTGGCTTAAAAATACACTTGAGTGACTTTTTAAAAGCGTCAACGTCTTGAATTGATCTCATTTGATTTTCCAGAGCGTTCCACCGAGTAATTGACTTGTATGAGCATGATTTCTTGACCATATCGGTCTTAGGTCTAGGTAACTTAAATGTCATTTTCCTCCTGAAGTCGTAGCTACTTACATACTTTTCAAAGTGACGGCTCATAGGACGTGGCAAAAGATTATAATAAGCCTGATGCGCTAAGATTAGTAATCGTTTCTCATACATAATCTCTAAGGTATTCCATTTTACTGTGGCAAGAACCTCCTTGCTTGGAGTACACCAATCCAAGTTAAATATTATTTTCGCCGCTCTAACATGTATAGATTCTAAGCTTGAGAAAAATACTCGACCACAAGAGCCCCAAACTAACATACCATATGTCACAGACGGCAGAATAACCTTAAAATAGAAATCAATTCTTGCCTGTATAGGAAGGAAATACAAGGATTTAAGTAAATTCAACTTCTGCGTATATGACTTAGCTAATTCCGGTACATGATGATCCCATTTAAGAGCATTATCTATCTGAACACCTAGGCATCTTGCAGAAACAACCTCCCCGACAACATAATCACCCATCTTAATAGCTTGTTTTGGCCCAGTAAATTTTCCGCGTCCACCAAGCAATATACATTCCGTCTTGGTGGGATGTGGAGTGAGACAGTTCTCGCAACACCATGTATATAGCCTTGCTAGTACTTCATTCAACTTGGAGGCCACCAGATCATAGGTCGGAGCTGAGACATAGACGGTGGTATCGTCTGCGTACATGTGAAGCTGTGGGTCACCATCTATTCCCTCAGTAATATTGGGCAGATCATTACAGAAGATGGAAAACAGGGTAGGGCCCAGCACCGACCCTTGAGGTACACCAAAAGTAACTGGCATAGCTTGAGATTGACACCCATTAATCGTCGTTACTTGTGTTCTTCCAGAGAGGTAATCTCTTATCCAACACCACAAGTCCCCAGCTACACCAAGACTTTGAAGTTTTCGGAGCAGAATGGAGTGGGGAATTGCGTCAAACGCCTTACGAAAGTCTACAAAAACCACGCCTACAACATGTTTCTTGTCGATCGCTTGTCTCCAGTCATCCGTTATTTTCACTAACAACAGCTCGGTGGAATGACCTTTTTTATACGCCCACTGGTGAGGGTTCCCAAGTCCTTGTTCAGTGACATGCGTGGTAATAGTTGACGCCACCATAGACTCCATCAGTTTTCCTGGTACACTTAATAGCGAGATAGGCCTGTAATTTTGCTTAACGGTTTCATCGTCACTTTTGTAGAGAGCTGAGATGTTTGCAGCCTTCCAAGTAGCCGGTACACTGTTGCAGGTGGCGCTTATTTGAAAAACAGACAATAAAGATGGAATAATTGAGTCACCGGCAAACTTTAAAAGTTTTGGAGCAACTCTGTCGTGCCCAGAGGCTTTATCGGCTCTCAACTTAGCCATCGAACTAACAATAACCTCCTGCGATAAATTTATGTTCATAACACAAGGCGCGACGGTAGATACATGAACGTTACTTTGTGTCGAGTTGGTATTCGGCAATTCGTTGGCCAGTTTTTCGCCTATAGTTGAGAAATGTTCATTAAGTATGTTCGCTTTGTCCAGATCGGAGGTGACAACTTTTCCATCCGCATTCCTGATCCCTAATATCGGGGTAATCGATTTGCCGTTTGTCGCATTTTTTACCAGTCTCCAGTAGGATTTACAATCCTTCACTTCATTGAACAGTTCCAAATAGTATCTGCTCTTAGAAAGCCTCACTTCCCGTGTCACTCTATTCCGCAACTCCGAATACTCAGCCCACAGGTCTGGATCACCCAGACGTTGTGCCATTTTAAGCATTTTGAAACGTTTATTCATCAAGTGCCGTATTTGCGGTGTTATCCAAGGTACCGAGACGCTCCTAATTTTAACTTCCCTGTAAGGCGCATGCACCTGACAGATATCTTTGAATATGCGTAACCACGCCCAATAGCAATCGTCTGGATCGTTAAACACTGAACATACTGACCACGGGGCACTCTCGATATCCTTCACAAAAGTAGCTTGATCAAATCTTTTGAAGGTGCGGGCCCTGACTATCTTTGGAGGCGGCCTTTTTATTTTGGACCATATTGTAGCAAGAACCAGCTTATGATCTGAGATTCCCAACTCAGTTGTTTTAATAGTTCCTTTGATAATCTCCGGCTTGCTGGTAATAACCAAGTCAATCAGTGTTTTTGTCTCACTTGTAACTCTTGTTGGCTGGCTCCTATCGTTCATTACGCTATAGCTGAATTGCTGGAGTATATCTTGTAATCTTCTACCGGCGTATGATGTAACACCCTTGTAGCTACGAAAATAGTCCGAGTTAAAATCACCGACAAGCACCACATTCCTGTGCCTAAGCCACATTTTCTCCAGACAATCACAAAATCGTTCGTAGAACTGGAAGTCAGAAGGAGGTCGATAACAATTTCCTAATATCAACGCAGACGAATTATGCATAATTTTGATCCAGATTAATTCAACATCAGGGGGCTCTAGGGATTTGAGCCTTGAATAACAAATATGGCTCGCAATGTAAATCAAGCAGCCACCTCCATCCTGTCCCGTATTTCTGTCCCTTCTAACAATCTTATAGTTATCCACATGTAGTTGCTTGTTCGATATTCTCGCGTCTAGAAATGTTTCGGTAATTGCTAAAATGTCGAAACGACACACTTTAAGTAATAGCTTGATTTCATCCATCTTATTCCTCAAGCTTCGAACATTCAATTGTGCTATACTGAAATTATTTGAGCCACGGTTGATTTCACTCGCAAAGTTGAGTAAATAATCTTCACCTTCCGTAGATATGCCTCGCCATCCAGGATTTAGCTCTACATCACCAGAAAGTAAAAGTATCTGTGTAGTAGCCACAGAGTTTGCATAGTACAAAACTCTGCATGAACTCCAGGAACCCTTGCGTTTACAAAAACCGCCAGAAGTCGCGGGCTTGAAGTTGTTGTCGCCGGCAGGAGTCCGAAGACAAATAACGCCCTCAATTGCAGTACTTAGTGTTTCTGGTACAATCAAGGTAGTGTACTGATGAAGAGGATACTTAGCTGCATTATGGATGACATTTAGATGTGTTAAAACCAAGCCTAAAAGTAGAAAACCTCTTTGAACCTTGGAGCTACAGCAAAACGTGACCGCCATTATGCTCTCAAACAATCAATGCAAATTGTAACCAGACGTTACTCACGTTCTCAGTTGTTACTCACGTTCTCAGACGTATGAGGCATATTACATAACAATCATTATCATAAGACTATTCCGATTATTTGACTTGAAAAAAAATAAAGGAGAACATTGTGTAATCTTTTTTTTGTGGTTGTCCCGTGTGCACTAATCTGTTGCGTCCTACTTAAGTAGGCTCTATAGGCATTTTACTCAATGTTGGCGCGCGCGCCAGTGTAATGTTTTTCTAAAAAAATTTTATGTTTTAGCTTTTCAAAGTCACTTAAAGCCATCAAAAAGGCAATGAGCAAGGTTCGGACTATCGTTTGCTGTAATAAATACTATCAAAATGATAGTATTTAGCTAAGGCTCCACTAGGGGAGGCGCTCGCCAAAGGTAATTTTACTTTTTTTGTTTGATTTTCCTCAATTCGCTTGGGTGAAATCTCTCAAAGAAAATTTTAAATTTTAAAGACTAGCTGATCATATCTTAAAATGCTTAATTAATGACTGAGTTTGATCGAGCCGACAAGAAAATCATTCCTTTCATCCATGAAAGCAGACCTCGCTGCTTTGTCCGTACGGCATCTCGAGCCAAATTTTTCCCATCCGACCCTCCCGCTCAGTCAATAAGTACATATTTCGACTTCCGATGATAATTTTCTTTGATTAATCAGATTGATGCGAAATTGTAATTTAGTTTGGATACGGTTGCTATTTGACGGTGTTTAGAATGAAAATTGACTGCTTGAGTATTGCTTAATCAGCATTATAATAAGAATAAACTGAGAGGCATATTCTAATGTTGGAACTAAATCCCGAAGAGACACTAAAGTTTCTCTGAATGAAATCTAAATCCATACCGCTCACCAGCTAACAAAAGTCATTCATCTTGCATATTATTGGTTTCGTGATTAGACAAGCCTGCTAATCCAGCTGTTATCGACCAATAAACACTGAATTGTTCAAATTAATGATAAAAGCATGAAACTTTGCCACAAAGCTTATGACCCGAAGACTAACATTTTCTGATGTAGGGCCAATCCAAATTAACTTTTGGTGACGAGAACCACGCATGTCAGAAATTCGCTAACATGAAAACGAGGCTAAGAATAAAAAACCTCTTTAACAAGATTGCTTGGGGAAATTTGCGACAAAAGCCTTCAAACATAACAACCAAGTCATTTTCTGTCCATTTGTATTCATCTTACGCCATTACCTGACTATCCTCTATAATATTTATCATAATGTTTGGGTGCTCTGTGGTTAAACGTTAAAATGTACCTGTTTATGTTATTTTCTGAATCACGATTGGTAAAACTTTTTTACCATAGAAACATAAAGCTTATGTCTTTGGTTGATTTGACATTCTCTTCCGTTACTTTAGTTGCCAAAGTTTCATGCTTTTATCATTAATTTGAACAATTTTGGTCGATAACCGCTAGACTACGCTATTTTAGTCTGGCATTAAAAACTAAGTTAGTCAGTCGTAGTTAGACATCCTCTTAGTGCTATGTTCAAAGCAAATAAAACGCTTAGATATGTTTGATAAAACAGTGTTATATACTTTATTCACTTTTACTCTTACTACAGTTTAACTGTTACCTGTTGGGCCAACGTTTCTAACAACGACCATATTTTGTTACAGGAAAAACGTTGCTCACTGCACTAACAGAAAACAACAATTACTATTTATTTAACTAAACTAGGTACCAACTATAAATACAATACAAACAGCTAACTGGTTATGATAACAGTATTTAATTGACAGTAGACATGAATATTCGATGGTTTAACCCAGGCTACAGGCGGATATCTTGCGAGTTGCATCATCTTATTTGGAACCTCATTGGAGCAAGGCAAATGTACAAGCATTCTGTGGTTTCACGACTGAGGATTGTTCTGATCACATCATGCGTGCACGAAAGACGAGAAAGAACCAAAATGAAACCATGAGAAAGTGTAATAATGAACAATGAAATGGCCTGAAATTTAATTCTTAAAGGTTCGTTGCTTAAAAAGAAAAGCCTTTGGAAGGTTCAATACCTCCAACTCTTCTCACCGCTGCCTCTACTTTTTACTACTCTAAGATGTCATTCGATGGTATATTTTGCACGTTCCAGGCCCTAATATGGTAAAATGGTATTTTTATGGCGTAATAATTTACTTTATAATTTTTGTACACTTTATACATCTATCGTAATGGAAGTTCAATCCTGACTCTGACGAGCCTAGAAACGTTTATGCCACACTCTACAAAATATCAGGTTTCGACGAGAAGTGTCACTTTCTAGGCACCTACCATTTCCTCTGCTCCTTGGGTGGTCTCTTACTTCTCCCATTTCCTCAAGGAGCGTAGCTTGAATATGTTGACCGTGACGACGCTGTTTAGTTTCGCACTGGCTAGGGTGGAATGACCTGCCTCTTGTGCTGTTCTGTATTGGAGGCAGTCTAACAGTAGCAGCACGGTTGTTCCATTCCCTTCCCCTTAATAGGTCTGCTTCATAATGCTGAAGGCTCTGTCGTGAGCATCCTGGCGAAGGGATCATTTGGTTGCTGATCCATCGTGAAGTGCTGGCATTGGCAGGAGAAGCTGTGTTTAGGGTATACTTCTGTGCAGAGGGAATAGGCGTTGCGGCACCGACGGTAGAACCCTGCCCTCTTTTTGTCGGCAGGCCTGTTTGTGTCTGCTGTCCGACTCGTATGTCTGTTTGCAACTCGGGAACGGGTTGATAGCACTCTTGAAGACAGGAACAGTATCCCTGAGCAGTCATTGCTTTCACCGGCCAAATATGGTTGCGGCCCACTCTTCTCTCGTTCATTTGCAGTTGTTTTATTTCTTTGCAAATTGGTTTAGAAGGATTGGTAGCTTTAGAATTACTTGTTCTTATTCCAGCCGAGTCATGCCAATGAGGTAACGATAAGTAATTTCCACGGCAGTCAGCATGGTGTAAATAATTGTCCAAATCTTCGGTCTCTGTAAGGGCAACGGGATTGTTTGATGACGTGAAAATTGTGCTACATTACATTTGTGAACACAGTACATATTTCTTTCCATTTGTTTATGAAAATGCGAAGTTTTTTATAGTTGCGGTTAGGGGACGCGTCGGTTTGGTGTCGCGAATAACAGAAAATCTTTATCTGCCTTTAGTGGAATATCTTTGTGGTGAAGTAGTTTTGCCCTCGTTTCATTGTGGCTTATTTCTTTACAGGGTATTCCGTAAAATTCAGTAGCCTAAAAGTTGCCTGCCCTCATTTTAGCATCTGGCAGATTATGCAATGGGAAGCAAAGTTCACCGCTGTTAATATCGTGCAAAGAACTTTGCAATTCGTTACTCTCGAAGATAACAAGCAATCTTTTAGTACGATAAAAATGCACCTTACCTCCTTTCTGATCACTCAGGAACATTTGTTCTCTGCGGTGAGAACAATCTGAGATTAGCGACCCATGCCTTCGGGAGAAACGTTGGTTTGGTACCAAGTGCAATTGTAAATCTCTATTTCCTTCTACAAGATCTGCACGGTATTTTTGTTCGTTAACTGCTGCATGTGTTGCACAATGGCTGCTGGCAGCGAAAGTATCGCCTTTGAATCCTGAACGAGGGGGGCGCGAGTTTGTTTGAAACTCCTGCCTTTTTTCGACATTATTGTATAACGGTGGAAAGAGGCGCTCTCGAGTTGGATTCATGGTCACTGTGGTCAACGACTGCATACGCTCGGATACAGAGCAGGTGCAGTTTTGGACTATATGTCGGGAATGATCCGGAATATGATTGGTTTACATCATGAGCGCAAAGCTCTCGACCAATCAGATGCAAATTGAAACCAGACGTTACTCACGTTCTCAGACGTTAGAAGCATATTACATAACAATTAGTATCATAAGACTCTTTCGCCTTCGTTATTTTGACTTCAAAAAAATAAAGGAGAACTATTGTTATGTAATTTTTTGTGGTTGTCGCACGTGCACTGATCTATCGCGTCTTACATAAGTAGGCTCTAAAGAGTTTTTGCTCAATGTTGTCGCGCGCGTCAACGTAATTTTTTTCGAGAAAATTTTTATGTTTTGGCTTTTAAAGGTCACTAAAAGCCATCAAAAGGCGATGAGCAAGGCTCGAACTATCGTTTGCTGTAATAAATATTATCAAAATTTTTTCGCTTTTAAGCTAAGGCTCCATGAGGGGAGGCGCTCGCAAGTAATAATTTGGCTTTGCCTTTGATTTTCCTCAATTTGCTTCGGTGAAATCTGTCAAAATGTTCACAATTTGTGAACATTTTGAGAGATTTATTTAAAAGGTCCCAAAAATCGGGGTTAAAAGGGAAGCTTCCTCGCTATTTGCAATCTTGTGTTTTCTTGCTCCATCTTAAATTTGGTCCTATGAGCTGTTTTTCTTATTTTATCATTATTTTTTATTGAGGAAGGGCACAAACATGTTAAACGTTCCAGTAAATCTTAGGAAATTCCATGGAAGAAAACTCGAGAAATCTTGCCCGATAGATCCCTATTTTCTTTGTGGCAAAATATTACGTAATGGAATAGAACTTCGCCGAGATCTATATCTGAGCATGCGTAAACTTTCGAATCTGTCGCATTTTGGCAATCTTTTCGGTTGAAGTATTTTTCGGGCGTAGATGGCCTATAAATATTACGGGTGCAGTTACTGGAAACCCTAGATACCATCACCTAAAAAACTGTATCGTGTTAAACTGTTTTAAAACACTTCTTCAGGTAACGATCGTGCGATGACATCGAGCCGCCATGTTTGTTTTGCATGTTGACACTTTCAAAGCCCGCACTATGTTCGCACCTAGATCTCACACGGTCAAAAAACCCTTTGGAGCCTCCTTAATTTGACACCATATCATGAAATGCTTACCGACTAGGTTTGGTCGGCCGGACACTAAGATATTTGGCTCTTGTTCATGGGGTAACGGACTTCGCTGCGCTCGGTCTTAACTTCATGACCTCGAGCCAAATATTTTTCTGTCCGACTCTCCCACTCAGTTAATAAGCACATATTTCACTCCTGATAATAATTTTCTTTGATGAGACAGGCCGATGTCAGTTTGAATGACGTTGTCGGTGTAGAATATTTGCTTGGGTATAGCTTCATAACTATAAAATAAGAACACGAGAGGTATATTGTGGAACACTAACCACCAAGTCCCAACAAGATACTAAAGTTTCTCTACCTGCTATTTTGGTCTCGTATTGAAAAAGGAACTGCGATGTATTTTATTTATTGTGCATGCAACCTTAAGAGGCGCTGATGGTTGTTAGGCAAATATTTCTTGTTTTAAAGATAAATTTGACAGTATTGACGTTACTCACAGTACCAACAAAAGACCACAGTTAAGCTTTTTTAGAACTATTTATACTTCCTATTTTTAAATCAATACAAACGGTTGATTGGTTACAATAATAGCATTTATTTTACTCTGAGCATGTATGTATAAACAGTGGCCTACTGAATTCAATTAAGTCAAATCGCGAAGTTAAATCAAAGATAGACGGAAAAGAATGAAAAAAAATCGATCACGTGCCGAATAAGTAAAATAAAAAAATGATTTCCTTTCTCTCTTTAAAAGCCCATGAAATCATGTTAAGCTTGAATTGAGCCGCTCAAGTGGATCCTACCACAATTCATTCACTTTTGGAGTTAAGTACAAACCAGTTTCCTCTGTTGTGAGTGCAGCGAATGAGTTGCTGATAAAAATTCTTAGTGCAAAACGTCCAAGCATTCTCAAAACGCCGACTCTATAATGAAAGCACAAATGGAACACACTGTGGAGGTCAGAAAAAAATTAAAAAAAACAATTCGCTGTCCTATGTAAGACTCGATAACTTCAAATAATTGAGCGTCACTCTCAATACAGAAGTATATTTTAGAGATTATACAGTAACTTGATAAAATATACAATTTTGACTCAAATCCTGGATCGATATTATTTGCTAAAGCATTATACAAAGGTACAAAATATGATACAGCTATACACAAAATCTCTACAAGCCCATTATAAGAAATAAAATAAAATAATCAATCCATTACATGGCAAGCGATACCGCATGGAAAACCTCCCATCTTGGTTAAAAGAGTTATGCGAGTTTGCATCGTTTAATGAAGTGAAAGGTTATCAGCTTTCAGAAAAAAAAGAACGAAGTAGTTTCCCTTAATAATTCAGAAGGTAACTTGACTCATCTAATTTTCCTTTCTTTTTGTGGATCAATATTTGTTTCTGGGCAACCGAGCTCGAAATAGGTGACTCGAGCTCGAAAGCCTATCCGAGCTCGAGTCACAACTCGACTAGAAGGATCCTGAGCAACCGAGCTCGATATAAGTGACTCGAGCTCGAAAGCCTACCCGAGCTCGAGTCACAACCTTTGTAATCGAGCTCGAATCAAATCGAGCTCGATTTGGTAATCGCGCTCGAATCAAATCGAGCTCGCGTCCGACCGAGCTGAATAATATTTGTTCCCGGGCAACTGAGCTCGATATATATTTTTCTGGCAGGGGGAGGGGGGGGGGGGAAGTGCGGATCATGCTCGATATAAGACTATCATGGGGAAGAGATAATATTAAAAACTATGGTGAAGAGAAAAATTTTTAAAAATATTTGGTTTTTCCTGTTTCAAAGCTAGCGAGGACATGATTTCCAGCCGTGTGCCTAATATGGGGGTGGGGGGGTGGGGAAAGGAATAAGGGGGAGGGGAAAAGGAATAAGGGGGGGTGGTGGAGGCGGGTAGAGGGAAGGGGGGTTTGAAATGATGACTTCTTGAATTGAAAAGGATTTCTGTATGTCTATAGCTTGCGTGACTGAATGTTTTTTTTCGTTCAAGGAAGATTTATGCGGCCGAGCGTTAGTTTATTCCTTCACATTCTCTCCGTTACTTCGCCGCTCATTCGCGCGGTTCTGTCACCCAAAACTTCCACCAGAGTGTAAGTTATGCAAGCGTCGTCATCCCCATATCCTTAGTTTGTTTTTCATGGTCAGGAAGCCTAAAGATCTGCTCAGAGACAAAGCTTTACATTCAGTTAAAAAAAAAAGGTTACATAGCTTAGGCCAGACTGATATGTCTCCATGTGATTTCTCTTTTCCCAGAGTATAAATAGGTAGAGATCTGTGTGGTGGAGCCGACTGCAGGATTAAACGATGGGTCGACCAGGGTTGTTGGGTTTGTGATTTTTTGGTTAAAAGAAAGAAAGAAATGTGCACTGTTTGAAGATTTGTGATGATTAAATTTGTGGCAGTTTTTGTTTCGCTAGAAGGCCGTTCGCAATGCTTTGGACAGTTTTTGTTCTCTGTAGGTGAGATTTTTTTAAAGTTTTGCATAAAAATAGGTTTCAAAGAGTTGACGCTTCTCTTTTGTTGAGGTCGGCCCGCCAAACGACCACAGCGCCGGCTTTGTCGACCGCTTTAATAACTATTTTTTGGCATTTTATAAGACTTTAAGCGCCGCCCAAGAGATGTTGAAAAATTTGTTGTTCCGATTGAAATTGCATGACTGCATATGCATCAGACTATTTGAAAACAGAGGAGATATATCTCGCAGGACAACTCGTAGCTCTCGCCTTCTAAACATCCTACTTTTTAAAACAGCATTTGGACAGAGAACAATTAATTATTGAATGGTTTCCTCATGCAACCAGTTGGACGATTCTTTTAAACTTTGTTACTCAATCTAGATTTTAAACGCAGATTAAGAAGTCAGCACCTGGAACGAATCTTGCGGTCCTAGTCCTTAAGCTTGCAACCACCAGCTTTTCAGACATCTAGATCTAAAATTTTTACATTATACATTGAATTAAAGCTTGCAACAACCAAATTTTTAATGTTAAAGTCTAACCACCAGATTTACATGTAAGATTAAAATTATCAAGTTTTTTAAAGTAACTTAAAACATGATGAGGGGGGAGGGGGAAGTGCAGATCATGCTCGATATAAGACTATCAAGGGGAAGAGATAATATTAAAAACTATGGTGAAGAGAAAAATTCAAAAATATATTTGGTTTTTCCTGTTTCAAAGCTAGCGAGGACATGATTTCTAGCCGTCTGCCTAGTATGGGAGGGGAAAAAGAATAAGGGGGGGGAGAGGGGGTGGTGGAGGCGGGTAGAGGGAAGGGGGGTGGAAATGGTGACTTCTTGGTAAAATCCATTACCAATGCCTGAGTTGATTGTTAAAGGGATTAAACCATCATCACTTTTACTGACAGATGAAGACCACCAAGACCATTATAAAAAGGAAAGAAGAATGGAAAAAAGAAGAAAAAAGGAAAGGAAAGAGAAAAGAGAAAAGAAGAAGCAAAAGAGCAAAGAGAAAAAAGACGCAAGAGTAGATAAAGATGGAGAATGTAGAAGAGAAGATGCCAGCATGGAAGGTGAGGAAGGAGAAAAGGTAGAAAAAGAAGAAATAAAGGAAATCAATGCCAAAGGGGAAAAGAAAAAAAGGGAAAAAAGAACTGGCTGCCAAAGGAAGAAGTTGAAGAAGTAGTCAGATGTTGGATAATGTAAGGATATTATGGGTAGAAGTTACTTGTTAATCACTTATAGAAGTTAAAGGGTGAAAAAAATTAATGGAAGTTTTTAACACTTTAACTCCCAGTGGTGATTCACATAAAACTTTTACCTACAATATCCATACATTCTCCAGCAAACAGGTAAAGGGAATATTAAAACTTATCAGGTAGAAGCTGCTATCTTGATCTAGCACCAAGTTCTCATAACTAATTCACAAGGAAATGTGTAGCAGCTACAGGGGAGGATTAACAATCAGATCTTGGGAGTTAAAGGGTTAAACTAGTTTGTAATTTAATTATGTGAATGTTTGTTATTCATTAAGTATTTAGTGGTTATGATTACTCAGTAAGTAATCATGCATGTTTATAAATTTGAGTATTCTTGTTACCTATTTGTTGGATAACATAAGGATTTTATGGGAAGAAGTTGTTAACCTTTTAACTGCCACGAGTGACCCAGACAGAATTTCTCCCTACAATATTAATACAATATCAACCAGATAAGTGAAGAGACCAAAGAAGAATATCAATTTTGGGTTAATTAGTTGATCAATACTAAATTCTCTGACCTAACATCATAAGAATTGTATGGTTGATAGTAAGGAGAATTAAAAATTCAATCTGGGAGTTAAAGGGTTAATCACTTCTAGGAGTCAAAGGGTGAAAAAATGAATGCAAGTTTTTAAACTAGTTTGTTGTTTAATTATGTTAATGTTTGTTATTCATTAAGTATTTAGTGGTTATAATTATTCACCAAGTAATCATGCATGTTTATAAATTTTGATCAAAGAAAAATATAAATTATTGTTGTTGTGCTGTATCACATTCAACAGATGTAGAGCAGTTGTTAATTAAAAGTTAACTCTCAATCTTTTGAAACTGTTTCTTAATTGTCCCCTCAAACTGCTACACAATTCCTTGTAGATAGCTTATGCAAATTGGGTATTAGATCAAGATGACAATTTCTACCTGATAAACATGAGTATTCTCATTACCTATTTGTTGGATTACGTAAGGATATTCTGGGGAGAAGTTTCATGTTTATCCCTTCTAGGGGTTAGAGGGTTAAAAAATTAATGCAAGTGTTTAAAATAGTTTGTATTCTAATTATGTTCATGTTTTTTTATCCATTAAGTATTTAGTGGTTATGATTAATCAGCTGGTAATCATGCGTATTTATCAATTATGAATTTTAATAAATTTTGCAAATAACATGTGCACTTTACAATGGCATGTTGAAAGTTATCTTTAAATATGTGGTAGAAAGGGAACGTCAAAGGAGGAGAGCATTTTGTTAGACACTAACATACACATGTTTTAACAATAAAATGAATGTCCCATCCCTTACCATATCTCTTTTAAATATTCTGGATTATTCTCATATTAACGGGGAAGGGGTTGAGGGGAAGAGAGGTTAAGACCCAAAAAAGTTGCGTCATCATCTGGTCACGAAGTTTCGTAATTTCGGTAGTTTAGCAGCCACGAAATAAGAAAGAATAGAGAACCCATTTATGGGCGATACACAAGTGTAAGAAAGCGTTCTTACCTAGTTCCTGCATTACAATGAGCTCGATAACGGTGTCGTAAGAAAAATGATACCGAATAGTTAACATTTTCAATTTTTACATTCGCCTGCTTCCCGAGATTTTTTTATAGTGGCAGCGAACTCAAATTTTTGCTTAAGTCCGTTAATCCCAAACTTCATTGACCAGTCGCGTCTTTGAGCTTCTGCAATAAAGTGTAGATGCGCTGCTCCTTGGATACCAGCCTCTCGGTCACTCCTCCGTGGAACAAGACTCGACCCACTCTAGCGATTGGACTCTTTAAAACTTTAGAAAACCCCCCCTTTTTTTTTTCGTCTCACTCAAATTTTTGCTTAAGTCCGTTAATCACTTAAGTAACTTGTAAAAATGAACAATGTGAATCTTACGTGTAAATCTGGTGGTTAGAGTTTAACATTAAAAATTTGGTTGTTACAAGCTTTAATTCAATGTATAGTGTAAAAATTTTAGATCTTAAGGACTAGGACCACAAGAACCGTTCTACGTGCTCACTTCTTAATCTGTGTTTAAAACCTAGATTGAGTAACAAAGTTTAAAAGAATCGTCCAACTGGTTGCATGAGGAAACCATTCAATAATTAATTGTTCTCTGTCCAAATGCTGTTTTAAACTTAAGAAAAAAACATGAAACAGGAAAAACCAAAAGTTTTTTTAAATTTTTCTCTTCACCATAGTTTTTAATATTATCTCTTCCCCTTGATAGTCTTATATCGAGCATGATCTGCACTTTCCCCCCCCCCCCTCCCCCTGCCAGTATATATCGAGCTCAGTTGCCCGGGAACAAATATTATTCAGCTCGGTCGGACGCGAGCTCGATTTGATTCGAGCGCGATTACCAAATCGAGCTCGATTTGATTCGAGCTCGATTACAAAGGTTGTGACTCGAGCTCGGGTAGGCTTTCGAGCTCGAGTCACTTCTGTCGAGCTCGGTTGCTCAGGATCCTTCTCGTCGAGTTGTGACTCGAGCTCGGATAGGCTTTCGAGCTCGAGTCACCTATTTCGAGCTCGGTTGCCCAGAAACAAATATTGATCCCTTTTTGTTTTCATCTTCCGTCCATCAAGAAATCAAATTGTACTCAGAGCAGACAAGAAAAACAACTGGCTGACAAGAAAAACAACTGATTAGTTTAGCTTCTCAGCCCTCAGTGTATTTGATGTATTTGTAGGAGTATTAACTGAAAAAAAAATTGAGCATAGCAATTAGTATAACTATAATATTCAATTTTCTTCTCTACGGTAAGAATCGATTTCAGACTGAATCTAAGATAAATAGATTCCAACAGTTTGAACTATGACGAGCTAACTTCAAGGGAGATACGTGAGAAACATATTTACAAACTAAAATTCAGAGCACACGGTGAAAATTTGAGAAAATCATTCCGAAACCAAACCACAACGATAATTTGGTGAAGAAATAGATATCAGGAAATGTCAATTCCAGATCTAACTTGTGATCGAACAACGGTTAAGAAATTCTGTGTTTTTCTGAGACCCAAATTAATAACCTCCTAAATGGTTGATTTGATTTGATTTTAGCCAACCAAGATCATTAGGTAGGGCCAAAAGATCTATGATGTTTCAATTTCTATTTTTTGTCTACTTTCCAATTTGTTCATTTAAATTGATTCGAGTTACTTAATGAATCTTGCTTCTCAATTTTTGTTTCAAGAGATGAACAGATTTAAAAGAATTCTAGAAAAAAAAGAGAACAGAAGCAAAAAAAAAAAGGGAATAAAATGTATTTATAAACCTGTTTTATCCTTATGACAAACTTAGAAACGTTTCTGTAACACTCTAGAAGATATCCGGTCTCGACGAGTAGTGTCTGTTTCAAGGACCACAGCATTTCTTCTGTTCATTGGGTATTCAAGACATCGTTCCTCTCTTATTTCTTGTAGGAACATATTTGGATTACTTTGACTGTGGCGACGCTGTGTAGTTTCGTTCTGGCTAGTGTGGGATGGCCTCTCTCTGGTGTAGTTCCGTAACGGCGTCTGTCTAATCATGATAGTGCTGTTGCTCCATTCCCTGCCACTTGACAGGTCTGTTTCATATCGTTGAAGGCTCTGTCGTGAGTATCCTGGCAATGGGATCATTTGATTGCTGATCCACCGCGAAGTACTGGCACTGGCGCGGGAAGCTGTGTTTCGGGTATATCTCTTTGTAGTGAGAATAGGCGTTGTAGCAGCGATGGTAGACCTATGGCCACGCTGTGTTGACGAGCGCGGGCCTGTTTCATTTTGATGCAAATTGGTCTGTGTTTGTTCGGGTGACCTTACAACTTGGCTATTTCGGATCGCCTCTTTGGTTCTTGGTTGAAATTGGGAACATGGAGCGAGGTTTCACATGCATTCTTGCTCACGTGGATAGTTTGCATGAAAACAAGAACGACATTCTCGATCGTTCATTCCTTTCATTGGCGAATCACTTTTATCTTGCGTTCCTCCCTCACTTATGTCTAACTGGCTTATTTCCTCACAAAGCAGTCTGTAAAGTTTGCCGGGCTGAGAATTGCTTGCCTTTACTCTAGATTTCTTTCTATCCGGTAAGAGCGGGCAGGGATCAGGACAATAATCATCCCGAGAAGATCCCTCAATGTTTTCGCTCTTGAAGACGGCCGGAACTGTTTGAGTTCAGGAATATCGACGGGCTCTTTGTCCTCTTCCAATACAATGGATGTTTCGTTCCATTTGGTATTGAAAATCAGAAATTCGCGATCTGTAGGCTCGAGATGAACTATGGTTTGGTGTCGAATGGAAGTGAGAGTCTCTCTCTGCTTCCATAACTTCAATAGCTCGGTTTTGCCGTCCTTTAACTGCTGTTTGTGTTATATGCTGGCTATCTAAACCAAGTGGACCTCCTTCAAACGAACCAGGTAATATTGAGTTCCTTGCCGGCTCTTGCCTATTTTTGGCAGCGATACACAATTTCAATAAGGAAGGAGACCTTTGGCGTTGTTTCATATTGCTTTGGTTAACGAATAAATGCAGTAGAGAAAATTTAGAACATGAATAAGAACGATTTTCAGCCGAATTTGGATTCCATTGATTTTGCCCCGTTGCTCTCTATGATTGGTCCGCAAAGTGTCATCTCCTTACTCCACCAATCGAAGACAAAGCTAAAATTAAACGTTCCTCTGTCTCTCGAAAGTTTTCCTGTCATTTTTTCTGAGCTCCTTTGGACTTTACCCTTTTGTTCTGATTTGCCGAATATTTTTGTTTTGAATATGTGCTTTGGGAATAAGCTGTTGCTTGGAGATGTTAAAAATAAAACGTGATCAGAAAGGAAAAGATCGCTTTGGTATGTCAAAATCGAATAAAGAAGAAATGGAAGGAAAAAATTGATTAAAAAAGGTATTGAAATGACAATCGAAGTTGAAAAATATTTTGCTGCTTTCAGAATATTCCTGAGTTGCACTAAATTTAATTCGCAAACGAAGACTGAGTTTTTCATTTCATGTAGTGCTCATAAAAAGTGTCACGTTTTTGAGCAGAAATAAACGGAGGGTCGGGCCCGCCAAACGGTAGATCAAGGACGTTCCGCCGAGAACTTACAGCGGTGGAAATTAACGCTAATTACTTTTTCCCCTTAACATTCCTAACTAATCAAATTTTTCCTATGGCCAAAAAGAAACTAAACAAACAAACTAAATCCTATTGCGAAAGCGATTGAAGTTAGTAATGTGATGAAAAAAGGAAATGTCAAACAAGACATATGAAGTGTTTAATTTAGGATTTGTATGCCTTTAGTAAACTTTCTGCTGTTGATCCCTGAATGAAATGCCTTATTTTACTGATCGGCCGCGGGGTTTGCCTATTCGGTTTTGTTTCCTCACGTTTTCTTTGTGCCGAACGTGACCTGCTTCCCCGTTGTGGAAACTTATGCGTGAGAAGGAAAATGAGATTCGCGTTACGCCTTCCTTCCAAGACTGGAGTTCAAAGAACAACCTGGTTCCTCACCCCAAAAAGTGTGAAGCAATGATGCTAAAAAGAGGCAGTTTTACTGGCCCGCTCAACGCTCTCACACTGTGCAATCACACCATAAAATGGGTGACGTACGCACGACTATTAGGCGTAACCATCGATGACAAACTCACATGGGCTCAACATATTTCTGAAGTGAAGAAAAGCTATGTTAACAAATTAAATCTACTAAAGCGTAGTTCCTTTTTACCACGTAACATACTCCTAGATTTATATTTTAAGATAATTTTACCATCCGTTTCCTATGCGTTGCCGATATGGGGAAGTTATACTAATAAGGACGGGTTCCTTGCCCTGGAATCTCTACACTGTAGAGCCGCTAAGTTAATATACGGCCTTATGCGAGATATGCCCACCACAGAAGTATTTAAGACTGCCAAATGGAATTCCTTACACTTTATGTACAAAGTCAAGTTGGCAACATTAGCATATAAGATTTTTCATGATTGTACCCCTCCCTCCATGGGTCATATTTTAACCAAGAAAACTTCTTCTATCCATTATTTACGTACTTCGAACACAGTAATTGTGCCACGCTTTAATACATATTTTATGAAAAATTCAATAGCATTTAGGGCTTCTATTGTGTGGAATCTCCTTACCCCGGATCTCGCAAACACATCCAATGTCAAGAACTATACAAGAATGGCCTCCAAATCGAACAAATTACGTAACTTAGACTTTCAGGCGGAATCTCCGCAAACAGTGCCTCACAATAATGATAACGATTTTCTATATTATTGAGTATTAATATATTTTTATTCCTTAGGTTTTAGTTTAAATGCACGACCCCATAAGCGGCAACGCTTTAATTACCATCGTGTTGAAATAAAAGTTGTTGAATTGAATGAATTGAATTGAATTCCATGCGATGGAGAGGTCCTTCGTGGCTAAACTCGTGTCCGAAGTGTCTCAAGTTTCCCTTGTACCTACTTTCTTTTTATTTTATAAATTGCTATGCACGTTTCAAATTTTTGTCCGCATGTTTTGGGTGATGTGGATCTTTCTTATATATTTTTTGAAATTTTGCATGGGAAATTAGCGCACGCTCGGCCAAAGTTGATGCACTTGCGCATGCCTGACGCTTGACTTCTGTCTTGACCCGGTCAGGACTCGAATCCGGAGTTTTCGATTTGGAGTCCAGTGCACTAATAATCAAACTCCGGCTCTTCCACTTCTTTTCTAAACATTTCGCGTGTGGGAAAGGGAAGGAGGCATTCAGGCTGGGTAGAGTTAAATGCTTTCTCATAGACGTTTTTCTCCCTTCAAACCTTAATCTGTATGTCACCGGTTTGCATTTGAACGATAGACAAAAACGTGCTACAAAGCCAAGGTGATGCTTCTGGGCCGTTTTCACACTATGATGAAGAAATGTTAGATCATAGCTTAACCCTTTAACTCCCATGAGCGGCTAAGGCAGAATTTCTCCTTACAATATCAATACAATATCGAGCAGACAAGTGGTGAAAATAAAGAAAAACATTTATGAGAGGATTATTGTTTGATTCAATACCAAATTCTCCTAACCAACATCACAAGAACTAAATGGCAGTTAGTATGGAGAATTACTTATGAGATCTTGGGGAGTTAATGGATTAATTCATACGTAAAGGATTATCTTCCAAGGCAATTCGGAGCTTTTTAGAAAACGCTGACGTCAATACTTATTGTTATTTTGGCGGGTTAATTAGACCATTGTCGTGCGCATGCCTGAGGATGAGGTCACGTGTTTATGTTAATTGATCCGGCATAATGAGAACGGAAAAGATTTCCATTTCCACTCTTTTTTTGAGTTTTCTGATTGAAAATATCGTTCTCGATTTATGAATCGAAATGTCGACAAGACCTAAGATGCATTCACAACTTCATGCTGCAAAATCACCGAATGTCCGCGTCCAACGCACACTGATTCTTGCAGCTGTTATTTTGTGAGTCTAAAGAGACCTAAATTTTTATCAATGTAAGAGACACAATTAGACTTAATTGATAAGCGTCGCGCCGTTTGGTAAACCTTTGAGATCCTCATTATTCTTTTGTCCACTGCTTATCAAATATAGATGGAAACCGTGTTGATTCGACAACAGTTGCTCTCAAATAACAAATGAAAGATAAATCTCGCCGTAAACCAGGCACTCAGTCAAGCCCAATGGATGGAATTTTCAGAATTAAGAAGTTGTTGGCGTTATTTCTGTTTCTAGTATTTAAGAGTAAATGAAAGTTTTTATTAGTTACTACTACTTGAATGAAAAAAAGCTGTCTGTATGTGTGATCAATTTTAAATGGTTTGACCGGCCCATTTAATGTTCTGAAACGGAAAATTTCAAATTAGAAATAATCACCTGATATTGAAAACAGATGTTCATTGTCACTCATTATATTCACTTCAATTATACTATCATCAATTGATGAAGATATAGGTAGCTAAGTATAAATAAAGTAATATCACAGCGGTTTGAATCGGAACGTAATTAATGCTTATCAGAAATGTATGCCCTCTCCTTTGGCGAGAAATTACGCTAATGCTTGTGAATGAGCACGAATCACTTACAAATGTTTTAAAAAAACAGAAGGAAAACATAGCTAAAAGACAAAACAACAATTACAACAACGTCTGTAGCCAATCGAACGTTCCCCCTGAAAGAACTCCTTCAAATTGGAAAGAGCACTACAGAAATTATAAGGATCTTGAAGGCTGATGTGTTTCAGTCAACATGGATTCTGGGACGATGGCCGATCCCTAGAAAATGGTGGTGTGAGTGGGTAGCTGAGACATCATGGTTCTACGTCCACCTTCCTAACGAAACTTTGCGAAAACTCTCTGCGATATTGATCTGTCAATCGCGAGGAAAAAAAAAAAAAGAATGTACGAGGTATGTTTACTTCAGGTATAGAGCCAAGAACTTCTTATCAATAATGCAGTGTAAACTCGTTTACAGCTTAAATGTCAAAATTAGAGCGTTTCAACGTATGCATGAATTTGATGATCACGTACATGCCACTTCTTTTTGCAGATATCCAGTTGGTTAACAACATTTTTAGGACCATAACAATGTCAGATTGTTTCGATTGTGTCGCTGCTTGTCTGGCTGAACCGCATTGCTGCTCTGTAAATTTCAAACTTGCCGACGATTTATCGATATGCAATCTTAATCGACGCTGCCGTAGAGAAACAGTTGAGGATGGATGTCTTATGAAAACTGAGCGCTCTGTTTATTTTGAACTTTCAGATACTAAGGGGCGTTCTTCGGTAAGGGGAGTTATCAGAGTTAAATTGTATTCTGCAAATTTTTGGTCTTACAATGTCTCAATTTCATGGTTTATATATGTTAAAACAGTTTAAACCTCGCGTTAATTCATCGTAACTTTGTAATCGTTTGAATCTTCTCCATCTTTGTCCCAACTTGATATACCATTACACATCTTGTGTTTTCCTCTGTCACCGAACTCATATTGTGAAGTCCCCTGCAAGTTCCAGACAGCTTTTCTCTGCCAAAAAAAATTGATCTAAATATCGATACCCAAGCTCTTTTTCCATCGATAATAAAGACTACACCAACAGAATCTCAGTAAGACGTATGACAGCAATAACGTGCTGCATGCCTTATGCGTTGCTTTAATGTTTTCATGTAGAATGAATAGACGTCTTACGGGTATTCCTCATGGACAAATTTCGCGATACGAGCCTGAATACTTACTACTTCTGAAACCCTTAGGATTTCCGAATAGGGGAGTAATCCAAAACATAAGTTAAGAGGGATTACCTTATGATAAGGGGTGTAGAAGGGACTCAGTATCTAGAGATTTTCTCCTCTGTACCATTTTGTGAAGTGTCATTGATTGCTGTGTCTGTTGTGTTGCTCTGGTATTTGCTTTGATAGGATGGGGATGTTTGTGAATCTTCACCTTGTTTAAACGGTGGCGTTTTGACAGACCCCTGCAATGGCTACAAGTGCGTGTGCTACACTGAAAACACTGGGGAACACTGTGAATATTGGATAGGTTAGTAAATATTTTTAAAAAGTCTGTTGAATGGGGCGAATCAATCTGGCATTTAACAGATAAAGGGATAAATCAAAGAGACAGCGGCAAGAGAGACAACTGTCATAATGTGGTTGTATGCGCGCGTGTTCAACCCTCTTTATAGGGTTAGCTAGAGAGTTTCCTGAACCCGTTTATGTTATAATGAAACTTTGTGACAGTTACGCACGCTATCCAAGAACATGATACGTCGAGATACGTGTTAACCTGGTCAGCACTTTTGATCAGAGTTCACGGGCTGAATCCAATGCGATGATACGAGGCCACGACGAATCCCACGATATCAACAATGAACTAAAAATGTTAACTCTCCATCTTTTGTTTACAGATGACGCAGGAGATTTCGACCTAGAGGTTAATCATGGAATAAGTAATAGCGATTTCGCTTCATTTAATTTTGCGACCTCAGGTTTTTCCCCTGAAAAGCGTTGGGACGCTTTCACTGCCTGTTTTTGGTTCAAGGTTTTCATGGATACCAGCGCTGTTTATTCTTTGCTTGCATTCTATTCGAATGAAGAACTTCTCTTTAAGCTAAAATACAAAGAAGCCACTGGAAGGTTAAGCTTCAAAGGATACGCAAATGAGAGGTACTCTAAAACTCATGATTTTTTTGGTCTCTACATTTTGGGCCTAAATAATCATTACCTCATTATCGAAGCCAGAAAGACTAACCTTGAAATCATTAGTATATCATTCAGTTCTTAAGTCCTGGATTCTCCAATAAACATTACTAAAAAAAATTACCGCTAAAAAAATGCCTCAAATTCTTGCTGTTGAAAAGGAAGCTTTCGAGCCTGATACCTATTGTAAATGACCTACCTACGAAATGAAAAAATAATAAAGACATCCCTTGACATGAAAGCAACATGAACTAATCTTAACTACATGCAAAGCTTAACAAAATGACCTGAATTTTTTTTCAGGCCTTCTTCTCACTAGCACTTAAGAAGTGTTCATTACTGAAAAGATCGTTTCCATATTCATCTCTTGATCCGCAGTTCCCATTTATGATTTTCTTGTATTTACAGTCATTTATTCATTACTTCTCGGGTTTATTACGAACCAACATAAAGGTCAGCTTTCAGTTGGCTTGTTGGCTCAGTTGGTAGAACACTGCACCGGTGTCGTAGAGGTCATGGGTATAAATCCCGTACGAGCCTGAAATTTTTTTCAGGCCTTATTTTCAGTATTGCTTAAGTAGTGTTCATTACTGCGAAGATCGCTTTTAGATTCATTTCTTAATCCGCATTTTAGAGATATGATTTTTGTATACTCAGTCATTTATGCACGAATTTTTCATAGGTATTCATATTGCTCTTTTAATTTGGTATAAGCACGATGAATTTTTTTTCAGATTAACAAAATTGCACGAGCCCATTCAACTTGGTTTTTGACTGCACGCAGTATCTTGGTTATTTAATAAATTCAGTTAATCATTTGATCTATCAGACTCAATTCATGAACAATCTTATCCCTTTACAGTCTCCTCCAAATCAGAACCAAAATTTTGAAAGACACATCGTGGCATCACATATGCGCAGGGTGGGAGAACAAAGCTGGTATTGCAGAAATATTTATCGATGGCATAAGGAACATTCGTAGTTACGGAAGCCTCATCGGGTTCACTTTCTCGCGGGATGCTCTTGTCATTCTTGATAAACAGGGTAGCACTTCTTCCAGAAGTTATTTAACATGCTTGAGAATGTGGCCGAGTGTTATTGAAGACGAAGAAGTGAGAAGAGCATTTGAGGACAAGAAATGTAGCAACAACAGTTCTACCCCCTTCATTTGGCCATTGTTTAAAAGAGCTGAACGAGGCGGTGCTTTATGGACAAATTCGTCATCTCTCTTAAAAGAGGATTTGGGTATGAATTATCTCATTACTACAAAAAGTCACGAATAATTAATAAAAAAAAAATGTTTCTTGCATTAGGAACTGGCGATTCATCATTATCAGGTGGCAAATTGAAGAAATGTAAAATGGTTTCCGTGTTTACATAGCCTGATGTAAACATGCGGGAGGTTGGGAGAACACGAGCGTAGGGAACCACGACGCGAAGCAGAGTGGTTTCCGGCTTATCGAATTGGTTTGATGAATGGTATGACCATAGAAATTATGTTTAAATGGCAGAGTTAAGATTTTATTGTTCCTTAGACATACTGACAAGGCTGGTAGGGCCACTTTACGTCAATACCTTTCTATCTTATTAGAAGTTTGGTGTTTAGTATCGCTGAGTATTTTTACAAGTTGTATCGTATTTTTACCTGACCACAAGGCGAGTCGAAATAAAACAATGAGTCCAAACCGTCCTATAAGTTATTCACTATCCAAATGCTTTATTTCATGTGCATTTCTTAAAAAAAGGGGCGTGAGCAACTCAGACAGTGAAGCAAGCAAGCGCAGCCGACCGGTTAAACAGGTTCTTTTACAGTACAAAATAACCAATTGTCTAATATCGCAGGATATTTGTACTCTATTCGGGCGTTATTTGTACTCATGCAGTTGAACAATTAAAATGCGTCAGTGTAACAATCCACACGTCTGTACGCTTGGGAGATTCTTCTCGATGTCAACACTTGATTAATTTTCAATGTTTCGAATTTTTTCAATCCATTTTTTCTATAGTGACGATTGTCAAGGTGATATTTTTCTTACGGTTTTATTTTTACTTTGTAAAAGATCACATTGAAATTCATTGAATTCATCAGCTTCTTTTGCATTGCAGACTTTGATGTCCATTTTGAGCAAGGCAGCTACATTTCCATGTAGTCCTTCCAAATCACTGCGCTAACATCTTTGACCGTGTGCTTGTGGGAGAATTCTATCACAGATCATCAATCCGGCCAAATGTCTTTCCTCAGTTATACTACGCCAACCGACAGTTCTGCATTTGTTATGGACATTGGAGAATCATCTGGAATATTGCGGTTGACTGCAACAATTAACGGAGTTGTGTAGGTCGCAAAACCTGGGTTATCTTCCCATGGTTTTGTTCTCAGTTTGTGAAAAGGGGAAACGTTGTTAAAGGCGAAAGGTGGGGGGAGGGGTGGAGGAAGGGGTTGGGCAATGGAATTAACTGAACAGTTAGCCTTTCTTTTCGTAGCTCTTAACACATTCGCTTTTTTTTCATTTAACCAAAAAGGGTTTTAGGGTTGTGGTGAGAGACTGAAGCACAGTAAATAAGGGAAAATTCTGTCTTGGTCACTCATAGGAGTTAAGAGGTCAGGGCCTTGGGTACAGCGAGCTGTTGATAGGTCTGCAAGGGATCTGGGGCGACCCCTTTCAAACCTCTCGATCGTCTGCTTATATTTCAGAGGACGTACAGCGTATTCCATGTTCTCTCCTAAAAACGGCGTTTGGAATCATTTATGTCTGGTATGGAAGAACATTCCAGGAACCTACTCATTCTTCATTAATGGCACAGAAGCGATCAGCGGAATATTGGTGGGGCATCAAGGGCCCTATTTGTCTTATCTCTCGATTCCAGCCGGCGGTTTGTTAGTCATTGGTGGAAAAAAGACTGCGGCTCACATGGAAAATCCGTTTGTGGGAAGAATGACATGCTTACAAATGTGGTCCTTTTCCCTTACGGATACTATCATCAAAGCGTCATCTCAAAAGAAAAGATGCGAAAAATACTCTAATCCATTGCTTAACTGGAATGAGGTGAAGAGCGGGATAGCGGCTGGCAACGTGCGCCAGGAAGTTCCATCCTCAGTTACACAGCCGAATGTTGGTTAGAAGACACCCGTCATATTTTCTTACATCGGCTGATATTTTTATTGAAATCCTACAGGGGGATTGGGGGGGAGGGGGAAGCGGGGTTCGAACCCAGATCCTTTTATACCGACCTTTGCTTACACAAGCAGCAATTCCTCCTTCGCTCTGACGAAGGGTTAACGCTTGAAACGTCAGCTTTTAAACTCTTTATGGTGGTCAATTAACGATATCAACTCAGTTGATGATACCAAATTACCCTACCTTTACACTAGAGCACGAAATCTATGATCAAGTCCTTAAGATAGTCAACGTAAATGCTAATAAGAATAAAAAAAAAACAACCAAACGAATCTGTTGAACGATGTAACTAGAATATATGACTGCTAATGTTTGTTGATGGATTGTTGCATCTGTAACGAGCATTTGATTATACAACTCTCACTTAGGAATAACTGGCTCTCCCAAAAAAGTGCTTCCAATTTTATTTTTCTAATTTCAGTGTCGGAGGAGGATTTCGATGTACAGTTCACTCCTGAATCAACTGGGAGTTACGTGATGAAAGAGACGATAACAGGTCTTCAACTTTCTTCCCTGACCGTGAGCATGTGGTTGAAGAATGACAAATGTGATTCAAAACACACCAGTTTTGTTTATTCCACTACCGATTATGATAGCGAGATTTCGTTCAAACTGGAAGGAATCACGGCAATCCGAGAATGCAAGCTGAGTATTATCATGAAAAATTATGAGTAAGTTATCTTTTTCTAACCCAATTTGTACGTAAATTTAGAGGGGTGTTTGTTACATGCCCGTTCCAGGCGTTGAGTATGTAAACTGGGCGCGATAAGGACTGCCGCGACCCGACACATGGCCCCTTCGTATGCTTGCATCTTCTTCCGTAACATAATTACCAATTTAGCGCTTGAGAAAGGCTTCTTTCCTGTTGCAAATATAGCTATTGCTAATAATCAGACACTCACATAAATATTTACGATTTGTAGTTCACTAAAGTGCTGGTACACAAAACACAATATTATGAAATATAGGATGGGATCAAACCTCCAAAATGTCTGCTTGCCCAATCGAAACGTTCCCTAATTTCTACATAGTCAGACAACATTCAAGTAAGCGCACGCGTTATACCGGTCATATTTTGAAGTGTTTTTATGCATAACGACGAAATCAAAGAACGACACCAACGTCCTATCATACTGGGCGAATAAATTTGGTCAATGAAGGAATTTTCTTGTGGCGAAAGATTTCAGTGCTGGACACATTGATGAAAATTAATCTCTACGCCCTTTGCTCTTTCCCGAGTTTGTGTAAGACAGGGAGATGTAGACACAGAACTTGAGGACAAAGTATGTAAGCTGGCTACCTGCACTTTTCCCCTCCAGTCAATCCCGAGCAGGAAAAAGGAATCATTTCTCCTGTTCATCAAAGACAATCACAAGGAGGATTCGTTTCATTTCACATGTTAACAAAAACAGATGGGCAATGTTGACTGATTGAAATTCACTTAATAGAGAGAAACGTCATTCTCGGGCAGGCGAACCTTTAAACGAAGCGATGTTGCTATTTTTAACTCTAATGCCCCTGATGACGACTTCTGCCCGGGATTGTCGATAAAGCATCATTCGCTGCCACCTTGAAAAGTTAAATAGCATCTCTTGAAAGATCCAGCCACGAGATCGGCAGTATGAATTTACCGAAACCAAGGAAGATCTAACTATGAGAAAAATGGTATCAATTGTATGATTTTGAAGAAGAAATAGTTTCACCTTATTTTTTTTCCAAAATATCACCTGCAGGTTAAGTTCGAAATATATTGGACTGGATTCATCCCGCTGGCATTTTGTCGCTTTTGCATGGAGAAGCAAGGACGGAAATTACGTTTTCGTGGTCAACAGTTATTCAGACTTGGGGCTTGGAAAGTTTGAGGGCAAGACTATTGAAAGCGGAAACATCCTGATTGGGCAGCAAAGTGAAACGTAAACTTAGAGAATCCATTTTCTGGACGAATTACTTGTTTGCAGATGTGGAAGAAGTTTCTAAGTAAGGAGCAAATAGAAGAAATCTACAAAGGAAATGATGCTAAAGATGGCAAATGCCAGACCAACGACGACTCCTACAGATTCTTAACTTGGGCGCAGGTGAAAACTGCGAACACGAAAGGCGAGGTGACGTTTCATTGGCCATCAGAGTTAATTTGAAGCCCAAGTACTGCGGTTTCTTACAGTTAAGTGTGGTAGAACACAAACTAAAGTAGTCAAGAGGACCAATAAAATGGAATAGTCTGTGTGAAAACCGGTCTATATTCACGATCACACGATTGTAACGACGAGATTTTAGTAACAGATTTCTGCGCATTTGTAAATAGTACTTCACTGAGTGCCGTGTATGATAACTAGGAGACGGAATGGTATAGTTAACGAAAATAATCTTACTATAATGTATAGTGATCTTGCGACTATAAGCATCTCGTTGGGTTCACTGTTCACGTCCTTACGGTTAGAAGTAGCGACAAGTGCTATAATAGCAGTCAGTCATGTTGTAAAGATACGCCACTAGCCACGTCGCTGATTTGCCAAAATAATCTATATTAATCTGTAACGAGTGTAATTTATGAAATTCAATAACTATATCAGAGGAGATTATTAGTGTGACATAAAGCTATCCTGATTTACGTATCAACTTCATTTTCTTTATTAATTAAAACAGTAACTACCTACCAAGTTTTATTGAGACACTTCTTATACCATTATTAACTGGAAAGACAGCAGATGTGGAAAAGCTGTAAAACGTCACTGATCTAATCCCCTGGAGGTAACCTAACTACCTCAGGCAGAAATCTTGGCTATTTAGAGCCAAGATTGGGTTCTATGTCAGAGACCCAACACTCTTCTTGGCCTAGGTTGCGAATTCGGTAAGCGCAAGGATTGCTGAGATGAAGTTTGTAAAAAGAAGTAGAAAATTAAATGTATATATATATATATATATATATACATCTGTAAGGGCACTTTACGACCATTGATCGCTTTA
Source organism: Pocillopora damicornis (assembly GCF_964200805.1). Lineage (NCBI taxonomy): Eukaryota > Metazoa > Cnidaria > Anthozoa > Scleractinia > Pocilloporidae > Pocillopora > Pocillopora damicornis. Next base: position 7,313,003 of record NC_142673.1, read on the forward strand.
AAATGATCCTAGTGAAACTACATAATCATTTAAGCTCCTAGGCTGGCTCCTCGAATATCGACGGAGACGTAAATTAAGGAACAGTCAGAATTTTTATTTCAAGTACACTTTTTTTGAGTCTACCACAATTTTCTCAGTCCGCTTTGAGTGCTAAAGAACTTATTATGCAAATTGCATTGCGCGTTGCAGGGTAAACTTTTGCGGGTGATCAAGTTATCGATCTTGGCAACTCTTTGAGAATTCATGGGGATCCGCTAAAACACAGTTGCTAATAGGACGTTTCACGAAAGGAAAAGGTCTTTGAATTTTCATGGAACGTAGATTACAAACTCAGAATAAAATCTCGGTCTTAAATGTTTCAAAAATACAGAATTACAGAGTAAGGCTTGAGAACGGCAACAAAAAGAAATAGTTTGACTGGTTACAGGTCTAGGGAGACATTACTCTATCTTTCAACAAAGAAGAAACTTTAGTTTTTATTTGCCAACAGGCATCGTTAAGATGTGTCGTTAAGAGCAAAATTATAAAATATCCTTCTGGAACTGTCGCTAAAATTACCCAGTAATTATAATGTGTGCCATTCATTTCATAGCTTCAGCAGAAATCTTCATTCGATAGATAAACTCTTTTTTCGAAAACCACTACCCAAACAACCCAGTAATAATAGTGTGAAATTTCTTACATGCCTTTACTTGAAGAAAAATATCATTTTAAAGTAAATTTCCAAGACCCTTATTTCGAAAACTAATAAACGAATTACCGGCCCCGTAATAATAGTATGAAAAACACCATTTGAAATTTCAACACTCTCATTTCTAAAACTAATTCCAATTTACCTAGTAGCTATGGCGTGAAATTCATTACACGCCTTTACTTGCTGAAAAATACCATTTGAAAGTTGTAGTACCCTTATTTCTAACACTATCGTCTATTTTACCTGGTAATTATAGTGTGAAATTCATTTACGCCACCTTCACTTGTTACCAAACGTAACACGAAATGCTATTTTAACATCAACAAGGATAAGTTGAGGTATTGACTTAAGCCTGGTTGAAACCAAGTCACAAAACCTTCTTACAAGTGAAATAATCTACCCTTTGCCCCCTATACGTGTCTTCGGTTTCCTCAACAAGCCATCCATGTTAGCAAATATTGTCCTGGTACCATACACAGATGATTCAACAGGAAAAGACAAAGAGGAAACATTTCCCCAATCTAGTAAATCCCAATGCTCAATTAGAAAACCTTCAAGACAGTAAAATCTATTAAATGCGTGAAGACTTATAATACTTAAAATTCGAGTTAATATGATCCTTGAATTTCTTGGAAAAAAGCATTATATCATTATTGTTCAAATTTAGCAGAACGGATCTCTTGCATCAAAAATATTTTTTCGAATCGTGTGATTCTTCAAGTACATAAAAAGTTTTAACTTGGATTAAATTCTAGCTTAAAAAATTTAAGAAGTTTGGGGATTGCATTGTGAAACATTATCTCAAAAAGTGAAAGAAAGTACTATTCTTTTGGCAAAAAAAAATTATGTTTAACAACATTACCCTCAAACTAGAAAGAAGTGGAAGATTAATCTCTCTCTGATGAAGAATCTTCCGGTTTTGATGTCATTTGATCGGCTTACTGATTACAGTAAGGCTGAACTAACATTAAAATAATAGTCGTCCTTTAATGATTTCGCGAATCACCACAGTCTCTCTAGTACTGACAGAAGTAATCACATATCTTATTAAAGAATTTTGTCGATCTTGATTGTGCTCATCACCTCTTAAGGTTCTTTAAACTGTTGAATTAGGCTCACACTGACTGCTCCGATAGCAGATTTCATTACCTAGGTTTCTGGAGAATTTTCTTCAGCATGTGGAATTAGCGACCCGATCACTTCTTCTTGGGAACCTTCTTGGTTTTCAGCTGGTTGAATTACACACGGAATTTCCTGTGGCTGGTCCTTCTCAGGAAGAGCGGTTGATTCACCTTCAGCTGATTCAATTACGCATGAGATTTCCTGCGAGTGGCCTGAGTCATTTTCGGGAACACCTGCTGAATGAGAGGTGTTTCTTTCTTCACAAACCTCGGCTCCCGCAGAAGATATAACTTGACGCGGAGTGTCATCAGACGCCTTTTCATCGTCAAGTTTACCACTAATCTCCTTGGACGCTTGTCGCGGGGAAACTTCTGCAGCTTGTGATGAGAACTGTTGATGAAGGTTGCCAAGACTAGCGGAATGATGCAAGCCGCCATTAAAACCGGATGCTATACCTAGGCCATATATAGATGGCCCTGACATAACCCGTTGAAAACCAAATCTTGAATTCAATCCACTCACACCGCCAAAGCCACCAAACTTTGATCCCCTGAGTGCGCCGAATTCTCTTGCTTGGGAGAGGCCACCTAAGATTCCAACGGACGGTAGAAATAACTGGTCACTGCGAAAAGAACCTCCTGGCTGTAAAAGGGTGCTGCTACGTGTAGCGTCAAACCCACCACTTAAAGACCTCGCATGAAAAAAAGGAGCAGGTGCGCAGGACGTAAGACCACTCTGAAGAGCTGATGCTGTGGAAGAAGAACCTCCGATGTCATAACCACGACTGGTTAGGTACTGATCATTTCTTGTATTGGAACCCTGCCCTACAGATCGCACATCATGAAGTGATTGGCTTAAAAAAGACCTGCTATCTTTAGCCTCTCGACTCGAACTTGCTAGTTTTTGCAATCTGGAGGCAATTCTGGGAGTTCCAGATTTTTCCCTTTGTTGTAAAGAACTCGAGCTTAGGTCTAACATTGATGATGAGAGCCTTCCAGAGTGACGACCAAGATCGCGGCTTCTCTCCAGACTTGGGGAAAACCTTACATTATTGGCCTGGAGAAGGACAGAACGGCAATTAAATTAATGACTTACTCTGTAAGCCTGGCAGGCTGCTTACGGCAGTGACGGAAGCCAGAAAATTGGAACATTTCATGAGCAGCACTAATCGTAAACAGAAAGGATTCTGGTTGAAGACCAAAGGGGGGGGGGGGGGCGGGGGTAAGGCAAACACTCAAAATTCGTAACACTAACCTTCTTGGATTTTGATCGGAGAGCTCGCGCTTGACGTTCTTCAATGTCGTCCATTCTACCCTTAAGAAAATTCATCTGGCTCTCTAATGAACTCCTCTTCGCTTCTAAGGTCAAGTTCTTGTCTTGTAGAGATTCAGTTACACTGGTGGAGTATCGCTGAGAAAGGAATCAAAATAAAGGATAAATTTCGGAAACTTTTTTAGAAAAATAGTCACAATGTTAACTGAAGCTTCCAAAAGAGTTAAGCTGTTTGGGAGGATCCTCCTGGTCTAGCTGTTTAACATTCACAAGTAGTAAGATGGTTGAACTCAAAGGGAGGAGCCGGTAAAATCTGAGATTCGCGAATCCGTTGCTCTGGAATAAAATACATTATCATCTTTGTTTTTGAGATCTCAGAGGAAAGCTTTTTCAATTATAGAAGACAATGAAAAAAAGGTTTTCAAAACATGAATGGGTACTAGAGGTTAACTGCACTTGTTGAGAGAGGACGACTAACAGTTTAATTGTTGAAAGAACAGTGCGCGTAAACATAAATTAATGCTTAACTCACCAATTTTTTGTCCATTAGCGTCGTTGATTTCATCTGAGCAGTAGTTGCCTGTAGTTTTCTTTTAAGATCTTCAATTTGTCTTTTGTATTTCTCCTCCAGACGATCCCTTTCTCTATCGAACTCCTCTTGCATTTGGGCTCTTTCTTGCTTGTAATTCGCTTTTATATCATATTTCTCTTTTCGCAAGAATTCTATCTCTCGCTCGAGATCATGTATTGTGACTTCCATTTTTCCACGTGAGGCTCTCATTTCCATGTCCAGCTCAGTTTTGAGAAAAGACTCCTTATTCGCAGAAAAGTCTTTGTTGAGGAGTAGGCTATAGGTGCTTTGTATTCCCTGATCAGAAAGCTTAAGCTGAATTTGCTTTCGCTGCTCCTGCAGAGACGTAATCTCTTTTCTCAATACGCGCAAAGTCTCCTCGTATTTCTCCCTTTCTTTGTTGAGAGCAACTCGATATTCCAGCTGGAGACTTTCCCTTAACTGACTCTCTATACTCGTCGTATCTTGTTCCAACTCTGATTTCTTATACTCGAATTTAATCTCCAGTTGATGAAGGTCTCTCCGATGCTTTTCCTCGAGGCTTCGTCTTTTGCTTTCAGAAACAGAGAGCTTCCTTCTAAGCTCGTTCATGGACTTCTGGGTACCTTCTCTCTCTTTTTGAAGTCTTATATCGCACTCTTCACGAACTTTCGTCACGGCCTCTGACAGTTCTTTGATTCGGCTGTTGTTGTTTCCTTTCCCCTTTCTAATTTTGCTCAGTAGGATCTCTTTTTCGTGCCTCAGCTTCTTCACTTCCTCAGTCAATTTTTGTACGGTGTTTTGAAGACATTTGTGCTCACCATCCTTTATTCGTGTAGTGTTTTGCAGCTCCTTCTTTAGGGTTTGTTTCTCACTTTCAAACGCTTCCAATTGAAGCTTGATTTGTCTTCTCAACTCGTCCATCTGCTCTTTGTGATCTCTCACCAGTTCAGCCATACTTCCAACTGCATCTTGATATATATCTTTTGAATCCCTTTGACATGAGTCGGTCTTCCTCAGGTTGTCGATTTGTCTTTCGTAGTCATCTATTTTTCGTCTATACTCTTCCTCAATCTCACTTCTCAATTTCTTAATCTTCTGATCACTATCGTACTCCATATCATCAAATTTTCGGCTGTACTTTCTCGCTGCATCATAAAGATTCTCTTGCAATTCTTTTTTCTCAGATATAAGAGTATCTATCTTACTCTTTAGCTCGATTATTGTTTTCTGAGAAGCCGTACCTACTCCTGGTTGATTAATAGTGTTACTCGCAGGAAACTCGTCAGAAGTCAAAGCAACCTGATTTGATACAAATTCGCTACTGGACGCGTTTTGTTTCCTCAATCTCTCCTCTATTTCATTTATTCGTCGTTCCATTGTTTTTCTCTCCTCCTCAAAACGCCGCCTGTATATCTCCTTTTCGTTGTCAAACTCGTTTCGGATTCGCTGTTTCTCTTCTTCCAAGGTCCTAATCTCCTCGTCATACTTCTTCTTCCTGTCGTACAAAGTGCTTTCCAGTTGCTCCGTCTGCTTCTTAAATACCTCAACGCTCTTCTCAAGCTCTTCTTTAACAGTTTTAGCTCTGTTCCTCTCAAAATTGATTTCCTCTGTTAGCTGAGCCGTTATTTCACTCTTCTTCCTCTCTAGACGTTCGTTTAACCTTTCCAAGTCATAAATTCTCGTCTCTAGGGAATTGATCTCGGCCTCCATGTTTCTGTTAACTTTCACCTGCTCGTTGTACTTTTTCTCGAGTGCTTCCTTTTCACTCAAGATGTCGTTAATTTGAGACGTCTTGTCCTTACTGAAATTTCTCATCCAGTCTTCCTTTTCATTTCTGAAATTTTCCTCCATTTCCCTGATTTTCCTTGAGAGACTCTCTACGTCCTCTGTCAGTCGTTTGTTCTTATCTTCTACTTGCTGCACGGATGACAACGAATTGTCCAGCTCCTTTACTAATTCTCTCTGCTTACGGATCATTTCATCTTTCTTGGACGTTAGCTCTTCGATCTCCTCTGACAGTTCTATGTTTTTATTTTCTATTTCTTTCTTTTTCTTAGCCTCTCGTTCCAATATTTGGCAGGTTTCTCTCAGTTCGTTTATTTCGTACATCAGCTCTTTCAAATTTTGCTTGCTACCCGTCGACTGAGACGTTGCAGTCATGCTGTCCTTTACTCGAGTTGTGGAACCTCCATCAGAAACGTTTTGCTCAAGCAGTTCGTTAATCTGATACAGGAGTTTCTTGTTTTCTTCCTCGAGCCTCTCTTTCTTCCGAATTTCTTCTTCGAGTTTCCGTTTTCCATCTTCTTGTGTTGAGAGTTGTCCCTGTCCACCGGAAATAAGTTGAGATGATGAGTGCGTTTGCTGCACCAAGTTTGACGGAATCATATACTGATTGACTGCTGATCCATTTACGTAGGAGATAATTTCTTCTCTTTCCCTCTCAAACTGAAGTTTAAGTTCTTGAGCTTCACGAAAAAATCTGTCTTCCATTTCCTTTCTTTGTCTGTCAGATTCCATTAATTCTGCCATTAGCCGTTCTATTTCCATTGACAACTCAGCTTTCTTTTGGATTTCCTCTTCAATATTTCTACGCAACTCACTGACATCTCGTGAGTACGTTTCCTCAAGGGTGGTTCTTTCCTCAATTATATCGTTTTCCGTTTTGTACGCTTCTTCGATTTTTAGGAGAATTTCTTTTCTTTCTTCCTCGATTTTTCGGATATTCTCCTCCAATTGATGAGTTTGTTCTTGAAGTTGTTTATTGTTGCTGATCTCTATTTCAAGCTTGATCTCAACCTGATGAATTTCTTCTTCATACGCCTGCTTCATCTGTGACATTTGAAATTCGTAGTCTTCCAGAACAGCAGACTTCGAGTAAAGCTCATTTTCTAACACCTTACTCTCTCTCTTGCAAACCCTTAGATCACTTTCGGCCTTGCTGTTCGCTTCCTCTAGACGACGCTCCTGTTCCTGAGTGAATCTTTCCAGTTCCCTCACACGATCTTCCAGTAGCGACTTTTCCCTTTCTAGCCTTATTACTTTCTCCTCAAACAACCTAAGCTTCTGGTTGTTATTTTCAGAAACTCTGTCCTCAAGTATAGCTTTGCTGTAGTCCTGTTTGTCTATTACATCGATGATTTGCTTAAAAAGCTCGTTTTCGTGGGCCAGTAAGGCCACTTCTTGCTTGTACATCTCAGTGCTCCCCGAGAAGGAACCTTCACCAGAGGAACTGGACAGAAAGACGCCACCGCTAGTACTCAAAGATGCCCCTTCTGATCCACCTTGCGTCGCTGCTGCGGTTCCCAAATTCACTCTTGTCTGGATGGCCGTCCTGAGTTGGCTAAACTGCGCTTTCAGGTGGCTATTTTCAAGGCGCAGTGACCGAAGCTCCTCCTCGTAACTCGCCAAGTTTCTAGAAACTTCCGACAAATTTTCTTCAAAATGTATCTTTTGGTCAAATTCTTGATGTAACTTGATCTCAAGAGATTCTCTGTCTTTCTTTTCACGCTCGTATCGAAAACGGAGCTCATCACGATCCCTGAGAAGCTGTTGATAATTACTTTCATAGAAAGTCGCGTCAAAGTCAAGGGGTAGTTCTGTTTCAAAGTCCAGGTAACTCTCAGCCGCCAACTCTCCGCTATAAGCCGCTTCCGGCTCCTGCTCAACTGAGTCCATTGCTAAGCTCTGCGAGGTTTAGGTGAAAAAGTATGCTGAACAGAAATTGAATAACGCAAAATAACAAGTCAAGAAAATGGTTTGACCTCCACGTTAAAAAAAAATAAATAAAAGGAAACCTCTGTAACTAATTTGGAATCATGTTAGCCACCTCCAGCGATTCCAAAGTACTATCATAACTTCCACCTTTTATGTGAAACTAAAGCTTTAAACGATTCATTGTGGAAGATTATGGGGTAGTGACTCTTAAATCGTGCACAAATTAAGCAAAAGTGGTGGCTCCAAACAAACGAAACACCTTCAAATGGTTTGGAATCGTCATTCCGTTCACTCTTTATGTAAACCACACGTTCAACAACACCGTTTTATTTCGCCTTTTGGGCGAAAATAATTTTTTTAGTAAAGAGTAACTGATGATTGGCGACCGTTGTCATCACTTTGTAATGGACCATGATTTGGAGGAGACTGTAGAACATCTTAATTTTTAATACATTAAATCAACCTAATCCTTGCTACTTGGCCAGCCTAACAACGTTTGTGGCAACGACTGTTTCATTTTGGTCCATGGGTTTTTCCGACTTTTAAGTCTTTGTTACCTTTTCCAACTATTCAGCGCGCCTCGTTGCGATAGTATTTTTTTTGCTGCTTCATCGAAAAAAATTTCTACGAGCTATCAGATATAGGCCAGACGCTGACAATCAAAACACTGTAAACTAATTAACGTTTTTTTTTCGGTAATTTTATCCTTAAAATGGTTAAAGACTACTTTAAAAGAAAACTTCAAGTCAGATACAGTCATTCAAATCAAACGGGTAAATCCTTTGCACTGTCTGACTAAAATCAGATTTGCCTTCTAAATACAGTAGCCATATAAATTCAATCAGCGCCTTACAGCCACCTCCAAACTGATCACTGCGCGTGGTAATAAGTACGAATTAGCTTCGTCAAAGTCAAAATCATAATGCTATTCTTAACTTAGATTTCTTTCATCCGATGATATATATGTCCTATTTCATACGGGTCAAGCTTTTCTCAACAAAACGAGAGATTGTGCAAAAGTTTTGAGTTTTAGTATTAATGCATGCTCCTATGATATAAACATTGGAATGACTTCGATGTAAATGCATGCAATTTACACGTACCTGCTCTGATACCAGCAGCCGTTTGTGAGTACCTGATACAGGTGTAGAATCCTTCCCGAGTTGAAGTGAATGCTTCACACTTTATGATTTAAAGCGAATGAATCTCCCAAGAGGACGAATCTTTGGGATGAGCAAAATCCTGAGATGGACGCCGAATTTAAACTCGATGTGGAGAATAATCCAGACTTGATGAGTTATACTGGTTGTGGGTAAAAGCAAGCGTTTCCATTGGATACTCAGGATGCTAAATCAAAACACACTGACATAAAAGGCAATAGTTATAAATCTGTTGTTTGTCCTCGTGTCCCAAACATAGGCTCTTAAGAGCTATGTGGTTTGAAATCAATCCCAAAACGCCAGCAGCGATGCTTGTTCTAAATAAAAACTCGATTAAAAGTTAGTTGAGGAATTCATATGAAGGACAAGAAAATAGGCAAACACCGTGGAAAAACGTAACTACCGGGATATAAAACTTTTACGTTATTTACAGCCTCGAGTTCTGTTGTGTTAGCCTATAAAAATCAAGGCAAAATCCCTTGTAAAGACAATGAGATCAAAGAGTTTCCTAATGAAGAACACTAGAAACACTCTGTGGTCGCAACTGGTATGGAAAATTCCAGTGAAATTTGGCTCAAGGATGCATTATTGGGATTCCTTTAGCCAATTAAATTTGATTTTCAGCGTTAAATGTAATTAGATAGATCCCACAGCTAAGAAATTGTGGGGGTGATATCATGGCATAATCAGTGTTGCTCTTATGTGTTCCCGACAATTAAAAGAAAGTAAGATAGCTTAAGAATGCTTCACACCTTAACTAACCGGCTACATTTCCTTGCCAGCAACTCAGATAATTAAATAGATCCTCTTAATAATCCGGGTATGATTCTCTCTTGTGATCTATTTCTAAGGGTGTTCCATTGTTTTAAATGTAGAAAGAGACTCGAATTAATCGATGAAATTCTCACTCTATAGCCTGGATATCTGATGAAAATTTGCCCAATATTATAAAACGATTGTGCAACCGTTGTGCAATTATTCCGGATTATACGCCACCCTCTCTTGTTATTGACAACTAATTTTTTGAGGTATACCTATCCCTTTTCTCAATTTGGTAATTCATCTTGGAGATTATAAAGAAGTGCGTTCTGATTGTTGGGAGATAAGCCCATTTCATGGAATGATGACCCAACGCAAGGTGATTGTCATAGCGAAGCACTCATTTTCAAAACGGTTTCTGCGATTTCGCGGTGTTACCGACTAGTCTTGCAGAACTATTTTAAATACAGTGAAGTTGTTCTTGTAATCAAAAGCAACAACAAAAGACAAATTGGTGTCCTTCGCCTCTGTGAATATTATCCCGTAGTCTCTTGGTGAGGTAACGCCGGACCACAAGATATTGGGCAATTAATGGCATAGGACCACTGAGACGCTGGACAGTCGCAAATAAACCAAATTTGTTCTTTTCATCAAATGTACTTAAATCGATGTCAGGGAAATGTTTTCGTAATGCTAGTATCTAAAGGAATTCGTTTGCATTTTGGATGCCAGGTGACACCAAAAGAATAAAAATTCCAAGAAGCTATACGTCCATGCTCATTTTTATGGTCAAAAGTCATAAAAGTGCAAGAACTGTAAAGGAATTTCTGTGAAGGAATGCGTTTAAAAATCTAAAACTCAGCAATTGCAAAAACCAGAAGCCTCATCGTGACTATCTTCTCTAATCAGATAGCCATTCTAATACTGCTGACTAGGATAATCTACACGTAAATGCCAAGGATTTATACAGTGAATGTTTATTTGTTTAAATATTCATATAAATCACGGGTATTAACACGTGTATATAGTGTAAAATTCACCACCAAGTGAAACTAGAGAGCCGCTCTTACTCTGCTCATCAAAATAAGACTCCCCGGTAATGAGAGGTTTCCAATTCTATATTTTATGTAGCATTTCGCTCTCTTCTTGTCACCTGGGCCAAGTTGCATAAAGGGTGTATAACGCTGTCCAACGGATAAATCGCTATCCAGTGGATACCAAAACGTATAGCGTTATCCACGCAATAGAGGTTTATCCAGCGGATAGTGTTATCCCCCCTTCGAACAACCGGGCCGGAATTTTAGAAGACAATCTGTATTTAAATGGCTCTAGATTAGTTAGTTTATTTTGCTTTCTTAATCTTTCTTTCTAAACCTTTCTCTAAAGTTAGTTTTAGGAGGAATTTGTCCCGAACACCCCAAATATTCACTGCTTCAGTGCATTTGGTTAAGGGCTAATGAACAGCTTGACAGAATCAGTTTTTCTTTACCAAAAATTGAGAAGCACCTCGTTTTGACCTTGCCCTGATTGATTCACACTTTGCCAAACTCAGAGAACAACAACAAAAATAGTTCAACCTCTACTAAAGAATAAGTCTCAACTAAATAATTGTCTTGTCTTAAGTGACACATGACTTGAAATATCTACTATAATCTTACGACGTTTGGGTATTTAACAGTGTGCTAAAGCAATTAATTTTGTGAAGTGAAAGACCATAACCTCTGGAGGTATAAACAGCAAAATTGTAAAAATAAACCAAGACATCGACGCTGATTGGCCAAGTCGTAAACATACATTAGATGAACTATCAAAGCCTTGCAAAGGAAATGCGTGTTTAAAATACAGGCTACGGTTGTTCAAAGGCTGAATAGCGCTATCCACTGTCTCTATCCGATGGATCGCGCAGTACGTTTTGTGAACACTTATTCATTGGATATTATCCGCTCTTTGAACAACTGCTCCCAGGTTATTTAAAGTTTCGGGCATTTCCTCGCATTTATTTAGAAGGGCTTGACATATTTAATTCAGTTCATGTAAATTAAATAATTTGATACAATTCGCATGTTTATTTTACAAACTACAAAGCGAACGAAACACCAAACAATTAAATAAAGGCGATCTAAAGATAAAGTGACAAAGAAAACATTGATGTTTTTGATTGGAACAAATACATTATGTCAATAAAACGTATCCAAAAGAAACAAAAGTAAGGGAAAATAGACTATGGCAGGTTTCCTTTTGTGTTTAAGATACAGGATCACGTCAAACTTTCCATGCTTTGTCAGCCAAGCGCCTGAAACAACAACCTTCTCTTACCTTGCTCACAAAAGGCGTTGCGAAAGATAAACTGAAGGCATTGAGAATTTACTTTGTGACGAAAGCTCTAGAATGACGTCATGCCGTAGGTCAAGTCTCATGACAGAAACAAAAACCCAAGACCAATATTAGGTTTTGCTAAGGCAAATATGAAATTTACAGACTCTTGCTTTTCACAGGTTTCTTCTTTGTTGATAAAGTTTCTACGGCTTAGTTCAGTCAAACAACTATGCCCTCTTTTTTTGCTAATTCATTCGATTTTAAGGATCTGTATCGAATCACTAATACAATCAAGAAATAATCCTCCTCAAACTTATTCTCGAACTAACCTGGGGATCTAAATTCTACAACAAAGCGCATATTTACATAAAGTTTGTTCAATTAAAGTAATACTCATTTGCCGCTAGAAGGGGCCAAACCTCCTATACACAGGTCTGGTTCTAAAGTATTTGTTACGAACAAGGAATTTTTGTAAGTCCATAAATGAAAAGTCCTGCTGACTACAAGGCTTGGCAAAGTCGCAAGTGTCCTGCGTGGGGAAATGGAAACTAGAAGTATCTCAATGTGGGTAAGGCATGACAATCTGAAATCCCAGTTGTTTTCAAGAAACGACTTTATTTCAACAGTATAAATTTCTTCGCGGAAAAGAACAATACTTAGTGAGCGGTAGGATTTTTTGGTAGGAAACGCAATGACAATACCATATGACAACGTCCTCTGGAGGTGACTTTTGTTCGTGCTACGTGATTGGCTAATATGTCTTCGTATCTGAATCCTTCGCAGGTCTCGCCAAAAGTGTGCAGCCCCCATAGAATCTTTAAAATCAGTCATTATATGATGCTAATTTTCGATATTCGGTTCTGTTTTCCATATTGTAAAACTATAACTTCACAGACTCTTCCTCTAATGTTAGCCCTCATTGCGCCGAAGGAAGGCTGATTGGCGAACAGAAATATGTTATAAACATTTCAGACTAACCTTTGTAGTATCGGCCTCTGAATATAAGATATTCTTTGATTTTAAAGGAAAGGAACACGCAAACGCTAAAGGAAGAAAAAATGCAAAATTAACATATGTAATAACAAATGGCATTTTTACTTTCCCGGTTTCTGGCAAATTCTTCATTAATTACCGAATAATTTACAACGAGTCTGGCGTTCTCTTGTTTGCGCAGGTTTCTAAATGATTTTAAAAATGTTAACTTTTTTTTTTTGCGATAATTTTACTTTTCCCATCCTGCCTTTTCTTCTTTTGAATTTTCGCTTTCACAAAATGTTTACCGTTTTGATAAATGTCGTTGAACACCGCGAAGGGACGCTGTGGGTTTTAACAAACGCAAACCGTCGCTAAATTATGAATCGGGAAATGGTGGTTGTTCACCCGCAGGATAACAGGTAATTTGTGGTAAATTGATAATTGAATATGCGAAAAACTACAATACGTGGAGTTTTATCTTATGATGGCCCGTTTTCCTTATACTATTTAATTCCTCTTCTTTATTGAATTTCCATCGTAAATTTCTCGAAAAATTATCAGGGAGAATTGGACCTGGCAGTATCACTATTTTCCTTCACTCTCCTCACTGTTTGCCGACAACATGAGACTATTGCAAAGGACAGAAACAGTTTTGACAAACGTACTAACTCGCATGTTATAGGACCTTGTTAAGAAATTTTCTCTTTCTTTCTCTTTTTTTATATAAAATTTTAAATGTTAAAAAGTCCACAAAAGGCAAAGCTGAGAAAAGTGGCTCCATTGGCATGGGAAAAGGAATAGTACACTGCGTTGTTCAAATGGATGGATAGGATCTGCGGGTATGTGGCTGTAGGCCGTACCAAGAAACGTTTGGCTTTGCGTACTTTAAACTCTTTTATCAACTTGTTGTTAATTTATAATTCATTTATGATTCTCACTCGGAGGGGGGAGGGGGGGGGGGTGCCTAAAGCAGCTTCTTAAAGCCTCAACCTGCGCTGCTTTGTTCCCGTCCTATAATTTTTTTCCTGCACCCTTTATGTACCCCCCCCCCCCCCATGCTATAGTATTTTATTTCGTCATTTTTCAAGTGAGTATTTTTTTTCGTATTTTAGTTTACCTTACAAACGTATCCGCAATTGAAACCGAAGGTGTCACCGATGAATCGACGAACGCTTGGGTCGAAAGTTATTATGTAATTGTAAGTAACGATTCTCAACCTGGATCATTCGTCAACTACATTGAAAAACGGGTTATCAGTATTGTAACTTACACTGTAAAATAATGTATGTTAGAGATCCACTGCAGCAATAGTTCACTAGGACGCAGTTTCCGTAACTAATTTTTTGCATAATTATAAGAAAGAGAGAACTTTCATCGAATTTCCGGTAAGAAAGGTGTGCAAATGAAAGAGTTATACGAAGATTGAAATACAGGCAGACAAACAGACATTCAGACGAACAGACATTCAGACAAACAGACATTCCACACACCAATCGACCGACAGAAGATCGGGGAATCAAACAGACCAATTTAAAAAATGCTTGTAAATACAAAATATGCAGAATAATTTAAGTTAGTCAAATTGACTCAAAGCAAGGTTTGCACTAATACAGGATAATTTAAAACTACAATTTGTTGTTTTTGCACGTTGAGATAGTTATAGACATGTATTTATACATTTGTCTTTTACCGAATATATGGGGCGACACTTAACGCTTTCCTCTTGTTTATTAATACAGTTAAAAGCAACATTATGACATTCAAGGTAAAAATCTGGGTCTTGAAGGAACGAGAGCTCATTACATCCGAATCCATCCTATCAGTTTCACTGGCTCGTCTGCTTGCCAGCGTATCGCTTTATATGGCTGCGACTCAGGAAATTACACTATGTAAGACTGGTATGAAAACTTTTCACTCTCCCCCAGTAGAAAATGGCTTTCTCCATGCAGGTATCAGTGTATTCGTGATGGATACCTCGGCTGCCGTATTAAACCTGTAATTTTTCTTCTCAATTTCCGATACACAGGCAATGGGAATGAATTAATTTAGTATCAACTCTGTCGAATCTGTTATTGTGATATATCACCAGTTCCTTGGGTTTCTAAGGTTGATATCAGTTGGAGATAGTAAAGGTATGTAAACCTTCGCACCGAATTTTGAAAAGCTGATTTTTCAAGGACGAGATCCTTGTTGGAACAAAAGTGTTGTATGGTCCATCATTTTAGTTTCATCCAGAAGTTTCATGAGTATATATGTTTTAATTATCCGTGTTGTAGCTCAAGCCTTGTAGCTCTTCGCGGAGTGTTTTAAAGGAATTGATTATCATTTTGAACAGGAATCAATCTTCAAGAAAAATGAAAGGTTATTCTACCGTGGAAGAATAGGAAGGAACCTACCAAACAAACCCCTTTGATCTGCCCTTGTATGAGGTGCAGACTTTGGCGATAGAGATGGGCCCTGATAAACCAGCTACCTTGAATCACATTGGAATCTGGAAAAAAACTTACAAGTCTTACGTTGGAGATGCGGAGGAAGAACAGAGAGAAGAGGAAGGAGAGGAGCAGCATTACCAGAGTCTGAATGATAAAGAATACGAACATATCTACGAAAATCTACCCTCAGCTTTTGAGGTACAAACGCTGATTGTGGAGGTGAACGGGAAAGAGGTCTTACGTTGGAGATGCGGGGGAAGAACAAAGAGAAGAGGAAGGAGAGGAGCAGCATTACCAGAGTCTGAATGATGAAGAATACGAACATATCTGCGAGAATCTACCCTCAGCGTCTGAGGTACAAACGCTGAGTGTGGAGGTGAACTAAAAGAGGTGGTACCGGGAGAGGTTCACAATGAAAACGGGTTTTATGAAAGTGTTTACCCCGAGAGCAAGCTCGACGAGAGACGACGAAAACTAGGGTTTCACGAGTTACCGCCATATCGAGAGATGTCAGAGGAAGAAGAGGGTGACTACGACGATAACGAAGACAGTGACGGTGATAAAGAGGGTTGTTAACGTATTTACGACAACATTTTCTTCCCTGAAGAGCCATCCGATGCTTTAAACAGGCGGACGCTTACATTTTCTCTGGAACAGACGACTGAAGATGGAATTTTCTCTTACGGAAACAAGGTAACAAGGAGATTTTGCTACAAATAGCAACATGCAGCTCTTTGTGAAGAAGAAGAAGAGTCAAGTGCTCCAATTTCTTTGAATTTCCACAAGTTATTCATCGTTTCGCCAGGCGTTCCTTAATACGTTAGGCTGACATGTAAGTCTTTTTCCTAGAAAGTTAGCCGATTTGTGTTTAAGATGTAAAAGGAGAACAGAAGTTTCTAGGTAAATTGTAGTGTTGCTTCAGTGGGGGCATCACAAGGTAACTTGTTTCATGAACTGAATCTGTTATGGAAATTGGTTATTACTTTAGAAACTCTTTGTGGTGGCCAATTTACCAGAAAAACTCAGTTGATAAAGCCAAATGATCTTGCTTTAAGATTTTATTTGTTTAACATCATAGATACGTACATTATATCGTATGATTTATTCAATGTAGAATGGACTCATTTGGTCGTGACTGTTATACAGGCTTGGCTCCGATCATTAAGATCTAGTTTCGTTTGTTTAAGACCGTAAAAATCAATTTTGTAATCGTTATTTGGGTACGGTGCAGACAACGCGGCAATGAGAAGCTGAAAACTTGGATTTTATGTGGCATACGGTTAGGAAACCTTTATTATTTCAATCAAATTCTGTATTCTTATATAATAAGAATGAATAATAAACTAACATTTAAGTAAATACTTGTGCTAATGATTAATCATCAAACTTTCCCTCGAGAAAGTGTGATTCGCTTCGTAATCCAACGGTCATCAACGTTATGTGCTGTGCATGCCAGTCTCATGATCGATAGACCTCTATGATTAGTACACAGGCTGGTCCTAAGGATCTCTCTCTTGTCTCTTCCGCGCGTATTCTGGGCTGAGATAAGTTCGTTAACGTCGCGGTTCACAATAGGCTCAGAAATAAAAAGGCCACGACACAAGCAAGGTGAACTATCAACTTCTTTATTGGTACTTAAGAAGTGCATCCAACAGTGGGCCATTTTACAGTTGCGTACTTTGTTACTAAGCCTTTGATTTGGAGTAAGGCTGAAGGTGGCCTTGTTGTGATAGAGAACAGTGTTTAGTCAGCGGGATAACAAAATAATTTATATTTGAAAACAGGAACTAGAAAAACTTGAACTGAAAAAAGCGATGAATATTCTCCTCCAGAATTGACTAACAGTTTGTTAATTGTTCAAGAAAATAATAGAATTCAAGGCGCTATGTATAATAATTCAAAAACATTTTATGTTACCTTTTTTATACTGAATGAAAATTTACAAAGACACCATCTTAGTAATGGTAGCGATGGTACTTATTGTATTGTCTATCCTCACGTAGCTTCTCTTAGAGGGGTTTGCTTCGTGGAGTAGGTTATTGTTTCGTTCATAGCTCCTGTTCCTGTGACCCACGTCTCTACAGTTAGTGTTGTCCAAACTGTCGTTAATCAAAACAGTAATTTGGAAGAACGGACAGATATCAAAGACACCAGAGTAAGTCAGAAGGGAACGAAGAAAATTAGTGACGGAGAAGATTCACTCGGAGTAGAAACTACAAACTTGAAAAAAAAAAACAAAACCGTTTCGTGGTTTCTCTCCGTTTCTATTGGAACGAACCTCCAACGATCAACAAATCATGAAGTACACAGTTCAATCAACCGGAAAAACAGTTGTTGGTTGCAAGGCACAAGAAGGAAAAGAACCGATTGGATGAACCATCTTAACATTTTTACTTATGTTTAGCGGTCAGATTCTATCAGAATTCTGATTAAGAAAAGTTTAAAATTTCTTCGGAGCTATATAGCCTAGGAAGGTACCATATTTTGTATCGTCATTTGGTCTGATATCGATGGCTTTATAACCATACCCATACGTGACCCTCCACGGGGTTTCAGGGAAAAAGGTGAACGCACGCACACGGCAAGTTATAACACGCTCGCACGCTTATGGTATGATACGCTTACCGTGCAGATATGCGCATAAAAACAATTGATTTTGGAAAGCGTGGCGTAGCCATTGTTTATATCTGGCTAACACGGTACCTTCCCACCGAGGTCAAAAGATTTTTTCTTTGCCTCGTGTGGTTCCCTGTTTCCCTTTATTAGGGCTAACGCCCTTTGGGTTATTCATGGGTTTAAATAGCACTTTAATTTACACTTCAGAGTTAATTCTCTGTTTCACCATTAACACGGTAGAGCTTTGTTTCTTTAACACGCTAGATTTTTTTTTTTTAACACCCTACGTTCCTTTGTTCCTTAACACGCTAGCTTATCGTACAACCCAGCTTACTTTGTTACTTGTGTTTGTCAGCTTCTCAATAAGTCATTGTTAAAGTATATTACTTACAGAATACAAGCGAAAATAAAGAAGATCTTCGGTCCTATTCGAAAGTTGTGATAAAAAAGGAAACATTCACGGCAAATCACGGCTCTTTCCGTCAGGATTTTTATAAGGAATTCAATGAGCACGACGTTTTTCACAAGGTTCAGAGGAGCTCAATTGGAAGACATGAATCACTTTTTCAAAACTTAATTCTTACCCTGTAAAATATATATCCTTATCGCTCCACGAAGTTAATAAGCCCAGTACCGAATCTTTGTGAAACCTTTTACCTTTTAGCAACAGATTTGCAGCTTCATGTCCCCTACGCGGTCGCTGTTCGTCACTCTATGCAAACCGGCATTTTTAAAATAAATAACTGCTAGTTAGCTGGCGCAAAACGAAGCTTGGCATCTCACGAGCTCTTAATCTTTAGCACTGCGGTCTATACTTTGCGTAACGCAACTGTAACGCGAGGGTAATTAAAATTCAAATTGTCGAAGGTATTAACGAGTTTTTTAGTGTACAAACTGAGCAAACTTTAATTTTCAAACTCCTCTGGACCCTGTGCGTGCATTCACTTGCTTTTGGTTTCCATAGTTACATCATGTACACTTCTAAACGTTTGCACGCACAAAGGAACAACCTAACGCCTCGTGACCGTGTTTTGAATTTTGAGTTCTGAACTTTACGGTTCTCCCGCCTTGATTTTATAATAAGAGATAGTGTTTTTTACCGTCCTCTTTTAGTGCAAACTCACAAAATATACATAATTATGATTGCATTAGGCTATTTACTCATATTCTCTTCAAATTTCAATTACTTTGCCTTACGCTCGGAATAAAACCCGTTAGCTAACAGATTGGCTTTCGAGTGTGGTCATGCATGGCGTTGATGGAGCACCAAGTTCTCCAAACAAATTTTCAAAGAAATTAATGGTACCTTAAAGGAAGATCTAAATTTTAGATCTTGGAAGCCACAGGGCTTGAACCAGTGAGTCAAACAGCAGAACTTTATGATAAAATAAATCACGGTGGATGGCTCGTTTAACTAAGCACTCAGAATTTATTTTGGTTAATTTCTCATTCAATTTGTTCAGCTCCGGTAAAACTCCATTCTTTTTCATTCTTTTTCATATTTCGTCAATTTGGTGCTATAGCCTGCCAAATTCACGTTAAAACCCGTTTAACATGTAACTAAAACTTAAAAGCTCCTCAATAGAACTGACAGTAATGTGTACTTATTGATTGGGTAGGAATATCGAACGGGAAAATACTTGGGTCAAGGTCATGTCGTCACATCACTACTTCGTTTTCCAACAAAACTGCGAAAATGGATTAGATATTTATCAGCTGTCGGATGTCATTTTGTTACGACACCAAATTCTAACTATCTCGGTTGTATGGTTGGCAGTTCGATTTCCAACGGGAGACCTAGATTTTTCTTAACCCGACGCTCGTGACGAGAAGAATAAGATATTTATTAATTGCAAGACCGCGCTGAAAATTTATCATCTTTCTTATCTTATTTTCTCACACGATGCTTTCAATGTTTCTGACTGTAACACTGTACAGAATGTAGGTCAAAAGAGGAATCTATGATAAATGGCCTTACTCTGAAGTTTTCTGCTGTTCAATATGAAATCTTAAGGGTCGAAGATCTTTTCTATTCGGAAAGGAGACAGAATGATTACTTCTAATGAGTAGAGGGGATGCGGCATTTATATCATTAAGTTTTTAATTTTATAGATTTTTTCTTCCTTTTTTCCTTTTTTCCCCTCTATTTTCCTAATTTACTGATTGTCGCTTTTTTAACACTTAATCCTATCTCGATTTTTTATCAAAGGAATTGGCAAGAACACCTAAACGAAATTCTCTGATCCATAGTCTTTGGGTTTTTCAGGAAGTCTGGCGATGAAACGGGAAAAAAATGGGAAAGGAAAACTTCTTTAAAGCGTTTTCAAGGGAATGAAATGATTCAAATGTATGATTTGGATTCATCATGAGTTTTTTTTTTTGCCATCAATGAATGATGATCTTGAATAATAATGGAGAATAATATTAAGTTTGATGTTGAATTTCGAAGCCAGCTCATGCAAAATGACTATTTTCACCACGATTGACATTCAGGCAGCAAGAAAAGGCTTTATTTTTTTCAAATTTGTTCAGTCTTTAACCACTCTAGTTATCATGCATTTTTGCACTAAACTATCAACTATAACATCATTTATCATCACGCAAAAAGTTTTATCTATGAGTACTGGATGCCCGTTTTATGCGAATAAAAGGCAACTTTGATTACAATGCAAGAATTATTGAGGGCGTTTTCTCTAGTTTGTTACGAGACATCCACCACCTACTCACTCAGAGGGGTTGCTTTCTTTTAATGAATGAGCGCTTCCTTCCCTTGGTGGGTCGAAGAGAGGCCAATCTGAATCCAAGATTACTGTCCTCTCCAAAAAGAGAAGCAGTAACCTTCAGCTTGAAACGTGGTTCCAATCCTTGCAGAATTTCTTTGGCTTTTTTTTGCTCTTCTGGGCTGACATGGAAAAACCTCATCGCGCGTTCAGTAAGAGGCTTCAATGGATACCGTGGGATTTTGAGAATCTGTTGGCGGGTCTTTCCTTGAAGGAGCTTCCATACCACTGGGTAGACAGGTAGCAAGGGGGCTTGGTATAAAATGCAGGTCTTCCCTTCGGGACTTTCTAGGTTTGGCAGATTCCTGTTGTCGATAAAATCGCTAGGGCTATATTCTGTTCCTTCCATGGGGTCCGTTAAGTTAGCGAAAAAGATGGTCAAGTAATCTGGGCCTCTGTTTTGCCAATCGGACCAGATCCTATCGATAAAGCCATGATGAAGGAAAAATTCAGGAGCTTCAGCAGCAGTAATGCTACCCATGTCACCGCCTATGTTGCGGTGAACTGTATTATGGAGATCCACTCGAAGGCCAATCTCGAAGTTGTTGAAACCATCACTGGTAGCGTTCTCCTCCATAACCAAGAAGACATCTATTACACTTGGGGTTAAGCCTGCGTAAACGAAAGTTGGTGACTATATCGACTTTCAATTACTCACGTCATATTATTATTGTCACGAAAATATGACATTGTAAACTATGAAATTAAATAGTTGCTTCGGGAATAACTCTCCACTTAAGTCGTGAATCTCAGGCGAAAAATATCTCTTTTAAGAACGCAATGAGATTCATGTGTTGCGATAAGTTGGATTCCGTTTAGATTTCCGTGGTTAAATGATTCAAGTATCTGCAAACAAATGAGAATGGCTACGTGCTCTTCCAATATAACATTACCATTTTTTTTTTGCATCTGAGGTTTTATAACGTACCAGATTAATATAGAAAGAACCCAACTAGTGGTCCAGTGAATCAATGATTACTTTCCTTAACCTCACTGTAATAGCGAATGAGCTATTCGTGTTTGCAGTAATCGTTGAGCAAAATAGTAAAATTTGTGAAGCTCCGATGAGTATTTGGTTCTTTTTTCTCAAGACTTCAAGCTTGCGCCCATTTTTTTATGTATTCCTGTGTGGTAGTGAATTGTGGAAACTGATATGATGGCTGCTTGAACGGACTTCATGGACGATTTTTTATAACTCAAGGTCCTGGCAAAACGTGGCAAAAATTTGTAAGTGATCCTGAAATTTGGAGGATAACCAGCAGCTCGTTGTGGCTATGCCTTTTCTATTTCATAATTTTTTTTTAATATTTAAGTGTTCTTTCAAAAATTCCTACCATAAAAAAATTCATATCGTAATTTGTAGCTTTTATCATTAAGAATACATTCAATCGCTTCGGGGAAATTTTCGCCTCCAGTCGAAAAGAAATTCAGCGTAGAGACACTTGAGTGGAATATTGTTCCACCATCAGTAAGGCGATCGGGGATATTAACTTTTAACCATGATTGAGTCAAATATTCAGAATTCGACAGAATACGTAACATGCAATATCCAAAGCCGAGAAAAATTGATAACCTAATATTGAAAGCAGCTAACCATGGAAGCGTCTTCGGAGACACTCCCCGTTTGTCTTTTTCCAAAGATCTTCACGGAAGACTCCATCTTGAACACAACGAGATGGTGGAACCCCATCGCCTCCAAGTCCAGATAGTCCGTCATACCAAACTCTTCCTTTGTCAGTGTTCCATGGGTCACCTGAGACGAGGCTCCAGTCCCAATAGGGCACGGTTACTCGGCAATCAACTCGGCGCAACAGGTTTTCATATTGAAGAATGAACCTGGCGAGGAAGTATCAAACAAGGCGCATGGTGTCAAACATAAAGCTGGTAAATGGAGAGGGTCGTACGTTCTTCAATGTAAGAGATTAGAAGGTTGGAGATATTTGCGTGTCCTTGATACCCGCACTCTCTTGACAGATTCAAAGATAAAGCGAATGAACATGGAGGGAGGCCTCTTGACTAGGCTCTGGGATGTGCATATCTCAATTCCAATAGGATTATTCCACTAGAATTATTTACAGAATTTATTTACAGAATTATTTACAACCAGTCACTCTCAGGCAGGCAGCTTGGGAATAAGTTTTGTGGATGAAAAAAACTTCAGATAACAAGGAAATAATATTTCTTAAGGGAGAACTCGTTGGATGAATTAATGAAAATGTAAACATCCGTATCCGTCACAGGCTTAAATCTGCTGAAATCGACATTTTGTGATACCTATTTGCACTAATGGTTGGAAAGAACGCAATGAGAGTAGTTCAACATGTTGAAGAACATTGACAGCATTTTAAACACGTCACCCTCGCCGCTCTTGCCCTCCTAGTCACTTACCAACGGTGCCAGGGAAGAAACTGGTCCTGCTCGTGAATTCCTTCGTAGAAGAGTTTTTCGTGCAAAGTAATAAGTGTCTTGTAATCCTCTCGATATATAGAGTCGGTTGAAGCTGTCCTTACGGTGTCAACGTACAACGTTTGCTCGTATTCAGTCATGGATGTAAACTCCTTTCGCACTCGGCAACAGTGCATTTGGCCATACTTGCAGTAACATGTATCACCGCACTCGTTAAAAACTTTGGCTCCTTCTCTGGAGCAAGACTGAGAGTTACTTAGACCCACAGCACAAACTAAAATACAAGAAAAATATAAATGAATGATGGACTTAACCTTACAAGGCTAATTTGACAAGACGGTGTAAGCCAATTAGGATGGGCCGCATACTACAAACGAATAATCAGAAACGTTATATCAATGCAAAAGTTTCCTTTGCGCAAATGCCATTGAGAAAGAACGATTTCTTTACCTGATAAAGCCACAGCAAGCAACAGCTTCGTCAACATCGTTTACAAAAAGGAAGCTAAATAAAGAGAAATAATTTTTTAAAGTTCAAATGTATATTATAAGACATTCCGGCGACGCAGTACCTCAGTTTCTTCAGGAACTTACCGCCTTCATGACTGACTGACTAACTGATCGACTGACTTACTGATTGCCTTGTTGTCTGAAAAATTGACAAAATGCTCAAAGGCGGATTATAATTGGTTCCCTGATCCTCCCGAAATATAGAGAGATTTTGGGCTCAAAATTCGACCCAGGGAAAAAGAAAGAAGAGAAAATGTCCCAAACATGAAACAATCGAGCAGCATGATCGGTTTGGGAGTCAGCGGGTTAAAATAAAGTGTGCCTGATCTTTTGCTTTGATTGGCTCTGTTCAGTAGGGATGCTCAATATAGGAACAATTTTTGGGGGATGAGAAGATGACAGACATCAAAATTAGCATATCGTGAGAAGCAAACTCGAGAGCTATTAAATATTTAAACATCACAATTTGTCTTAGGCATTTGCAATGGAAGACAGGGAGATGGATAAACTTTCCATCTCTAAAATTAACAGTTTTATCAGCCAGTTGCACACTAAATGACTACCTACTCAGAGTGTATTTAACACAATTGTGTAACTTTAGGGCAGGGCCCTTTTAAAAACTCACTCCGAATGTGCTGCCGGCAATATGCAATTTATTCAGTCTTAACAAGAAATATGATTTTATCCTCTTGTCGTGGGTCATGCCTCCGACAAAGTTTTTTAAACGTCTTGTCAGCAAGGCGTGTCTTGAGATTTGGGCCTATTTCAACAACGATATTTGTAAAGAGCGATTTCTTTTACTAAAGAAAATAATTTTTCAAGATACCAACCATATTCAGCTCTTTACATTTAACCTGATGTATGAAAGAAAATTCGTAAAAGAAACGCGCAAAAGAACGGGAGAAACTTACTTTGTTCAACTTGTCACAAGACTGTGGAAGCTTCTCAAATTCTTTAAAGCAGCTCGGACGGGCTAGTGTGTAAAGCTAGTGTGTTCGAGCAAGAAATGAGTATCCTTTTTATGTCATTTGCTTGCATAAATAACTGTCTTCTAAAATAGTTTCCATCGTGGGAAAACGCTAGAGGCAAAACAGATTGAAAAGCTTCTTCAAGTGCCTTTTTCCTGACTATGCTATGAGCAGTGATTTTTAAATCACCCTTTATCACCCTCCACTGCTCAGAGAACGGAAAGCTTGACATGGCATAAGCATCGTACTGTTACTTAATATTGTGACACGGTGGCCTGCTGTTGAAGAAAACATGCAATACTATTAACAAGCCACTTATGTTATCTGATCTAGACAAGTAAGTAGTTAATCAGAAAAAAAGAAAAGGGCGCGCTCACGCATAAAAGAAAGAAAAAGGAAAAAAAGATACATGTAAACTTGCTTACATTGTAATCTGCTTAGGCAAAACAACCAAATTGTATAAGTTCTTTTAGCCGTAGTTATTTAAGTTAGCAATACTTGTATTAAATATCTTAGGTGACTTTTCTGTTATTTGGCAAATTTCGGCTGAAGCGTAAAAACTATTTCAGCATGGAGTTTTTTTTACGCTTTCTGAAACCGTAAATTAGACCCACCAAATTATATTCTTCGCCCTTCTGTATTCATTCATTTCATGGGCCCCCCAAAAAGGTCTTTTCAAAAGCTTGTTTAACATGTGCTTCTAGTATTTCTTTATTACTTTATAAGCTAAGAGGAGTGTTAACGCCTTTGAAGCTGTGCGTAGAAGTTAAAACTAGCGCTGTATTACTGTATCATTATGCGCCAGAAAGTTTTTTTTTTAACCCAATGGACCGTGCAGACTGCCATTGATATACCAGCGGACGATGTTCTTAACGCATTTGAATTACATCATCAACCAAATGGAACGTTGGAAAATTACTTTTTCATCAACTGTGTGAGCTTTTGTACAGTTGTCAGAAACTATTGATTTGTAGCATCAATAAGTTAAGGGTGGGGCATTGAAAGTTTTTTTTTTTAACTTTACTTTCCATTATCCCTCCATGCTACGATCACGTACAGATAGTTGCATAAGGCTCTGTTTCCACTATACCGAAAAATTTGGTTTGGTATTTGCGAAATAATTGAATTTTTTGTTTTCGTAATACCGTTCGCACTTGAGACGTGCGAATTATTTTTGTAAACACAAATGTCGATCAATCGAAATAGATACTGAAATTTCGCGACAGTGCTTTTCCTTTTATGTCGTTTCTGTTTAAGTACAAATCGCAAAGCAAAAAGCCCCCGCGAAATGTTTTGATTGGCCTTCTTTGCTGTTTGCTTGCCATGTAAAACCTGATTGTGGCTAGTTAAAAATTACTTCTGGTTGTGTGGGGAAGGATGCGGATCGTGTATTTCAAAATTTCGCGTAGTGCGATCAGGTCCTAACTCTTGAAACTTGATGAATTTTTGCCAAAGTACAAATCATTGTATCAGTACTTTAATTTGTGGGCATTTCGTCCGGGCTGAGTGTGCAACGTAGAAAGGTTTTCTCAAGTTTCTTGATTCTTGTTCTCTGTTTTTCTGTTTTACATGTTTTACATGTTTAGGTTGGGATTCAGTTTAAAAGAAAAAAACCTAGATTCTTTTTGGTATTCAATCACTTTATAGACGGGAGTAAGAAATTTCACTATGTCGTGTTGTTACCTTCGCAATTTGAAGTCCTAGCCATTAGTTTGCTCAGCTTTGCAGTTATTAAAGTGCCTGTTCTTTTGTTTTATGGCCTGGTCTTTGTACGCCAGAAAGTGTTTTTGACTTAATTGACTTAATTGACACTGTTGAACAACAACCTAAAGAAACTTCATATCAGTCAAATGAAGCATGGAAATATGAGGGCTTTCACACAGTTTCCAGAAAGCGGTGATTTGTGATATCAACAACTATGGGGTGGGGTACTGAAAGTTTTTTAAAAATTTAGCTCCCACGTTTTGATATGTTGCTCATCTAAATCTAAGTAAAATAGGTATGCATGGCTGGGATGTTATCTTAAATCTGTGGAATTCAAAATTTAACTCGCTCGGCAGCATTGTGGTTTAAATCGACGCCAAGCAATTAATCGTTTCCTAACTACACGCCATCAAGTCCAACTTTAATCAATCAACTTATTTTTAACATCCTTTCTAGATTTTGCAAACGAGATTTCAGATTTAAATTTCAAAAGGTCCAAGAATGTCTTTCAGTATCTTTTTCTTTCAGTGAAGGAGCTCAGAACCTCACATTCTTCTCTCGAAAAATAATTGTTACAGTGTACATGATTCTTACTCCTAAGATTGTGCACTATTTTAAGCATGATGTCAATTTTAATCCAGTAAAGTGTTCTTGCAACAGCTCACTAAAACAATTCCTTTGTATATCTCGTGTGCCTTATTAAGCTTAACGTTAACGTTTCCAGGAGCTTTGACAACGCCTTTAAAGCTCCGTGCAGATGTCAAAAATTAATGTTGTAAAACCTGTTCTTTAAGTTTTCGAGAGGTAGTTTATCTTTAAATTCATGGGCCATGCAAAACGATGTTAAGATACCGACACAGTCTTAA
The DNA here is from genome assembly GCF_964200805.1 of Pocillopora damicornis. Classification (NCBI taxonomy): domain Eukaryota; kingdom Metazoa; phylum Cnidaria; class Anthozoa; order Scleractinia; family Pocilloporidae; genus Pocillopora; species Pocillopora damicornis. The sequence continues at coordinate 7,339,849 of NC_142673.1, forward strand.
AATATTCAAGTCACATAATCAATCACATGAAACATTAAAAATCACTTTTTTATCGATTGAGTGAGCTTTTGTTCAGTTGCCAGAAACCATTCGTGGTTTCAACCACTCAAGGTTGGGACAATAAATCTGAAATAAATTGGTTTTTTTCTTTTAACTTTAGCTTCCATATTAAACTACTCCATGCTAGCATTACGTAGAGGCGGTTGCATAACTGGAAAAACATGAAGTAAAGCACAAAGCTTTTTTATCGATTCTTTGTCGGTTTTTCGTCTGAACCGACTGTGTGAAGTAGACTAAGCTTGAAGTCAAGATGGTGAATTTCTTTATTCATGTTCAGTGTTTTGCATGTTTACATGTGGGTTGCGATTCAGTTTTAAAGAACACTTCATATTGATGTCTACACTTCTTTTTTTTCATTCAATCACTTTTATGGAAGGGAGCAAGACACTTTCAAGTCACTATGTCGTTTCTGTAGTTGTGCAATTTGAGGTCTCAGCAATTAGCTTGCGTGTCGTTACTGCAATTATAGTGCCCATTCATGATCAGTTATTAATGATCTACTATTCTTTCATGTTAATGTAACTGAGATAAATGTTTTTTAACCTTTTTTTCATGCTAATGTAAACCAAGAGCTTGTTGACTTCCTGTGTCAAAAATTCATGTTTTATGACTTGTTTTTTATGCATCAGAAAGTTTTTTGAGTTAATTGATCATGTAGTATAGCGTCGATAAACTGAAACTATTCTTAAGATATTTGACTCACATAATCAGTCAAGTGAAGCATTAACAAAGGATGAGAGTTGTTACATATTTGCCACAAACCGATGATTTGTAACATCAACAGCTGACGGGTGGGGCACGGAAGGTTCTTATTCCTTATCTTCCATCAATAGATATTTTGCTCCTCTAAGTAAAGTCAAATGAAACAAAGATTGAACTTCAATGCTCGCAAAGAAAGATCCATGACTAACGTTTTTAACTTAAATCTGGGGGATTCAAATTTTACTCACGCGGTGACCTTGTGGTTAGTGTTGACACCATGTGATTAAACATTGCATAACTACGCTGGCGTTTTCCATTTAGAAATACTGTCAATGTTAGAATTGTTATTTCGAATTTTTTAACACATTTATCATGATCTTCTCCTTAGGAGAACGATGTTGCACAGAGCGGAAGATCAAGAAAGCTACATTGTCCACCATTAGATGTATTTTTCAATTTTGCTCATCGTCATGCGTTGATGTGTAGAGAATAACAACAAATAATAAATAAGATAGAGATTATTCTTTAGTTACTACTATCATTTATTTCCTGAAGCGAATAATTGCATAGCTTTGTATTTCCCACAAACTCCATCTTTCAAGGTCGTTCACCCTTTCGAATGAAGTTCAGTTATTTTAGCGTTTTTTTTAGCCTCTTTGATGACTATTTCCTTTCGTCATCAGAGCAAAAATTATTCAAGGCTTGAGCTGAACCGTGCCGTCCTGTCTGAATATCGAAAAGAGATATATACGTAAATACATATATACAACGCTGTGGCAAGAAGCAGTGGGGTAAATTTATTCTTTTATCATTTTTCGTTCAGATCTCGTAACGGATTGTCTTATTATAGGAACGTCCCTTAACTCTTCATCTTCATTTATCTTTGAATTTACTTTAACTGATGATTGGCGACCGTTGTCATCACATTGTAATGGACCATGATTTATTTTCTACGAGCTATCAGATATAAGCCAGACGCTGACAATCAAAACACTATAGACTAATTAACGTTTTTTTCGGTAATTTTATCCTTAAAGAAATGCAAATGATTAAAAGGCTACGCTACCAGAAGAAAACCTCAAGTCAGATACAGTCATTCAAATCATACGAGTAAATCCTTTGCACTGCCTGACTCAAATCAGATTTGCCTTCTAAATACAATAGCCATTTAAATTCAATCAGCACCTGAGAGCAGCTCCAAGCTGATCACTGCGCGTGGTAATAAGTGCGAATTAGCTTCATCAAACTTAGATTTCTTTCATCCGATGATATATATGTCCTATTGCATACGGGTCAAGCTTTTCTCAACAAAACGAGAGACTGCAAAAGTTTTGAGTTTTAGTATTAGTGTATGCTTCTATGATATAAACAACAGCCGTTTGTTAGCTGATACAGGTGTAGAACCCTTCCCGAGTTGAAGTGAATGCTTCACACTTTATGATTTAAAGCGAACGAATCTCCCAAGAGGACGAATCTTTGGGATGATGAGCAAAATCCTGAGATGGACGCCGAATTTAAACTCGATGTAGAGAATAATCCAGACTTGATGAGATATACTGGTTGTGGGTAAAAGCAAGCGTTTCCATTGGATACTCAGGATGCTAAATCAAAACACGCTGACATAAAAGGCAATAGTTATTAATCCGTTGTTTGTCCTCGTGTCCCAAACATAGGCTCTTAAGACCTATGTGGTTTGAAATCAATCCCAAAACGCCAGCAGCGATGCTTGTTCTGAATAAAAACTCGAGTGACTGTTATTTGAGGAGTTCATATGAAGGACAAAAAAATAAGTAAACACCGTGGATAAACGTTACTACCGGGATATAAAATTTTATATTATCTTAAGCCTTGATTTCTGTTGTGTTAGCCTATAAAAATTCAAGGCATAATCCCTTGTAAAGACAATGAGATCAAAGAGTTTCCTATTGAAGAACACTAGAAACACTCTGTGGTCGCAACTGCTATCGATAATTCCGGTGAAATTTGGCTCAAGGATGCATTATTGGGATTCCTTGAGCGACTTAAATTTAATTTTCAGCGTCAAATGTAATTAGATAAATCCCACAACTAAGAAATTGTGGGGATGGCATCACTGCATAATCGTTGCTCTTATGTGTTTTCGACGATTAAAAGAAGTAAAATAGCTTAAGAATGCTTCACACCTTTGCTAACCGGCTACATTTTCTTGCCAGCAACTCAGATAATTAAATAGATTCTCTTAATAATCCGGGGTATGATTCTTTCTTGTGATCTATTTCTAAGGGTGTTCCATTGTTTTAAACGTAGAAAAGAGGCTCGAATTAATCGATGAACTTCTCACTCTATAGCCTGGATATCTGATGAAAATTTGCCCAGTATTATAAAACGATTGTGCAACCTCTCTCTCCTCTCTACCCTCTCTTTTTATTGACAACTTATCGTTTGAGCTATACCTATCCCTTTTCTCAATATGGTAATTTATCTTGGAGATTATAAAGATGTGCGTTCTGATGGGTGTGGGATGAACCCATTTCATGGAATGATGACCCAACGCAAGGCGACTGTCCTAGCGAAGCACTCATTTTCAAAACGGTTTCTGCGATTTCGCGGTGTTTCCGACGAGTCTTGAAGATCTATTTTATATACAATGAAGTTGTTCTTGTAATTAAAAGCAACAACAAAAGTCAAATTGATGTCCTTCGCCTCTGTCAATATTATCCCATAGTCTTTTGATGAGGTAACGCCCGGACCACAAGATAATGGGCAATTAATGGCACTAGGACCACTGAGACGATTGGCAATAGCAAGTAAACTGGTGGAAATTTTTTCTTTTCATCAAATTTACTTAAATTAAGGTCAGGGAAATGTTTTCGTAATGCTAATATCTAAAAGAATTCGTTTGCAGTTTGGATGCCAGGTGACAACAAAGGAATGAAAATTCCAAGAAGCCATACGTCCATGCTCATTCTTATGGTCAAAAGTTATAACTGTGCAAGAACTGTAAAGGAATTTCTGTGAAGGAATGCGTTTAAAAATCTAAAACTCAGCAATTGCAAAAACCAGAAGCCTCATCGTGACTATCTTCTCTAATCAGATTAGCCATTCTAATACTGTTGGCTCGAATAATCTAGAGGTAAATGTAAAGGATTTATGCAGTGAATGTTTCTTGTTTAAATATTCATACAAAAAACGGGTATTAGCATGTATATTTAGTATAAAATTCACCATCGAGTGAAATCAGAGAGCCACTCTTACTCTGCTCATCAAAATTAGACTCCCCGGTAATGAGAGGTTTCCAATTATACATTTTATGTTGCATTTAGCTCTCTTCTTGTCACTTTGGGCCAAGTTGCATTAGAGGGCGTATAACGCTGTCCAACGGATAAATCTCTGTCCAGCGGATAGAAAAACGTATAGCGTTATCCACCGGATAGTGCTATCCCCCTTCGAACAACTGGGCTGGAATTTAGAAGACAATATCGAAATCTTTCTCTAAAGTTAGTTTTAAGAGGAAATTGTCCCGAACACCCCAAATATTCACTGCTTCAGTGCATTTGATAGATGGCTGATGAACAGCTTGACAGAATCAGTTTTTTTTACCAAAAATTGAGAAGCACCTCGATTTGACCTTTCCCTGATTGATTCCCACTTTGCCAAACTCAAAGAACAACAAAAAAAATAGTTCGACCTCTATTTAAGAACAAGTCTCATCTAAATCATTGTCTTGACTAAAGTGACGTGACTTGAAATATCTACTGTAATCTTACAACATTTTGGTATTAAACAGTGCTAGAGCAATTAATTTTGTGAAGTGAAAGACCATAACCACTGAAGGTATAAACAGCAAAACTGTAAAAATTAAACCAGAGGACCGACGCTGATTGGCCAAGTCTTAAACATACATTAAATGAACTATCAAAACCTTGCAAAGTAAATGCGTGTTTAGAACACAAGCCCAAGTTGTTCAAAGGCTGAATAGCGCTATCCACTGTCTCTATCCGATGGATAGCGCAGTACGTTTTGTGAACACTTATCCACTGGATAGCGATTTGTAGTTATATAGTCAGTTATCCGCTCTTTCAACAACTGCTCCCAGATTATTTGAAGTTTCGGGCATTTCCTCGCGTTTATTAAGAAGGCTTAACGTATTTAATTCAGTTCAAGTAAATTAAATAATTTGATACAATTCGCACGTTTATTTTCAAAACTACAAAGCGAACGAAACACCAAACATAATTAAATAAAGGCGATCTAAAGATAAAGTGACAAAGAAAACATTGATGTTTTTGATTGGAACAAATACATTATGTCAATAAAACGTATCCAAAAGAAACAAAAGTAAGAGAAAATAGACTATTGCAGGTTTCCTTTTGTGTTTAAGATACAGGATCACGTCAAACTTTCCATGTTTTGTCAGCCAAGCGCCTGAAACAACAACCTTCTCTTACCTTGCTCACAAAAGGCGTTGCGAAAGATAAACTGAAGGTATTGAGAATTTACTTTGTGACGAAAGCTCTAGAATGACGTCATGCCGTAGGTCAAGTCTCATGACAGAAACAAAAACCCAAGACCAATATTAGGTTTTGCTAAGGCAAATATGAAATTTACAGACTCTTGCTTTTCACAGGTTGCTTCTTTGTTTCTACGGCTTAGTTCAGTCAAACAACTATGCCCCTCTTTTTTTGCTAATTCATTCGATTTTAAGGATCTGTATCGAATCACTAATTCACCGAGAAATAATCCTCCTCAAACTTATTCTCGGACTAACCTGGAGGTCTAAATTCTACAACAAAGCGCATATTTACATAAAGTTTGTTCAGAAAGATTCATTTGCTGCTAGAAAGGGCCAAACCTCCCATACACAGGTCTGGTTCTAACGAATTTGTTACGAACAAGGAGTTTTGGTAAATTTATGAATAAAAAGAGTCCTGCCTACTTAAAGGCTTGGCAAAGTCGCAAGTTTCCTGCGTGGGGAAATCGAGAAATATCTCAATGTGGTGAAGGCATGAAAATCTGAAATCACAGTTGTTTTCAAGAAACGACTTTATTTCGACAGTCTAAATTTCTTCGCGGAAAAGAACAAGGTAGGATGTTTTGGTAGGAAACGCAATGACAATACGACATGACAGCGTCCTCTAGAGATGACTTTTGTTCGTGCTACGTGATTGGCTAATATATTTCCGTGTCTGAATCCTTCGCAGGTCTCGTTAAAAGTGTGCAGCTCCCATGGAATCTTTAAAATCAGTCATTATGTGATGCTACTTTTCGCTACTCGGTGTTGTTTTCCATATAATTGTAAAACTATAACTTCTCAGACTCTTACTCTAATGTTAGAATTCATTGTGCCGAAGGAAGGCTGACTGGCGAACAGAGATATGTTATAAACATTTCAGGCTAACATTCGTAGCATCGGCCTCTGAATATAAAATATTCTTCGATTTTTTTGTGTACAGTAGAACAGATAAATCACTAGTATACCAGTCGAATTATTATCCATCGTTGACTCCTTGAACTTTTGCTAATACACAATTTTTTAAATACAGTGGATACTCCATTCATTAGGGCGCGTAAAAAAAGGCTGCCACGGAAGATTAAAGCCTGGTCGCTACACGGAGAAAACTACCCTTTAAATTTTGATGAATCTAAAATTAAAAATACAGTTCCTCAGCGGAGGCGATTTTCTGAAATTCTAAATAAGTAAATAAGTGCAGCTTAAAGGAAAGGAACATGCAAACGCTGAAGGAAGACAAAATGCAAAGTAAACATATGAGTGGTGACAAATGACATTTTTACTTCCCCAGTTTCTGGCTAATTCTTCATTAATTACCGCATAATTTACGACGAGTCTGGTGTTATCTTGTTTGCGCAGGTTTCTAAATGTTTTTTAAATTGTCAACTCTTTTTTTTTGCAATAGTTTTACTTTTCCCATTTTACCTTTTCTTCTTTTGAATTTTCGCTTTCACAAGATGTTTATCGTTTGATGAATGCCGTTGAACACCGCAAAGGGACGCTGTGGGTTTTAACAAACGCAAACCGCTGCTAAATTATGAATCGGGAAATGGTGGTTGCTCACCCACAGGATAACAGGTAATTTGTGCTAAATTGATAATTAAATATGCGAAAAACTACAATACGTGGAGTTTTATCTTTTGATGTCCCGTTTTCCTCATACTATTTAATTCTCGATAAATTATCAGAGAGAATTGGACCTGGCAGTATAACTGTTTTCCTTCATTCTACTCACTGTTTGACGACAACATGAGACTATTGCACGGGAGAGAAACATTTTTGACAAACGTTGCTAATTTAATTGAAAGAAAAAAATACATGTATTTAGGAGTATTTAATTTGTATGTTATAGGAGCTTGTTAAGAAATTTTCTTTTTCTCTTTTCTTATATAAAATGATAATGTTAAACAGTCAACTAAAGGATAAGCTGAGAAAAGTGGCTCGAAAAGGAATAGCACTCTGCTTTGTTCAAATGGATGGATAGGATCTGCGGGTATGTGGCGTCAGGCCGTTAAACCACGAAACCTGGCACGAAATTGTGGACGTTTGGCTTTGCGCATTTTAAACTCTTTTAACAACTTGTTGTTAATTTATAATTCATGTATGATTCTCACTCAGGGGCGCCTAAAGTAGCTTCTTAAAGCCTCAACCTGCGCCAAAGCTATCAATCAGCTTATAAGACTTCGCTACTCTGTTCCACAGACGACAAGGCCGGGAAATAGAACAAGTTTGGTAGGTAGGGCATAATGTTTTTCTCAATTTTGCTATAAAGATCAGACCGATAGCAGTGAACCGAGTAAAATCCCCTTGAGGAAAAATACTATTCGTCGCTTTTAAAGGGGGTGCTGCAGTAGTGGTCAGCTTGTTAAGTGAAACACAATACTTTTCCAGTTATTTAAGTAAATACTGATCACATAATGTAACTGTGATCTCAACTGCAGTTAATCAAATTTTCAACTTGACAAACAGGGTTTGAAGCCAATGTGGCCGCAGATCTACTTGTGTTTGTGCGAAATTCATTGTGAGATAAGGTTATATGAAGTTGACGTATTCTATATAATTGACAAGGGGGAAACCAGAGCACACAAATTAAAGAAAGACTTCGCTGAATCTCAGCTTGAAAAGGGACTTTTGAGAATGCACAAACAAAACGATAATGCCTGTAGAAGTGAGAGCCTAATGAAAACCTTCAGGCTTAGTACAAGCCTCAAGCCTCAAGGTTACCATCTTATAATTTTCGTTCAATTTTAGAAAATGGCAGAAGAAGACATTAAGAAACAACTGGCAGAGAAAACTGCCGAGGCAGCTTCTTTGAAAGAAGATCTATCGAAGAAAGCTGCCGAAGTTACTAGTCTGCAAACACAATGTGACGAATTACGGCAAAAATTGGAGCAGGTTCTGAAGCTGGCTGGAGACGGGAAGGAGGACCTGTTAGCTAAGATACCAGGTGGCCTTGGCGGCATGTTGGGCGCTGAATCCAAAGAGGAAGAAAAACCAGCGGACGCTGCTAAAGAAGCTGCTGAAGATGCTGCAGACGCTGCCAAAACTGCGCTCGCATCTATTTTTTAATGAACACAATTGTATTGATTAGCACAACGACGTAATAGGCCAATCGATCTCACAATGAATCGAATTTTTTTCGCTATTTCATCATTCTTTCGAACGAAGATAATAGTGGATTTAATTTTTTCAATTTTTAGACTGAGGCTAGTTATCCTGAAATATATGCGAGGTTTGGTATATACGTTAGTTAAACTGTTTTACTCAAGTAGTTTTAAGGAGGATTTTTCGCATGCGAGCATTGACTTCTTAGAATTTACCTCAGACATTTTTGTTGTGAGCTTAAAGCTAACTGAAAATTCCACCCAGAAAGGATTCTAAAGTCATTGATATTGGTAATGATATTTCTCGCTTGTAAATCATTTTTGACTATGGTAAATTTGTTTCAATAAATGCATAATTTTCTGCAATGTAGTCGACTGCTGGAGTGCAAAGCTATCGCTTAAGACGCTTGCAGATCAGTACAATTTGTTCATGAAACGAAACGTATCGAACTTGATGAAGTGAAATGCATCGACTGTCTGTTTGTGCAGGAAAGGTAAGGTCAGTTCACAAATAAAAATAATGCAGAATTACGTAGTTTTGTAGCCTTACAGCGATCCTAACTGCAACACCTCTAAATTTCGTTTTCAAGCTGTCTCTTGAAGATTTTAATCAAAGAAACCAAGACAAGTCCCTCAGCTTTTCTATAGCTCAAGCGAAAGAAACCATCAATGCGAAGAAAAAAGGAAACAAACTTTCAAAAGCACCTCCATTTGTTAAAAGAAATATCTGTTAAGTACTTGATATTAAATAAAATGTCGCGTATTATGCGTGGTTATCAATCCGAATTTTTTTTTCTGTTTGGCTTAGACGACACATTTTTTAACCCTAAACAATATTTCCTAAAGCTGGGTAATAAAAGCTTTTGTATTTCCTAATAACACAAAAAAATAAGCCGCAGAAAAATTACCAAACATTGAATGGTCTAATACAAAGGGAATAATTCATATAAGCGCCGCACGGTTTTAAAAACATTTTTATAATCTAAATTGAAAGATTAAACAAGCCATAAAAGTAGCATATTAGTTTCGATTTTAATCAGACGTCCTTTGAAATTCGATTGGTTGTTATCCAATAGTACACTCACATTGGATATTTGGGCCCATGTTTTTAATTTATTTGAAGTTTTCTTTCTTTACACATTGGGTTGTTCTGGGCAAACATTTCCGTAAGATAATAGGATATTTTTATTTAAGTCGAAAGGATTCTTTACCTGGCGATTTCACCGCGTAATTGCCGTCCGGCATCATGTTGACAAAATATCAGGTTACTCTATGAAACCTCGAGTAAAGTATTCGGTGATATGTTGTTTAAAAAAGGAAAAACAATGACCTTCACCGCAAATTTAGACTAGCTGAGTTTGTAGCGTTGTCAATAAAACTAAGTGGAATAGAAAAGTAAATGTGAGCACGTCAGATTGTAATCTAATGTCGGTTTCCCTCGAGCAAATGTCTGGTAAAAATTAACATAAAACAAAATTCAGCGTCAGTCTACCGCCCTGAATTTCACACACAAAGCCATTCAAGGGCTCTTGTGAACAAAACATCGCTCTTATTTCTTAAATAAAAAGATTGTCAAGAGTCAATAAAATGTTATAGCCAACAGGAAAAGCCCTCAGAATTTTAACTTGAAAAGTGTAGTGCCTGATGAAATAATTTCATACAAAGCTAAATGCGTTGATCTTCATTCACAAAGGTTCTTGAATATAGAACTCGATGGAAATGGCGATAGGAATCGAAACATCTTGCCTCAAATGACGAAAACAATTTTCCAATAGACTATAGAAACTAAAAAAAAAACTTGTCTGTTATTTAATCTAAATCTCAATGAGATTTAAAGCAAGATTTAACTTAAGCGAGGAGAGCCCTCCAAATGTTTTTATCGAGATAAAGCCACGTTGCAAGTCCACTTAAAATTCAATGCACGCTTTCGCGCCGAAACGTCTTTTTATGCAATTGCGAACACTCAAGAAAATCATGCGGTTGACCCGTTCTGTTACTTGAGGCTTTCTATTTATCGCTGCTTGACGGTACTTGCCATCCAAAGCTCGGGCCAGGCTCGAGATATCTCGGCAAGAGGAACACTTTTTTCTCTGGTGGTTTCGTTACCGAGCAGCTTTGATCTTCACGAAGATCTGGTTTAGAAAGAGCAGTATTCGACCAGCTTACTCGCGGTCTAACCGAAAACGATCCTTGCCGCTGATGTTCTGTTCTACTCCTAAACTCATTCTCCATGCTCCCTGATCCAGGGGTGATAACATCTCCCACATGAACCCGTGTTGCGGACGTAGAGCCAAACACATTTCGGACGGCGCGTCGCAATTCCCGCATTTTCCAGTAGTACATTACAGGGTTCGCGGAAGCGTTTATTAACGCCACCGTCTTGGCCATCTCCCATAAAATTGTCTGCTCCACGCTGGCCGTTTTTTCTTTAGAATGTAAATAGTGAATCATAGCATAGAACGTAGGCGCGTAGAAAATGAAGAACAAAACCACAACGTAAAGCATGGTGGCGGAAGATTTCCTATGTTTCCTTATGCTGATTGATTGAGGATGAAGCTTGGTTTGGTTGTCAATTAGAGCTTGGTGTCGACGAAGCACCAGAAATATTTTGATGTACATGAAAAGCAGCAAAATTGCAGCTATCGTTATGACAACGATTCCGATTGCTGTGAAGTAGTAAATGGGGAGCCCTGCAGGCCACGCGATAACCGACACAGTACAAAAGAACCAAGTTGAGCCAACCGATTTGAGCGTCCGCGACATTGTGACAATTTCACGGTATCTGAGGTGAAAATGGAGCGCAAGCCAACGCTCAGTGCTTATCATGACCAGGGTCGAGATAGATACAAACATAAACAACAGTAAGAGTGTCTCTTTCGTCATCCAAAGGCTGCAGTTGAATTGTTGCCCGCTTAGGAGAATGACATTGTGCGCGATGTACAAAGGCTGAATGATAAATCCGACGAGAAGATCCGTCGAAGCCAACGAGCACAAAAGGATATAAGGAGGATTGTGCAGGGAAGGTGTTCGCACAATTGCGTAAATTACTGGAAGATTTTGAATCGCAGCTGTCAGAGAGAAAATAGAGTTCAATACGATAACAGCGATGTTTGTCGAAGCAAGATGTTTCCGTCGATCGACGCTGTCGACCATAAAAGTACAGTTAGTGATATTCATCCCAGTGTTGACCTCGGCCATGCTGAAGATCTTCTGCTCAGACGAAGAGTCCTTTAAAACTGTTAACAAGTATGGCGGAAGCTGATTATGTGGTGACGGACAAACCCTCTGAAAGAAACCATAAACACAAAACTGAATCTGCGATCAGTTGATTCGTTGCTTCGCGCTTATTACAGCGCGTTGCGAGGTGCAAAATATGAGTTCGCCGTTACTTAGAGGTAGAAACTTAAAAATTCTACCTCCTCAAGTAGGAAACACTGTATCACCCACCAAGAGAATGGTCAAAAATATGTAAAGTGATTAAAGCGAGAAAGACGAGTAATTTGCACCCGTAATGCCTTGCGTTTTCTTAAATAAACACGTAGAAAGTCAAACGTCTTAAAACAAGCTGAGTTCAACAAATAGTTTTGGGCAGGTGGGATTTTCCAATAACGTAAAAGGAAAGGAAAAATAATTAAGAAGGCGTTTGTGACACTTCAGTCTTCTGATAACAGTACCAGTATGACTAGGCAATAACCTCCCCTTAAAAATATCTCACAATTTTTACCTCAATCATTTAGCCCCTGTTAAGATCTCCTTCCTCGATATCGAAAGAAGGTCACGAATAGTGGTTTGAAATATTATTCTAGCAATGTAAACATCCAAATGTACGTTTGCAAGCAATCTGTTCTAATGTACACAGTTCCCCGTTGTTCGAAAAACGACTAAAGTTTCCAAAGTAGACGATCCATAGTTGCTGAACAGATTGCGAGAAAACTCAGAATTCGATAATGCCTGAACTATCAACCGATTGAGGAGCAGATGAACCTTTGCTTTACAAAGGGTATTAGCAGGTGCAATTATATGTTCTGTCTCAAACGTGCACAAAGTCGCATATTAAAACGAAAACAGAGCACGCACTTTATGAAATAAAATCTCAATAACTTGATCCATTAAAAAATTCAAATCTGAAGCTGAAAGAACATAAACATGCCAAGGACTAGAATAAATCCCGGAAGATCACTGCACACGTTTTGATTGAAAAGTTTGCGTGCGAGTGGTTGGTAACGATAAACCACTTAAAGTGTTCAGAATGCTTTTAAAAAATGAAGGTAGATAGAGGTATTGTTTAACACGTTTTGTTTGTAACTTTTCAGATAAATGGAAACGAATAGATGTTAATGAAAAATTCTCGTGACTCTTAGACAACTTTAATATAAGGACAATTTTGAAATGAATATCTGAATTTAAGTTTGGTCACTCAATACCATAACTTTCTTATTCCCCTCTACATCCTACATTTAAAGATTGAAAACTGTTTATTGCGATGTAAATCTCCTTTGTTTTCCTAATCTGGCATACAGTTCAAAACAGTTTCATCACAAAACAAAAAGTTAAAACAAAGCTTCCTGCCGAAACCATCAGACTATGCTTTCCAAAAATGACACAATGAAATTTAGCAATAGCTTCTTACAAAAGAAAAGTTACAAATGGCTTTGTCATATTAAAAAGTTTGAAACAAGATATGGTGTCATGATCCTCAAAACACTTTAAGTTGAAAGAAGGGCACAATGCTATGTTTGCATTAGTACTAACAAATGCGACAGAAAATCTACGCATTGTGTTTCCCACACACTAGAAGGAGGAAAAAGTATTGCGTCCACATCATGAAAGCAGTTAGAACAATTCAAGTGCGTCCCATACCAAAGAAAGGTATTTGAATAAAGCTCGTTCCTAAAGGAACGTAATAAATAGCATCAAAAAGTTGAAGGATTTTTCAATTTTCCGGGTCACGTTCTACAGAATTTAACCCAAATGACGTCTAGATGATTTAGCAAATATCACTATAGACACCCTTCCTGTTTGTAAAATCTGGTTCAACCTGTCAATAAAATTAAAGAGATATTCATTCCTAATATAAATCACTTATTCTTATAGTTTCTAATTCGACCTCACTTGCATTGATCCGAGACGGTTCTTAGGAACTCTCTCTCATCATTTCCATTGTGGCAAGGCGATAACATTTGATAAATACGTTTCTCTTACAAACAAGACTTGCACTTTTAGCGGTTAAAAATTATGTGTGATATGAAGCTATCGTAACAGCGCGGGCGAAGATATCCTCGAGTTGCAGTATCACACGCAAGTTACATGTCAACAGTTTTTTGAACATAGAAAAGACATGACTTACTACAACTGCTGGAACGTTTAGAAATATGATTCACACGAGCTTATTACTACCTTGAACATATATGGTGCTTCAAATGATTTTGGTTCAAACTTAAAGAAAGAAACAAACCAACTAGAGTGCCACATCTTACACTGGCGGCTTTGTTAATAACCTCCCGATACCTGATCATGCTTATATGGTACTATTATCGTTGTGCTCAAGTTTATATCGAAAACAGCGGGATGCCAATCGATCAAAAGGATAATATTACAAATATATGTAAATTTGACCACGGATTACCAATATTAAGACGAGGCTTTAGGATATTGATTCTTTCGGCGAATCGAAGACCGCGTTTTTATCTCGAAAATATTTTGCGACACAAACTGGGCTAGGACTGGGCTAAAACCGCTGTCTTAAAAGGAGAATTCCCGTAAAATTAAAGTGAATTTTCCTCTCTACGAATCCAAACGAGTTTGCCGAGGAATTTTTTGATCGATAATTATGAACACTAAGCTTACGTAACTACAAAGATTACAAATCATAATTTAATTTAGCTTTTTACTTCCGCTACAAAACAAGGAGAGATTCAATGAGTACTGTGACTGTCGCTAAATAGAGCTGATTATCGACGAGTTCCATTTTGAAACGCAACATGAATATTTTCAGGCATGGATCGCCTTCTTTACCACAATTGGCAGTAATGTTGCAATCTAATTAGCGAATTTGCCGTTGTCGATCAGAATACAGCTGAACCTCGCGAGTCCACAACATTTTGACCACTGACAACGAATATCGTTGTCGATAAGAGTACAGAACACACTAAACCACAGTCGACTGGTTAATTATGCAACCAAAGGTACGACTTTTGGGTGCAAGCCCTGATAGCGCAAAAATTTTTTAAAATCAATAACACTGTTATCAACCTTCAAATTGCGTTCAGAGAAAAGGGTTAGGTCAAGGAAAGTATTTAAGTACGATCTTTCTTATTTTCAGGAAAAATTGTTCTGCTGAGGTAATGCAAACATACAAGCAAAGTGGTCGCTTTTTGAAAATTTTGAAGCAAATCAACGGGGCCAAGTGATTTCTACAAATAGTTTTTTCTCTAAAACCCTTTGAGTAGTATTACCATCAAATTTTTGTCTGTTATCTTTAATAGTTAGAAAACAGAAAAGTTTGACTTTGCAATTTCCTCATTTATGTACCCTCAAATGGTGCTCTCCTTTTGCTTGTTGTGCACGCTGTTTTTCCAGTGGGAAAATCTTGCTTCCTTTTTGTTTGTAAGTTTTTTCTATTCGCTTTGCCGTCGTCTTAATTGTTTTTAAGTTAATCATGTTCACATAAGATGCACTTGAATGCCTCTTAGAATCGAGGGAAGCCCTCACTTGTGCCTTTCAAATCGCACATTTTTCACATAAAACAAAATAAAATGAATGAAAAAGATGACTAAAAAGAGAGCACTTACACCGGATGAAGCCAAATGGGTCGTTCTGTGTAAATCTCTTGGCAGAATCCTAGTAAGCAACAGAATAAAGAGTATTCATAACCAGCAGGTAGCCTGTACGATTTTTAAAATTGAGATGATGTTTTTTCGCCTTAACAGCAAGTAAGCAGATAAATAAAACTCTGCCAGATCAACAAACATAGCAAGTTTATTCAGATGCCTATGCGAATTTCCTCTACAATTAAACATTTACGGTGGTAATCTAGACGGTATGTCGCGGAAGGGTTTTACAAGGTCAAACAGAGTGAACCGACAGAGGAAAAAAAGCTGTCTATTTGGTGAAAAATTAAAACATGAGCTGGTATTACAAACTAAAAGTGCAAAACGCACAGAATGTCAGCATATTATTCAGTAAAGCTATAGAAATGAAGCTCAGTAGTATCGAAATCTGGCTACGATATGCAGTCGTAAAGACAACAGTACGTCAAATATAAAGAAGTAACGTTATAGGGCCTTGATGGATGAGTTTACTTCATAGGGTGGTAAAATATCCTATATGTAATTACTGAGATCATGCAAAACAAGAGGGAGCGATTTCGTAAGCCACATATCATCATTTTGGTTCAAAACCTACGTCTTCGAGTCGTTTAGAAGTCTCGCTTTTTTCTCGTCTAGCCTTTTTTAGATCTTTGTTTGCTTTTTGTGTTTGGCAGTTTTCTCAGTAGAAAGATGTTTGCAAGCAACTGAAAGAAGATAAACCCTTATTTATAACCGAATGTAACTCAGCACTAGACATTTTCAAAGCTTCTCACACCAGAAACATGCCAAGTTAACTTTTAGCACACCTTGGATAACAGGAACTGATTCAAATGGCGGCTACTTCCATCATTACGCCTTTGCAATATTTTTCGGTGAACATCGAACGAGAACACAAGCCGTGCTTTGTTCCACAATGAAACCAATATGCAAATATTGGTGGGTATATTGTGCACAGTTTGTAGATGTGCAGCTGGCTGCAAGACCTTCAGGAAGACATTTTCAAGGAACTAAACAAAAGACTCTTTGACAAACATCCAGCCACTTGCATCTTACATGCTAATTTTTAATGAAAAAAAAAAGCAGTAGACACAGAAAATTCTCAAACTCGTCTGCTTATTATTCCTGCGTTTTCGTCACCGGGAGATGAATGATGATTTTCAAAGAAAGAAGTAAAGCACCGACAGGGAAAATTAATTTGATTCACCTGTCGTGCTATGGCAATAGACCGATAAATTGCTTCCCACTGCCCTTTTTAGAGGTTACTAATTCGAGCATGATCTTTGTAAGTTTTGTTTTATTTCCAGCATAACAGCAAGGTATGACAAATAACGAAAAAGTAGCGTACGACAAAATCGTGGAAAGGAAAATTGTTGAAAGGAAAAACGTAATTAATTAAATGTACTGGTTAGGAGATCGTCAATTATTATAGGAAAACGTTTGTTTACTATCGCACTCTCATAAGCATACGCACATCATTATTATCGACCAATAAAAGCTCTGAGAAAACTGGATCACGTTATCAAAAAGGCCTGTAACACTGTCTCTTTTTCTTTTCTTAAGACTGTTCTCAAAACTTGTCAAATTCTAAAGGATGTATCGATGGCTTCCTCACCATTTTAATATGTGACAAATCTGTCGTTTTCAATGTCTGATATTTCCTAGAAAAATTGCTTTATGAGAGGTACATAATGCCTCCATCACGTGGTTCTTTTCATTTTTTTCTCAACGTTTCAACAATTGCGGACAATCGACTAAAAGTGCAAAGCACAATAGTAACTGTCTGACACAAATGTTACTTCTTGCATTTTTGTCGGTTTTACCAAACGTAGACAACAACATAAATTGTGGGTGGAAAGGCGAAACTTTTTTTTTACACGTTGCTGAGGTACTGACATTACGGTGATCGATGCTTCAATGTTAGCAATGTTTGCTTTATGTCCTTGTAAAAGGAACTCAAATCTAATTCGGTGACCGCCGTTTAACTCCTGGGATACGTGTACTGTAGAAAACGAGTTGTCAATTGTTGTAACACTATACAAAAAGGTGTCAGTAGCTCCGTCTACAGGCGGCCCAAGCTCCAGCTGCGAGATGATCATCTTGTGAAATAAGAGCCATGGCGAAATTATAAGAGTTTGTATGGGAATATTCCTGGCGTGGCGCGAATTGTTTGCGAACCTTTATGAGCTAAAATCTCGCATTTGATTTTGGGGGGAATACGACCACTTTGAGAGAATTTATAGAGCAAATAGATTTGACCGATTTTCGTCAAATTTCGCCAAAACATTCCGGGAATAACGAGAAACGAAAGTGTGCCGAGAAACTTCGATATTTGAAATATGTGTCCCGTGGTGTCCATATACGCAACTCGCCTCGATATTTTTAGCTACTCCCACTTTAGATGCCGATATCTAGACAACCAAGCAGAGTATCGAAAAAGCCTGACAAACTTTCGTTGATTGTTGCCTTGTGAATAAGACTGTGCAGTCACTTTGCTTTTGCTGCGGCATCCGATACCAGATAAATTCAACTGAAAAACCTTCGGTCGTTTCACACCTTACCAGCTCCTGACACTTCCTTGAAAAAAAAGAGTCGCTTAAATCATATTTTTATCGTAACCCACAGTTATGAAGCTTTTTTCTGTTGTATAGTTTGTTGGATTTAGTGAAGCTAGCGCCCGTGCAATTTTTTTTCCCGAAGGACAACCGCGATTCTCCATACTTTTTTCTGTACATTTCCTAAAGTGCTGATAAGGAGATTTTGCTTAACAATCAAGAGCTCCAGTACTTGTTGATCATTTCCATTATTCTCACGACCTTTATGTTTGATTCAGGGGTGATACTACAAGGAGAAATTAGATGTTAGTCACTCTTACTTAGAGGCTGAAGGGTTAAGAGGCCTAATTAACATTTCCTAAATAAAGGGGAGGTCACGCGAATGGGAACTTGTGAAATGTCATTACATAGCCGCCAATAAATCACACCACTTGTTATATATAGAAACCAAACAACCATATGGCATCAAAAAAATTGGGAAAAACAAATTTGTCTGTTTTGTTGCGTCGAAAGCGTGGATCAGTTTTACCATCTATTTTGAGTCTATTACTTCTCAAGCTCTCTGTTCCCTGGTCCCTACTTAAGCCTACGTAGCCTGGTCTGAGATTTTGAGGATAAACTGTTTTTTCCAAACACACACTCATGGATAAACATTCTACCGCCAAAGATCCATTTGTAATCAACCTTAGTATTTTTTTTACAGAGTTGATCGGGAAGTTTAACATGCAAAGCGATAGGTTATTTGTTTGCGGTCACTTCCATACATTTGTCGGCTTTTTTTAGGCGATGGCGTCATCTGGTCAAGCGTCGCCTAAAGAAGGATCATGTTCCGTCTTTTTTTAAAGAACTGTTAGTGTTATGAGGGATTAATCGAAATGCGACTGAGAAGATCGAATTGTTTTCTCCTTCTCTTCCTCTTTAGTTTCTTCTCTTGTGATCGACAAATAGGAAGTTGAAACTGGTTCTGCGAAATTAAGGTTCTTGTAGTGTTGGTTCATCTTGAAGTGGCATGCATTATTGAAGCTCACAATGAAACACGTTCACAAAAAGCGGCTAAATTATTTAAGACATGCAAAAATGGGCGGCTAATCTTGCTCCGTATGACGGAGCTTTCATGAAATGTTAGTCAATGTTAGGCCAAATAAACATCATAGATTATGATACTTTCGCTTTTAGATTTTGCGTAACATGGAAAATCTTTAACAATTAAAGCCATTAGACAATGGTGCTCTCTCTCTCTCTCTCTCTCTCTCTCTCTCTCTCTCTCTCTCTCTCTCTCTCTCTCTCTCTCTCTCTCTCTCTCTATATATATATATATATATGTATATATTTTTTTTAACTCTAAAAAAAGCTAATTATTTTCTTTTGACTAAGTCATCAGAAGGCTTAATAAAGATTTTACTGCGTGCCATAAATTTCGAGTTGGTTTAATTGAAAACAGAGAAGGTGAGAATATCCTTTTAGAGCCATACCAGTTCTTTTCGTTTAGTTTGAGTAAACTGGAAATGTATTTTAAGAAAAGATACTAGCCTCACTGAGTTTCCATGGTAATGCCTGCCTCGATAAACTTCCCTTGATCCTTGTGCAGTTAACCGAGCCAAGTTAAGCAATTAGCATGCTTAAACACTGGGCAAAATTTATAACAGAGAAAATTTGCATCTATATCGATGACGTATTTCTCTAACTACTACAAAAAGGTTGCTTTTTTAAACGAAAGTACATCGCATAGCATCAAGCCTAGATTTAGAGGAAACTTTTCTTTGAGGCTAAATTCAGTTTCAAGAACGACTGAATACGTAGACAGCTGTAGAATATGCGGAACCTCTCTCAATCGAACAATATTCACGTTGAGACGATAACCTGAGACGACAACCCGACGATAAAATGACGATAACCTCACTTTTTCCACCAATGAACATAATACATCTCAAGGAAAACTTACCTACTAAGATTTGGAATAAAGTAAGACGAAAAACCCAAAAAATACTTGTCGACGTTTCTTGCGCAACTTTCCTCATGAGATAGTATCTAGGTAAGAGACCCTCTATCTTAACTATATTGATACAGCTGACAACACCTGTCCATTTCAGACAGCATGAATATTCTAAAAACAATTTAGTAAGGACAACTTTTATTCGCAAACGCACCAGTTCTTGACAAGCTACATGCTAATAAGACGCGAAGAAGAGCCACGACTTGAGCGAAGTATTCAGTGAGAACATTTTCCTTGACAAATTAATCTTAGCGAATAAAAAGAGAAGTAGAGAAGATTTTTTTCGTCCTGTCTTGTCGCGTGGGACAAAGAGTACAAAAAGAAATAAAAGAAAAGTATGACAAGTTATTTCTAAGGAAGTCGTTGACGTGTCCAACAATAGACAGGCTAATTATATCACAGAAAAAATTGCGGAGAGGGATATTTGTTAATGTTGACAACTTCATAGGGACACTAGCCAAAGAAAATGAGAATGGTTTAAGGAAATTTATACCCCAGCAAGTTTTCTATCCTGTTACGTGGACTTGCCAAGAGAACACAAGAAAATTGACTGAGCACGGGTGTTGTAAAAGTCAAGTAATAGTGTATACTGCCATATCCTGGAAAGAAATTCCAAGTGATCGCTACGGGAATCGAGTTTAGGATCTTCTAATAAGTAATTCGGATGCTCTGCCATTAGCTGTTAGAGAGTGGCGGGTCTTTGAACTAAAGTTCATTGGATTACATTCTGCATACTAATATGAATTGGAAAATGATGTCATTCCTCTGCGCAATTATGGAGATAAGAAGGTAACGGGGATGATTTCTTACTGTAAGGGAAGTCGGCATACTCAAAGAAAGCAACTTGGAGTATGTCCGACATGAGTTGAACCCATGATCTGTCGCTTACATCTAATCAAAACTATTTGTTGCTCAACGTGTATGCTTGCCTGCCATACGCTGGATTACTCTTAGTAATGCAGGAAGTCGAGCAAAGCTTTGAGAATTTAATTTTCCACCTTACTTTCAAATTAATCTTACTCAAAGACGGAACTATCAAGAAAAATAACAGGCAGAAAAACACAATTTCCGTAATCTTTTGTTTAACCTATCACCAAATGGTGGCAATACTTTATCATGTATTCATCTTTCGCTGCGGAGCAAGTTTCCTTGCCAACTTTCTTCTGCTTTCTTTTACAACTAATTGATTTTCATTTACGTTTTAGGTGCAGAGAATTCCTGATAGACAGGATGTCGACCATAGAATACGGAACACGCGCGACGTGACTCTTTGTAAGTGGTATATTCTAACGTTTTTAATTTAATGTTTGCGTAATCAACATTTATAGGAACGCTTCTCGCACTCTATCTTCCCACCGCACGAAGACTGAAAACTCACATCCTCTAGAGGCCTCTTCCCGGGCACTTATGCAAGAATCGCTTACCAATTTCCCGGTGCAATTTACAGTATCACTTGGAAAGTTACTGAAAGCAAGAAGTACGTGTACCAGCGTCGGCGCCTATGTTTTCATTTTGTAAGTTAAAAAAACTGTCGTAGGCGTTTTCAGTATGTATTGGTATAAATTATTAACAAGTGTAAGAAACAAGGAAAATTTCTTTGATACCATTCTTTTTAAAACGTCGGCTGGTATTTTTTTTGACATTTTTGAGCGTAGAAGAAAGGCAGTGACGGCATTTGCATTCGACCAAATGGAAATTATTTTCAAAGCACTTAAGAAAACCCTTTGACATAAAAAGAATAAGACATCTTGAATTACGCTTTTCAAGAAAGGAGTATTTGGTTTCTGATTGGCTCTCGGATAATGGCCAATTTATTCTGTCGACTTCAGCATGTGTAATTCCCTTCTCAATCGCGTTCATTGGTTATATACCTGAGGTCAGTCGCAAAGTCAGCCGAAAACAAAACTGAATTTATGGAATCGATGACGAGAACTTATTTCGAAGTTATTAAAAAAAAAAAAATCTGTAGAAATATCATGTCAACACGAGTTCAATAATTCATTTTTTATGCAAAAGTGAGTAAAATTTAACTCTTCTTTGTTTATAAAACAAAAAAAAAATTAAGTGTCACACCCCCACTCCCGCCCGCGATAAATTAAAAGTAAACAATGAGTCCAAAGCTTGTGACTTTGAGTAGAAATGGTCATATTGATAGTAGTAAAAAGAGATGTACGAATCACAGCCTTTTCCTACAGGTATGAGCTAAGATAGAATATCAGAAATAACTGAATTGGAGCGCATAAAGCAAACGCGAAAATATGAACAGGGTTATCTCTACCTTAAGACTATTGCCGTGAACATTTCCAAGAGAGATAAAAGGATATTTAGCCCGTAAATTAAACAAAATATATATATATATACACTTTTTCATGAGATAGTAATGAGATCCATTAGACTGATCAACGACGAAAACTAACAAGTTAACATCAGTCATCAGAAATGAGCCAAAATACAATTTTACCAGGTTTTGGTCAAGTAACTAAGGATATTCTCGAACAATGTTTTTAGTCTGCACCACATTATGGTATCGTTAAAGGAGGTGTTCTGTTTTCGGATTTTGCCACCAGCAATAAGCAATGGTTTCCTGCCTTTCAAAAAGTGACCTAAAGTGTGTGCTAGTGATTTCGAAAGTTCTTTTGAAGCTCTAGCAAAAGATTCAGCGGCAACAGCTTGGAAATTCATTAAAAGAAAATATATTTTACTTTAGAAAAATACCGAATTACAAGAAAGTCAGTTTTCTGCAAAAAAAACAGGTTTCACTCACAAATTGGTGCATACAAATTACAAATGCATACAAATGAAAAATTGCGGTTTTGAGGTTTCAAGAATTTGGCTTGTGAAAAAACGAAAACAAAGTCTAAAGGTATATACAGAGATACTTTTCCTGCATGGACCCAAAATAGAATTCGACTGACAAATACTTCATAAGATTAGGTACGTTAAGCTAAATTCTACATTGCGAAATGCACTCGGATATGGTTAGGAATAATAACGCGATATTTGACATGCGAACGTTTGGCAAGGGAGGTGTTTGCTCGTCTGGTGGCTGTTTTCATCCCTATACTTATTATTCAAGAAATTGGTAATTTCTGGATATCATCCCATGAACTCAATTTTCATGGCACGTTTAGCACTATTACGCGGATTATGTAGAAAAATACTTTTCATTGCAAAGGAATAAATTATTTGAAATCCTTTTCAAAGCGCTTGGCACATCGTCAACGCGATGCAAAGGTATTTTGGGTTGTATACAAAACGAAGCTATGCCAAACAAAGTTCGAAATTTCTGGACGAAACAGAAGTTTGAGCAAGTTCTCAAGCACGGATCCCTGCCATTTGCTGGTTCTGTACCGCGAAGAAGTTGCCATTATTGAGAAACAAGAAACTCGAGTATCTTTTCGGCGGTAATCATTACTGAACTTCAGTAACGACTACCAGTTTAAATTTTGGGCTTGACAATAATTTTCTGGGCTTGAACAGTAATTTGGAACACGTCTTTCCTTGATTAAATGGATGAACCAGCCGAAGAGGGATTTACTGAAAAGGAGAATGACTCTTTTACTTCAGTCGCGACAGAAAAAACCCATATTACAGAAAGCGATGGAGATGATGCAACCTCAGGCAAGGAAGTAAACGAAGCACTGCCAGAAGACAAAGAATCAGCTTACAAAGAACCTGATGCATTAGAAAATGACAGTGATCCTGAAGAAGGAAAACAGGATACAGATTGCGCACAACTAGAGATACCCAGAGGTGGAGATCAAGACACCATTAAAGGTCTCGAGGATGATGTTGCGACAGCGTTTGTAGAAAATGATGCTGACTTGGCCACCGGTGGCTTGCTCGACCATGAAATGTCAGCAGCGGAGATCGATGGAGATGAAAAGGATTCAAGACAAGAAACAGACGGATTTTCAGTGGAAGAGAAAATATCTGGCATAACTGACCCAGAATCGTCAAATGAGCTCGAATCTAAACCTCAGGGTTCTGTATTGGAGGAAGATTTGCCTACTACTTCAGGCAGGGATCTACAGGACACCTATTTACTAACTGAGCATGAGGATGTGGCAGACAAAAATCATCAACAAAAACAAGAAGAAGATGAAGATATCTCGGTAATGCCAATAGAGTTGGATGAGAGTATGGATGAATTTCAAAAATCTGAAACCTTCAAAATGGTGGAAGATAGCACCTTAGAAAAAAAAGATTCAAACTTCCATGATGACCAGGAGAATGAAGACCGTAGCATAGTCGAAAAGGAGATTGTAACCGATAATCTTGATGAGAGTAAGGATGAATTTCAAAAATCTGAAACCTCCAAAATCGTGGAAAACAGCACCTTGGAAAAAAAAGATTCAAACTTCTATAACGACCAAGAGGATGACGAGGAGAATGAAGACCGTAGCATAATCGAAGAGATTGTAACCGATAATCCTGACAGGTATTTGCAACAACATGATAACAACTTCGAACAAAACGCTCAGGTAAACAATACTAGTGAAGTGGAGGATGCACGATCACATATTGATGGCGAGGGAAGCAAAGGGACCACAGAACACTTTGATGACGTCGAAGGCCGGGAAAGTGGTTTTCAGGAAGGACAGGAGAATTATGACGATGAGGAAAACCGATCAATTCCAGAAGCGGTTGAACGAGATGGACTTAAAGATGAGGAGAAAAGGTCGGAAATGGACAATGTTTCATTGCATTCTGAAATACACGACGATGAAGGCGCTCTTGCGCGAGATGAGGTACAAGATAGTCATTCAAAGGAGAGGGCCACTTACGAGTCTTATTTGGAAGACGACTTCCTTGCAAACGATAGAGTTTCAGGCGGTTTCTATGGTGATGATGACTTATCATCGATATTTTCCGATGACGGTCGCGACATGTCAAACATACTTCAAGAAAACAGGATCCTGAAAGAGGCCATGAGCCAGCTTAGGAACGATAACCCCGATGGATTCACCGACACCGTCAGCGAAACTTCAGATGAAATTGATGATTTTCATTCGTACCCGTACGGAACAGGTACCGACCATAAATTGCAGACCAGCAAGTGGATGGCGGACAAAGACTTAAGCGACGCAAGGATCAATGAGATGTTACGAGAGAAGAGGGATAACCAGGCAAAAATACGACAGATTGAGAGAGAAAAAGCGATCTTTGAACGAAGATATAGGCAGGACAAAATAGAAAGGGACTTCCTCGAGGAAAGATTCAATTTAAAGTCCTCTCAACTCGAGGACGAAATAAGGAATTTAAAACAAGAAAACCAACGGCTAAAACGAGGAAATACACAAGGAAAAGTTACGACTTCAAGTCTTGGAGTAAAGAGTTTTGAAAGCTCAAAAGAACCAGGAATTGCCTCCCTAAGTGATGATAATAATGGCCGCTCACCCGGGCAAAATGGCTACGCTTTAGATATCGCCATCTTGGCAAAAGAAAATGAGAAATTAAGTGAAATAATAGACCACCTGCAAGACGCCCCCATGAGTGATCCACTCAACGACTTCGTTGAGAATTTGGACAAATATGTTCCCAAAGAAGAATACGTGAAGCTAGAAAAGGAAAAGCTTAAGTTAGAAACAGCTTTAAGGGAGAAGGAACGGATGTTGAAGGATCAGGAGAGATTGATGGAAGAGATGAAATTTGACTTAGAGGAAGAAATGGAAATCCTGAAAGACAACCTGAAAAAGGCAGAAAATAAGAACAAAGAGAAAGCCAAATTATTGAGTCAGAATGACATTAAGATAGTGGATATCAAAGCTAAGTTTACAGAAAAAGTAAGCAAGCTCGAGTCTAAATTAGAACAAGAAGTTTTTAAGAAAGAAAAACTTGAGTCGGTTATTGTCAATCTGAAGAAGTGCAACAACAGCTTTGAAAAAGAAATCCATGACATGAATAATCGAGTTGAAAAACTACAAAAACAAGAACTGGAGGTGGAAGCCAAGACTCGTCGAAAAATGGAGGACTTGCAAGAACGCTTGAGAAAAGAAACAGAGGAAAAAAACAAGCTCAGTCGAAATGTCGAAGCTCTACTACAAGACTTAATGCATTTGAAAAGTAAAATGCTTGAAGATTCGGAGAAGCACGCCAAAGAAAAAGAACTGTTGAGAGAATCGGTTGAAACTGAGAAGGCAAGAATAATTGCAGGACGAGAGAACGAAAACTGGCGACTGAAGGCTGAACTGGATGAGGAGAGGAAAAGAAATGAACAGCTAATCAGAAGAATGGCAGATATTCCAAGAGAAACGATCGCTTCTGTAATGGAAAGCACGACGGAGTCGGGTATTTTTGAGGGTGCTTTCAATGACATGGAACCAGAAGGTCTTTTAGAGAGCACCATACAAGAAAAGCAGTATAACGAGCCAGAGAGGGATAACATTGTTTCCGACATGAATGAAGGCCGCGCTAAAAGTGAAGAACGGTCATGGAATAGTACCACACTCACAGAAGATAACAGCGGTGACACCAACAGACTGCAGAAGAAAGTCTTGGAAGTAACAAAATACAACAGCATTATGAAGCGAAGAAATAAAGAGATAGAAGAAGAGAACATCAATTTGAAGGAAAAGATAGAGAGAGTAGGTAGAGATGTGACTAAGATGAGAGAACTCGAGGATAAAAACGAAGAGCTACAAGAAGAAATTGCTCGAAACATAAAGAAGCGAAGCGAAATGCAAAAGAAACTGGACGACATGATTGAAGAAATCGATGACATCACCAAAAATCTGAATAAAGTAGAAGGGAATAATGCCTATCTCAGCGACGAAGTTGAACGGCTAACAAAGAAGATCAAAATGATGGAGGAAGAGTTTGCCGATGAGAAGTCCAAATTAACATCATCTATGGAACTGGACAAGAAAAACGCAATCGATGAAACTGAAAGACGTCTGGAAGAGCAAAAGGCAAGAGGCAAGAAACTGGACACTGAAATAGAAGATCTCCAATGCGATATAAGGACTCTTAAAGACGCAAAAAGGGCAGCAGAGGAGAAATATGTGAACGATACGAAAGAACTCGTTGAAAGGCATAATTCGGAGCTGGCTAAAGAACGAGAAAGGTACCGACAACTGCAGGATGAGTTGAATAACAACGCTGGAGCTGTTCGAAGGGTAACTGAGGAATGGGAACAGATGCTCCGAAGTGCTGTGTCCAGATACGAAGACGACCTGCAGAAGAATGAAGATGAACGAAGGAAGTTGGCAGATGAGTTTCAACGCCAGAAGGAGGCCATGAAGTCTCGATTTGAGAAAGAAAAAGCCAAGTTGGAACAACGCATTATAGAAATTGAAAGAAATGCAAGATCACCACCAGACGCCATTAGTAGTTATCAAGATCTACAAATAGACCTCTTCTATGACCAAGCACCTCAGGAAGGTTATAGTGAGGACGAAAATTATACCATAAGAGATATTGCCGAGGCAAATGACAAAATAAAAGGTCTTCAAAACGAAAAGCAGAAACTTGAACAGAAACTAGCTCAAATTCATAAGCAGTACGAAAAACAAAAAACTGATTTGGAAAAAAGACAGCGAGAGGAAACGCAGAAGCTCGAGGAGGCACTGAAAGAGGATTTCAAAAGAAGAATGGAAGAAAACAAGAAATACTATGAAGACCACTTAGACGATATCCGACGAAAACACGAGAAAGAGGAGGCAGAACTAGCTGAAAGATTTAAAAAGGAGAAAAAAGAGCTGGAAGAGAAAATAAAACAAGATATTTCGAATAATTTGTCTTCTAGGAGCACTGGTCTTGAAAACAAAATACAAGATCTCGTTTCTCAGAAAGTACAAGAGCAAAAAGACATAGCAAAGAAAACGGAAGAAAAATACAACACGGCACTTGCACAAATGAAAACTAGGGTAAAAGAAATGCAGAGTGAAAGGAATGAAATGAAAAGAAGATTCGAAAGAGAAAAGAATGTATTGGAGGCCACGATACAGGCATTAACGAAAGAGCTTGAAAAAGGAAAACAGGAAAAGAAGGATCTAAAAAAGAAACAGAAGAAAGACAAAGCAGAAATGGAGGAAGCTTTTGAAAATGAAAAGAAAGAGATGAGGCAGATATGGGAAAAGTGTAAACTTGACACAATTAATCAAATCGAAGAAGAATGGATAGAAAAAGTGAAGAGTGAAAATGCAAAATCTGAAATTTTAAGGGAAGAACTACGCGGAGATTTTGAAGCAAGGATGAAACAAATGAAACTGAAGTTTAAAGCAGAAAAAGCAGAGCTTGAGAAACGGCTGGCAAACGCTACCTCTGAGGCTAACTCTCTTGCAGAAGCTAAGAAGGACATGGAGGCCACCATGGAAGAGGATTATAGGCGCAAACTGCAAAAGGAAAAAGAAAACATTGAAAGCACACTACAAGGTCTCCGCCAAGAGATAGCACGGCTGCGAGAGCACAGGAAACAACTACAAAGTCAAATGTCTAACAGAGAAGGTCGCGCAAACGTCAGTGTTCCGTTATCAATGGAAAATAATGCACAAGTCTTAGCGAAGTTGGACAATGAATACCAGGAGCAGATAAGGAGAGAAAAGGAACATCACGAAGGCAGAATGAGAGAAATGGAGGAAGAGATCGAAAAGCTCCATGTCGATCTTTCCCAAATGAAGACCAAAGCCCGCCAAGAAAAAAGCAAGGTGAAAGCAGAATTTGAAAGGGAAAGAGAAGAGATGGAGGAGCAGTTCGAAAAAGAGAGGAGCGAGTGGCGGACGAGGATGAACTTTATCGCAACGATACAACCTGGGGGATCACAAAGAGTGAGTATTTCGCTCTCGCCATACTTCATTACATTGCCGTAAAACATAATTGTATGTTTGCTGTTATTTCCTCAGAGATCAGCTCACTTTGAGAGACGTTCACGCGATCTGCGGGAGAGAGAATTGTACCACAGCGATAGAAATCCTCACAGAATGCAGCAAAGTGGGGAAGCACGAAGTCAACAACATTATGATGTGTTGTCTTCGACTGGGGAACTGTAGATTAATATGACCTACGTGATTGTACATGAAGTGATTAATTGCTGGCCCCTACTCCAGTGGTGGCAGCTTATGTTTGGAAACAATTCCTTAATTGACACAAACAGAAATGAATGAGAAACGATACAAAAGGAGCATTATATTCGCTTGGTTAGGCCTGTCTTTCGGTATTACACTGGTAAATATTGGAGTCAATCTCATGGGGTTTAAACTTTTAACTGAAGCCTTTTGCTCTACACAGGTACTCGTAAAATAGGATTTTTCCGTCTCAGGCGGAAACGTACTGGTAGCATCAAGTAATCAATTTTAAGTGGTCAAGGAAGATAAAAATTGAAAAAAAAAACAAAAAAAAAAACGAGCCGCTCAGGCGATATAAGAAATCATTTACAGCTGATTCTAAAAAGGAAACGTAAATTATTTGATCCGAGAACACAATGTTGCAAATCCACGAACATGTTTTTGCATGCGATTGCATCTACACGTACAGTATTCTGCACGATATTCGTAAGCTGTTTTGAATGATTCTTTCGGAATCGTTAGGTTTGAATAGAAACATTATTTAAGGTCATCATTTCGTGGTAGATTTACAATTGCGAAAAGAAGTATATCTTAGGGTGAGTTAATACAGTGTATTTTGTTTTGAGGAGGAATAAATTCTTACTCATCTGGTAAACTGCTGTTTTTATCATGTGATTTCCTTGTTTTTGCACTTCCCTTACGTACTGTGGAAATAATTAACGATGAGCTGGAGGATCAGAGAAAGATCAGTTTGTGCATATTAGTTTATGCCTTTCAGCCTCACGTTTCTGTTCAACATCATTTCAAAAGTTAACAAAGTTAGGATTACATTTGGAAAATATGATATAGCCAGTTCGATTCCTGTTTGAATATTTTTTTTCACCCTGGTTATCTGTATGTTTGGCTATCAAATACATAATATTTGAAAGAAATGCCAATCGAATCAAAGGGGGCGCACTTGTGTAAAGAGAGGTAAGAAAGTTAATAATCGTAAAGAAAGAATTGGATTATCGAATAACCGTTACGGTTGATTTTACATCTTTTAAGTGTGGAATGCTATATAGACAATACAACTACTCTCCCCTTTTGTCTTATCGTTTCCTTTTTTATTTACCTTAGAAGGTGCCATCATTTACATTTCAAACTAGAAATAAACTGAGAGCGAATGACCCCCTAAGGTAAAATTGGAATCTTGAGAAGGAATGTGCGCATTTTATTTTGTGATGAGCTAGATTTGGCCAGCGTTAGCAACGCTGCAGATATTAATCCCTCGATCATTACCATTAAGCACACAAACGAAAACATTGACAGCTTTCTGTAAGCAAAACGCACATCTTGGCACGGAAAATCACTTGTAAGTTCAATTAACAATGTCGGCACATCTACCTAGTACGCAACAAGAAGCACTATTTGCGGCTGAAGTCAGATATATAGCTAAGCGTTCCTTTCATTCGTCATGACCAAAGACGAAATATTCAATTGTTTTAGAGTGAAATCACTATTCCGCGAATAGCACACAATTATATTAATTTTCCCACAAATCATTCAGAGTCTCTGATCAGTTTTGCCACACAACGTTCTGAGATTCGCGTCATTCAGTAGTCATAAACCCGATCCAAAGCGTTTCTTCTCGATGACGCTGATCAGAACTATTCATGGAATATTTGAGGTTTTGAGCGGTCCAATAACATTGGTCTGCAGCTTGCCACCTGCTATTCACAGATATTTCCCAACTTATCGGTCAATAAAGGAAATATCGAACAGAAAATAGAAAAGGATGTGCCCTTCGGTTTTACATTTTAAAATGGCTTTACTGTTTTGAATTGTCGTGGAAGAATCGTTATTAACAAAACAAGTTGGACTTGCAGCGAGACAAGTAAGTAAAGGATAACAACATCCTTTTTTTGCATCCTGCTGAAGTTGCCGAACGATTTTTCTTCACCCGTTCTTACTGCTTATGATAGCTTTACAGCATTGTTATTATTTTTCAATTTTCACATTCCTGTGAGTGAAAAGGACGTTGTCTTTTTTTTTTAACTGCCTCTACACCACGGTGGAAAATTCATATTCTGTCTTACTGGACGCATACACATGATCTAGATAATGAATCTTACAACTCAGGACAGACGCATACAAAAGTGAAAGACTCATTTTTTTCGGTTAAAAGCAACTGCATCACAAAGTTGTGCTTTTTGACGAAAATATTGTGAACATGAAACAGCAAAAGAAACCGTAAAACACTGTGAAAAGTGAATTTGTCATAGGACTACAGATACATCTTATGACACAAAAATCTCCTCTCTTGCCGAATCAAGTCTTCCATAATTTCACTCGATCAACGTCATTACCCTAGGAAAATAACGATAAAATGACAAATGTTCAAATTTCCCGATTTGAGAGTGATTCCTATTCCTTGTTGGAGAGTAAAATGGCCCCAAATAATAAACAGACGCTGTGGTCGACTGTAACGCCAATGCATGGTGCATTCTGTTTGAAACCAATTAAACCGCACAAGCGAACCATCAGAGACACAACACAGATAAATCGTCCTGAGAAGATACTTAAAAAAATAAACGATGTAAACACTACTAGACGAAGAAAAAACTACCAGTTCGGGCCCCTATAACAGCTTTTCGCTAGCCATATCAAACCATATTAAGAGTAGTACTTAGTTTTGATGTCGTTTATCTGACAAAAGGCACATTGCATCAGGTTCGTTTGCTCAACTGACGTTTGTGTATGTAACTGATAACTAAAATTCCAAACTTCAGCGACGGTCTAATGACATCTTGAAATTATAGAATTGTACTCAGCTCGGTATGATCTTGCCCTTTCGCAATATCTGTTTATGGCTAATGGAATATTATCATTTTTAGGAGAGAATTTATATTTTTCTTCCAAAGTTTAATATTTTCTTGAGGTTGCTGTCACTAAAAATTTGGAGTAAAGTAAGGAGATGATCCCGCGCTTCCCCTATAAACGGATGTAATAACAAAACTTATACGACAGTAACAGCTGTCCCAAAGCCATAACTTAACCCCTAGTAAGACTCCTTTTGGCTAGAGCAAGATTTCAGCCTTCACCCTTCCCTCTTCCCATAGATGTTATAGCCGTGCAAAGTCTGGGAAACCATACAAAATACTGCGGGCGTACCTGCAATATACAGGCGTCCAATCATAATTAGCATAAGCAGAAAACTGAATTTATGTCACTAAGTCGAGGAGTTCGCTCATTAAACGTCTTCGTTATACTTCTTGATATTAATGTCGAAAAAAAATTTGAATTTTACTGGAAGAGTTATACGGCTTTCGGAGTTCTAACAAACCTCTTCCGTGATTTGATGGACACCCTAATGATTTCAGACCATTCTCAGCAAAGTAGTGCTGAGCTCAAGCGACAACAATCTCCGAAAAACAATTAGTGACGAGGAAAAAATCTGTCCTCTGCTAAAACATTCTCACCTTTTCGTTTATGGAGATCTTCCTTCCAGTTTATCAATCCCTGGTTTCTACAGATGTGTCTTTTTAACATGAACGATAAAAAAAAAACACCATATGACGTCCTAAGTGCGAAGGTCTTTATCGTGACTTCTTGTCTAAAAAAAAATCAGTAAATATCTACCGATCGCTGCACAGAAAATATCTTCCTGGTTTAAAAATCACAATATCTGTTCACTTATCCAATATGGCTGACAATTAAAATTCAAATGTTCTCCAAACTTTTATTAAATAATTTCAATGACTCACATTTTTTTAGGAATCTGTTCAAATATCCCTATGGCCCCGGAAAGGTCTTAATGTGATCTTAAACTGATGGTGGTGGACTCCTACCGCAACAAAAGTATGCCAATTTATATGAAAGACCTTTGCAGATCACTATTTCAGATTGGAACACGACCAACTCTCATCTTCTTTATTCTTGTGAATTTTATCATCCACGTGAGAAAAAAACTCAGAACTCAGCCCTATTATCAGTGCTCATTTTGTTTTTAGAATCACGCTTTGATTGATAAGCTGTTTAATTGTCATGTCATCTTAGATAATTGAAAATAGTAATTATTCAATTTTTTTAAAACCTTCAGCTACAAGGCAAAAACGATGAACGCAAAATCGTTTCAATTAATCTTGGTGTGTGGACTTTCAAAGAATTATGGGGAAAAATTGATTAAAAGTTCTAAATTTTAACACCAAGATGTGAAATTATGGGCAAATAAACGAGAAAGCATGTCAAATCAGCGGCGTGGAGAGTAAAAAAGAATAATTGTATCAAGACTAGGACAAATTATAAAAATGTCTCTTACAATATTGTTTCATGGAGCAGGTAAAACCTTAAGAGCGGGTATCAACATAATTTTTCTAATTTGGCTCTGTGTTAAAAGGGTGCTTTAAATTATTAATTAATGTTTCCATGGTAACCAAGTAGCCTCTTAACAATGATATACAAACGCCGAAATGTGAAATAAATTTCCATAAGCACAGAGCGGTACAAGTATATGAATAATAAGCGGGGATAAAACAACGTCAAAAAAACAATAGCATTCTCCCAAATATGGTATTTTGGAGTTTGCACAGTTGACATAATTATATTTTACAGGTCTGATTAAAATTCTGCATGGAACGCGACACATTTATCATTGCAGTGGTACGTAGATGCCACTGAATATCTAAAATATATTTTCTCATTTTTGCGTAGACGATATGGGGTAAAGACAAACACGATGGAGAGTTCACAACAGAGTGTAGAAAATTTGGAAGTTGAACTAGAAACGACAACTGGTAGCCTTGAAACACGCACGCAAGAGAATTATCGACACGAAATAGAAGACATAGTGAGAGGATTTATTATTGAGAAAGACATTTTGGCCCAGAGCCATGAAGAGGAAATACGTCGGATGAAAAAGAGCTTTGATCTGGAAAGAAAACAACTTCTGCATCAGCTGGAATTGGACAAGGACCAAATGATAGAAACTTCAAGAATAACAGAATCCACAGCGAATGGTGTCGCTTTCGCCGTTTCGGATACCGTTTCTCACGACACCGGTCAAATTCGCTCTTTTTCAGGCGCGGAGAGCTTAGCGGGCGCACAGCGGTTGGGAAGCTTTCAACCAGTTTCTAATGGGGGCCATGATATTTATGATGTGGATTCCAATTTAATACGCGAAATCGCAGAGGTATATCTACGAATAAATAATGGTCCTTTGACCAGCCAGATGCATCCAGAACTAGACTTGGAGGATAAATATGAGAGAGAAAGGGAGTCACTTGAGAGGACCTTCCACTTAGAAAAACGCGAGATTAGGCGAAAAATGGAGGAGGAATATCAACGCCGGTTAGAACAAGAAAGAATGAAGTATGAGGCAAATATAGCCGAAATGAAGACAACTGTTTCTGAGCTACATTGGCAGAAGAGAGAAGCTGAAAACTACCTCCGTCACGAGAAGGAGAAATGGGAAATGAATTCGGAAAGGGATAAAAACGACAACGAGAAAAAGTACTTGCAGATGCTTCAAGATACGCGACGAAAATTGGACGAAAAGCATGGTAGTGAGCTGGAGAAACAAAGAGAGAAATACGAAGAAAACATTTCTGACTTACAGATGGATATTTCGAAGTTAACGTTACAGCTGAAGGAGCTAAACGATAATTTGAATCAAGAAAAAGACATAATAATGACCAAGTTCGAAAGAGAGATAAAAGAAATGGAGCAGGCTTTTTTAGAGCAGAGAAGCTCCTTAAAGGCTAATTTCGAGGCAGAGTTTATGATGCGTCTTGAAAATGAAACTTCACTTCTCAAAAATATCAACGTAAAGCTGAAGGAAGACTTGGAAATCATGGAAAAAGAAAGAAAAGAAATGGAGAAGAAGGGTAAAGAAGAACGACGAAAGCTTGAAGAAAGGTTTGAAGAGGAAATATCGGAAATGGAGCAGAGGTACTCTGAAGAAAAACGAGCTTTGAAACTGAAACTCGAAGAGAGATACCAACTTGGACTTGTCAGAGAAAAGGGAGGATTAGAGGAAACAATTCAAGAAATGGGCGAGGAAATCGCGCTTCTGAAACAAGAGAATGCGCAGATGGAACTCACATACGCCGAGAGGCGGGAAGAACTTCGAAGGCAGTTGGAGATGGAGAGGGAAGACATGAGACGAAACATTACCATCGAAAGGGAAGAGGTGCGCATTCGAATTGAAAATGAGTTATCGCAGAAGTTGATGCTGGAAAAATCGACTCAAGGCGATATCTTCCAACAGCACGAGAGAGATGCACTCTTACTTAAAGCTAAGTGCGATGATTTTGAGCGACAAATGTCGGCACTGACCCAGGAGCGAGATGTGTTGATACGAGACCGTGCAAGGCTCGAGGAAAATCTGAGAAGCAAGGAGATACGTCTGACGGATATGAACGATGGACGGATTTCGAACGCAGAGGGGTGGGACAGTGGCACCAAACTGAAGGAAATAATCCGTGAAAAGGACAATGAACTGGCAGCTGTAAAGTACGAGAATCAGCAACACGAACTGAGTCTGTCAGCGATGAGACGTGAAAAGAATGATCTCCAAGACGAGATAGCCAGCTTAAAGCGGCGATTGTCTAACTCAACGGAGCTTTTTGACGTTAAATTCGGAAGCAATGAAAGCGGAATGGCATCTTTAGAGGAGAGTTTGAGAAGAAAGGAAGGCGAGGTGAGCTCTTTGCAAAGAGAGAAGTATGATCTTGAGAGTCGACTATCATCCATACAGCGAAAAAATGAAGAACTAGAAGATGAAATTGCAACACTGAGGCGCAAAAAGTTAGACGTTGAAGATGAAATCTCTGCTTTGAAACGAGACAAAGCTGAATCTGACAGTCAAATGGGATCACTGAAGAGAGACAAAGCAGATCTTGAAGACCTTATCACCAATCTAAAGAGAAAGCAAGGGGAAGTTGAAGACACCATGTCTATTATAAAAAGAGAAAAGGCAGAACTTGAACATGAGATCTCTATCCTAAAACGGAATAACACGACGATGGAGATTGAGGTTCACAGACAGTTCAACGATCAACGAGAGCGATCCCGTACTACGCATCGCGATCACGTCACGCAAGACAAAATAACGCCGAGCGCTACGAGAGAGACCCTCTTCCAATCACAAGACAGCTTTATTTTAAATAATGGCGATCACGGTTCTGATCTTGATAGGGACGCTGATAAATTGCAAACGAAAGTGTCTGACTTGCTAAGGCAACAAAAGGACTTAGAAAGCGCCATACGAAAATTAAGCCAAGAAAAGTCTGACCTTGAGAGGGATTTAAGAGTACAACTCGAGTGCCGAAGAAATGTACTACATCAGGCCAACGAAAGCCCTTTACAAGAAGATGGCAAAGAGGACATTTGGATGTTGCAGAGACAAAAAGACGACTTGGAAAGGGTGATAACCTCCTTAAAGAAAGAACAACTTAAACTAGAAAGTGCGGTTTCTCAGTATCACATACAAGAGACAAGTTTGGAAGGGAAATTGAACGAGCTAAAGGATCACAAGGCGAAGATGGAGCTGGAAATCCAAGCACTGAACCACAAGAAACAAACGATTCAAAAAACGATTGACGTTCATCAGAGAGACAAACGAATGGTAGATGGGAAAAGAAAGTTGCCTTCTGGGATCCCTCGACTCACGACTGATAGAACTCAGGAAGACAACAACACAGATCAACAGATTACTGACCTGCAACAAGAAAGGGATGACTTGAAAATGCAACTCGTACAGCTTCAATCAGAAATAGTCACAAAGAATGTTCACTTCTCTGAAGAAGCCCTGCAAACTGAAGAAAAAGAAGTTCTAGAACTAACTAAGATTCGCAAAGAGCTGGAGAAGGAGATAACTCTTCTGAGGAGAAACAAGGCCGAAATGGAAGCTGACATCATTGTCGTGCAAGAAGCTTTTAGGCAAAGAGAGAATGACGTCGATTATTTACGAAAAGAGAGAACGGATCTGGAGCTGCAGATCACAGCACTAGAAAGCCAAATCACACGGCTGGGAGCTGAATGCTCTGTGACTAAAGATGAGCGAGACAAAGATGAGAACGAGGTTGATAAGCTACGCAGAGAAAAGGCTGAATTGGAGAGAGACGTTTTTAGTTTACAAAGCCAGCAACGGCACCTTGAGACGAATATTTCAGTGGGCGATGAGGCTTGGAGGAAAAAAGCCATAGCAACAAATGGACTGCAAACAAATGTCCAAGACATCACTAACAATCTGGAAACTTTGGCGAGGCGAAAAGAAGATTTGCAAGCAGAAATAATAAAGATCAAAGCAACAAGAGATCAAGAGGAAAGAGAGATGCAACAACTTCGCAGAGAAAAGTCCGAAATTGAGGTTCAGTTGTCCGTGTTAAGGGCGGAGTCTAACGAACAAGAACAAGAGTACAGGCCAGAGCATGAAACGCATGATAAAGAGGGGTATTTGGGATCAAGGACTAGCGACGTTCCTACCACACAGGTGAGAAACATAAAGGGTGCTTGTATTTCTTGTTTACCTTTCTGTTTGTTTAAATTTCAATTTGTAAGGAGTGGGATGGGAATTTGGCGATATTTCATCAATTATTACGGACTAATGGTGCAATGTTTTTGGATGCTTTTGATTCGTCAGATCTGACAAATCTAAAAGAACTCTCTCTCCGTTGTGCTAACAGAGACCAAACGAGTAAGCATAACCAAGCTACGCCCCTCTGCGTATTTTCCAATATTTGGCACTCGACACTCACGCAGAGGTGAAAAAGTGCTAAATACACGTTTGAAAAATGTGACAACGGCTCAAGCAACCTATATCGTGTTCTTTTTTAAAGTGTCGGGTTTTTGCTTAAGGCAAAGGTTGATAAGCCTATTGACCTTTTTTATCATTTACAGGAAGAACTAAAAGACTGGCTGAAACAAAAACAAGATCTGCAGTCAGAAATTTCAAAGATCCAAACCCTAAAAAGCAACGAAGAAGACGATTTGCTGAATCTTCGACAGCAGAAATCAGACATGGAGATGTATATTTACGATTTGGAAATTAAAAAACAGAGTCTTGAAATGGATGGGCTGTATTCAAGATCCGAGAGACAAGAACTAAGAAACGCGCCAGATCGAACGGAAGTAGAGGTGGCTTTCACAAGCGATCGCCAATCGGATAAAAGTGAGGTTGACAATTCACAAAACTACCATACTTCACAACAGCATGTATCACATCAAACAACTCCATTCTCATCATCAGATAGTTATCAGATGACTTACAATAATTCCGATAACTCCATCGATAATTCATATTTGCACATCAATCACCAACAACGCGGTCTTTCATCTGAGACTCTCTCGACAAACCAAAACAGTTCTACACTCCACGAAGACTCCACCAAGGAAGACAATACCGTGGTCTCATTGAGACGGGAGAGGAACGAGTTAGAAAGCCAAATCTACGACATGAGAATACAGCTCACAAGACTGCATGCAGAAGTGACGAGTCTGGAAAACAGAAGGACTGTTCTAGAAACAGTGCACCGGGAATACGCTACCGTTGATTTGGAAGTAAAGCTGACAAAAGGCCATGTTGTTGGAGTTGACACTGATCAGGACTGCAATACCGCAAGATCTATGACCGAGGTAACGGTCATTGTTTACTAACAAATGAATAAGAGTATCATGTTAGGGGTACACGGATCGGCCCACAGTTGACACAGTTGATGGTCCTCGTCTTAGCTGTAGGATTTTCCTCCGGATTTTCCGGAGAGGCGAACCTCTTTAACACTCCAAATTATACATTTGACCAGGAACCAGTGCATGCCTCATTCGTAAATCCCTATTTTGTTTTAATGCATTACAAATTCACACAGTCTTTACCGGTGGTGACAAAGCTAACAAGACAAAATCTTAACACGTTTATATATTTGAACAAACTACACTGAATATCCTAAGTAGTTTCAAGATTTAATATTCTGAAAATTGTGCAGTTGAAAACTTCTTAAACTTGCCGTTAAACTTGAATCAATCTTGCGGTTGCACACAATTTGGGCACTTAAATTCATGTGCACAGAAGTTTTACACGTGATGAATGAAAACAAGTTACTATTCCTATGAGCTTAGAAAAAGAGACAAAATTTGCTCTTAATTAATATATAACTGTAAAAAAGCTGCTTAATAAATAGAAACCTTAGTCCTCTGAAAACATTTGCAATAATTAATTATTTCTCTCTTTTCGATGTTTAGGATGAGAAAGATATTTTAATTCAAGAATATAAGGATCAAATTCGACAACTAAAACAGCAAAAGCTTGAATTAGAACAGAAAGTAAGCCTACTGGAGTGGCAGCTTGAAAACATGAAACAAAAGCTGGAGCTTCAGGAAATAACCCACCGACGGGAAATGAGCACTTTGAGCGAAAAGGTACACTTAGAACAATCTTGATTACTAATCTTCACATTTAGCAGGAATTGATATAGTTTTGTACTTTCAAATCCTATGGGAAGACCTTCGTTAACTAACACCTGTTGTTGGTTCTGTTTTCATGGAAGGCCAAATTCAAAATCCTGGCAGAAAAAATCTCTTATATGGAAGCAAACGCAATCACATATTTCAGGATTGAAAATGGGAAAGTATTTTAAAGTCCATAAAATGATGCAAAAATATTCATGTAGTCTCTAATAGAGCTTGGCTATGAATAAGAAAGCATTTGTAATCATTAAATCAATGCAAAAATAGTCTAACAGAGATTGAATTAAAATATGCTTTTCTATGACACCATAATCAATTTTTCCAACTTCTTACAAATATTAACTTTGGATTTTATGATCAAATAACAAAAATTTGTTTTTTCAATGCTGTACACTCAGAGAAATTCCTGAGTGTCTGAGGGCTATTTTACCAAAAGTTTGAGGTCCTGACTCTTAGAAGCTCTCATGAGAGTAAAGTTAGACAAGTTGCCCATGAAAAAAAAGGTTGGTTGTCTGTGGCACCTGCTTTCTGCTAGGACCCAGCCCTGTTTTTAATTAGCCATCTGACACCAGTTATAACATATTATGAATACTTTTAAGAATGTATATATAAACATTCACCTTTAAAAAAATCCATCTTGCCACAGAACCAGTCATTTCATGGTTTCCAAAGTGACAGACAAGATGACACTCTCCAGGTGTTTTATCAGAGGCTCTCCTATTTCCTCATGACTGGTGAACATAGCAGCAAGGAAATTATGGAAGAAATTGAAAGGCAAATTTCAAACCTACAACAAAAGGTATCAAAATTTCAGCATACACTTTCATAGTTAAGTTACAGTTCAGATAATATCATTTAATTAATGAGGCTACTTATTGAAAAATCAGGCATGTTACATCTTATGTCAATGGTTCTTGCTTATTGGACCATAAATTCAGAGTCCAGAATCAAGTTATGGACACTGCCTCACTAAGAAGTAAAAATGATCTTGAGAGGTGAAGAGGATTTTTTTTGGGTTCAAAATTCACAAGTTTTATCAAAGATTTGAGGGTCAGAAAGTATGGGATCTTTTTTCAGTAAAAATGATCTTGGGAGGTGCAGGGGATTTGTTTGGGTTCAAAAATTCATGAGTTTTATCAAAGCTTTCAGGGTTAGACAGTATGGGATTTTCTTTTTGGTTAATTTGCATTGTAGGGATGATTTAAAAGCTTACTACAGGCTGTAAGAGTTTTTTTTTTGGGGGGGGGGGGGTGGGAAATCTCTTTACACCTCCTGATCACCAAAACACCCAAGCCCACCCCATAATGTCATTGTGATAAGATCTGGATAAGACCACCAGCAGGTGAAATGATTGCTTTGAAGAGAGAACTAGAGAGGAAAAACAAGGAAAATGTTGTAGAAACTGCAAATAGGTATATATTAGCTACATCTAAGGGGGCTTCATGCTTTGAAATTGTGCTAAGCTTTAGCCGCAGTATAAAGGAAGCTTCAACAAATTTCACTTTATTATGCGAAGGAATTTAATATTATTTCTGTGAGTATCAAAGAAACATTTCCACTGAGACTTCTCATTCTTCCATTCCTAATGCTTTCCCTGCCTCCTATTCCTATCAAATAAGTTAAAATTCAAATTGATTCCAAGTACTCTAACAAATATCGAAAGTATCAATAACAATAGAACTTTCATTTGCACGATAAGAATGACACATTGTAAGATTTCTGGTCATAATATGGTGTCAAAAAATGCACATGTAACTTCTCACCAAAGAAAAAAGCTTCTCATTGAGGTAAAGAAGGTACATATCTTTCAGAAGAGATGTCTGAATCTAAATTATTCAATAAGCGAATAAAATGGACCAAGGATATTTTCAGTCAACACACAAACATCGGAGCAATTCACCTTGTTATCGTGGTAAAGATGCTCTTCCTTCTTGAATTCCATTCAGCCTCCTTTCTCATACATAAGATATTT
Organism: Pocillopora damicornis; assembly: GCF_964200805.1. Lineage (NCBI taxonomy): Eukaryota > Metazoa > Cnidaria > Anthozoa > Scleractinia > Pocilloporidae > Pocillopora > Pocillopora damicornis. The sequence goes on from NC_142673.1 coordinate 7,380,978, forward strand.
TAAGGTTTCGAGAAAAGTTCTGTCTCAGAATAAACGAATGGGACCGTCCTTTGCCATAAACATTGAAAAAAATCCTTCACCGCTAGATTTCTTTCGGCCGCTATGTTGCAGCCAACGTGCAACAAATTTCGTAAGTTCCCGGGCTGCTTACGACAGAGTGATCCTGGTACTAAGCTCACCTCCAGTCCGTCCAGTCCGTGTCCACAAATGTCACACATTCCACAGGGACGTATGTCACGCACACCTCTATTTTGTACACGTTTAACCTTAAGTTTATAGATGTTTTTATGGTACCTTTTTCCTCAGACGGCGTTTGATTACAAAAACACTAAAGAATTCGTGACCCCTGCCTCTGTGAAGCTGGATAAAGAAAGATATTCTTCTAAAATTGATGGAACTGTTCCTCGGGAGTATGCAACTCAATTAAAGGCGCAGGTGGGAAAACAAAGATCCATTTATTTACAGATCACAGACTACCCATAATCTTATCATGAACTTTGTTATAAAAAAAAAAAAAATCGGAGAGTAACTGAGTATGAGTTATAGTTATCGTTGTCGTGATCGGGATCGTTATAGTGGTTCTAATCGCTATAGTTGCCTTTGTTGTAAGAAGAGCCCTTTCCAGTAGTCGACACGTTTACATGAGGTATTTTTAATCTGTTTTTCTGCAGATGGAAACAGCAGATAATCAGCTGAAAACATGCGAGAAAATAATCCACAGATTGTACGGTGAAAACAACGATCTTACACAACAAAATCTGAATCTGGAGGGAAAGCTCAAGTCAGCATCACGTTCTCAAGAGAAGCTTCAGCGCAAGAAAGTCCTTCTGCAAAAACTTGTCGATAAACTCAATGGTCAAGTAGAAAAAGATGCGATGCGACATCAATCTTACTTAGTATTGGAACTCGATAAAGATGTTTCTTTATAAAGGATCGGTTTAACGGTTTTTAAATGCGTACGAGAACCAAGAGGGAAATGTTCATCCGCACACTTTTTACTGGTTATGTAATTGAAACCTTGGGATCCTTTTTTGTTTCTGAAGAAGAAACAAATGCTGTGCAAGTCACGTGCCCATTGGGTTGTTCAATGATTTTGTATCATCGTATCGGGAAAATGTAACGTAAACTTTTTATAGGTTTTTTTTTAATCAATATTTTCGGACTGGAAATGTTTTATTGTACTGATTTAGTGAGAAACCTTATAAACGGTGGGTTTTGCACCCTAAAAAAACATATCAAACTTACGTTTAACATCTGCCTCTGTAGATTTTCGTGACATGTCACGCAGTCTGAGGTCAGTCAAAAACACGCTACTTTTCGAACATTTTCCTCTTTTTCGTGTATTTCATTTGAATTGCTATCTTTCTTACCTTCAGTTTCTAAAACTAACGTACATAAGCTTTCTATACCACTGTATTTGAAGGAAATCATTAAAATATTTCGTTCGGGTTTTTGAGACTTATGGTTAGCGATTCAGATATGTCGAAGAGGGGTTCACGCCACATGCAAGCAGTGGTCATGGAGTCTGGGACTATAACTCTAAAGCGCATGCCTAAAACTGGTCATTACCGCGAAATACGAAAAAAACAATAAATTTGGCGCAATTTGATGTACAATACATGAGGTTTGGATATTGTTTGGGTTCGGGAAATGGGACTCGAAGTTTACGCACTGGTGATTTTTTCTTCGCTGGCTCTTCTCGCGGTGGCGGTAGATGCACAAAACGATTTCGGCGAAGAAACAAATGGTCCAAAAGGGGAAAAACTGCCTTGGTTTACTTACGAAATAAACAAGTAAGTAAAAATTGCGTTTATCGAAGTGTATTCCAACCTGTTTCTTTTTTCTTTTTAATTTTTTTCAATTTTTTTTCACCGAACTGATTTTTTTTTTATCAGCTATCTCATATATTCCCTGTCGAAGAAGTCTGATCAAGAGCCGAACGACGAAAGTGCTGATTCTGTGATTGTGGGAATCGTGGAAAAAATATTGAGGGAATCTGAGATTCGCGGAGTTGTTATAAATTCCAGAATTCTCAACGTCTTCAGGAAAAAGATTTCTCTCCTCCATTCAGCGTTCAAGAAAGCGTCAAAAAGTGGGGGGAAAATTATAAAGAAGCTTATTGATGCGTGGAAGGCAAAAAACCACTCCTTCAAAATTTTCTATCATGAGCTTGAAAACAACTCATTGATTGAGGAAAACCAACAGCTTCGTGGGCAGAAAAGGAAAGCTGAACTGGATTTAGCCGCAGAGCAGGCAAAGAGATTAAAAATTGAGCAGGAGTTTGAAGATGTTATTAGGGATTCGGAAAACAGAAAAGAACAATACAAACAAAAATTCAAAAGATTAGCGAAAAAAGCAGCAAGAATGCAAAAAAAGGGACAAAGAGGTCCAAACAAAAGCAAACGTTTCACTGATTATACCAAACAACATCAGGCAAGATTAAGGCGAGGATTTAAAGAAGACTGCCACTCAGCACTGTCATTTTTAGGCCTCTACAATTTTATTGCCACCAAGGTTGAGGTATTTAATAATGACACTCAACAATATGAAACTATTTCATTGGTAGAAGAGGGAGAGTTACAACTATTGGAAACAGAGCCAAGAGAACTGACTGACAATGATATTGATGACATCA